>NC_133154.1:25470925-25770925 GCF_048418815.1 Hemitrygon akajei
AAGCAGAGTCAGGTAGAGCAGCTATTTAGCAGTCTGACTGCCTGTGGGAGGAAGCTGTTTAGTAGCCTTGTGGTTTTAGTTTTGATGCTCCTGTAACGTTTACCTGATGGCGGAAGAACAAACAGTTCATGGAGAGGGACAGAGGGGTCTTTAATGATGTACCGTGTCTTCTGGAGGCATCGACTCTGAAAGAGGTCTTGGACAGAAGGTAGGGAGACCCCAATAACCTTCTCTGCTCCCTTAACCACCCTCTGCAAGGCTTTTTTGTCGGCAGCACTGCAGCTGGAGTACCAGGTTGTGATGCAAAAGGTCAGCACACTCTCAACCACGCCTCTGCAGAATGTAGTTAAGATGTTAGTGGGGAGTGATGCTTGTTTAAGCTTCCTCAGAAAGTGCAATCTCTGCTGAGCCCGTTTCACAATCCCAGTGGTGTTCCTGGACCAGGTGAGATTGTCCGAGATCTGCACTCCAAGGAACAAATGAAACAATAAAGAATTATATGAAGATGAAGTTAGAAGAATGGATGTGGAATAAATGCGAATATATTGGACACAGAACAGACAGATTTAGGGTGAGAGTTTAAAGTGCAGATAAGGAATAAAAGTGTTTAAATGCATCAATATCAATATCTCTTTGCAATGTAAGCAGCTTTATAAAGAGTGGTTTAAAGTGCTTACAGGGCCTAGAGACAGAGGGGTAATGGGAGGGGCTTAACTAGAACGGTCATTCAGATTAACTGCCTGGGAGAAGAAACTTTTAAGATGGCATTAAGTTTTTCTTTTACTGGCCTTATAGCGCTTCACAGAAGGGAGCTTTTGGGAAAGACATTTTGCAGGATGGGTAGTGTCCACAATGATTTTTCTTGCCTGCTTCTTTGTCCTGGATACACAGAAGTTAATCTAACTGTTGAAGTAACTCGCTTTTCTCCCGACAGAGTATTCGGCTGGGCGATTGTGGCTACATCGTCGCTGAACATGTTGATACCTTCCGCGGCAAAAGCCCACTACAGCTGTGTCATTTTGGTCAGGATCCTGCAGGGTCTGGTCGAGGTAAGGACCATGGTGAAGGACACTTCTCTCCCGTCCGTGTCTCTGCATCTCGCTCCTTTAGTCGCGATTAGCCTCCAACTGGAGGAGAAAAAACTCCAGAAGGAAAGGCGAGAGAGATTGGGAGCATAATCCTGGATCGTGTTATGAGTTTTATGGGGCTGTGTATAGATTGGCGCTGAACCCAACAGGCTAGTTGAGTCCCCACATTTCAACTGCACACTGACCTGAGTCGGCCAGTGTTCTCAATGAGTTTTCTCCCACGCTCTCCCCAGAGGGGACAGGATGAAGACGGCCGCCTTCCGCCCCTGGACAGACTGCTAATGCTCGACACTCTGGCAGAGCTGGCGGTCTGGGTGATTCTGCCATCACTGTCCGGGACCAAACTCAAGGAGAATCTGCGCATGAGATGTCCGAGTGATGTCAGAGATCTTTCACTCAGAGCTGTGAAGAAACTGTGACTGAGTTCCCGCTGCAGGGAAGTTCAAAAGTGCAAACGCAGGAGATCCTGTAGATTATGAAAATCCAGAGTGACGCACACAAAATGCAGGAGGAACTCAGCAGGTCAGGCAGCATCTGTAGAAGGGAATAAACAGTTGACATTTTGGGTCGAGACCCTTCATCAGGACTGAAAGGGAAGCAGGCAGAAGGCAGAAGATGGAGGCGGGGAGAAGGGGGGAGAGTACCAGATGAAAGGTGATAGATGAGACCAGGTGAGGGATGGGGAGGGGGGGGGATAAAGAAAGAAGCTGACAGGTGATAGGTGGAAGAAGTAACGGACTGAAGAATAAGAAATCTGATAGGAGAGGAGAGTGGACCATTGGAGAAGGGGAAGGAGGGGGGTCCCCAAATGGACAATTCAGGAAAAGGGAAGGAGTGAGAGGGGAGGCAGAATGGGGAACAGAATGAGAGGATAGGGGGAGAAATTGCAGGAAGGTCAGAGATTATAGATTGAACACAACTGACATGCAGTGATCCAGACTCCATTTTCCTTCCCCTTCTGCCCTGGCTCGCTGTGTCCTTGTAATCCACTGCGTCCTCATTATCTACTCTGCCCTTGTTATCCGCTGTGTCCCTGTTATCCGCTGTGTCCCTGTTATCAGCTGTGTCCTTGTTATCCGCTGTGTCCTTGTTATCTGCTGTGTCCTTGTCATCTGCTGTGTCCTTGTTATCAGCTGTGTCCTTGTTATCTGCTGTGTCCTTGTTATCCGCTGTGTCCTTGTTATTTGCTGTGTCCTTGTTATCTGCTGTGTCCCTGTTATCCGCTGTGTCCTTGTTATCTGCTGTGTCCTTGTTATCTGCTGTGTCCTTGTCATCTGCTGTGTCCCTGTTATCAGCTGTGTCCCTGTTATCCGCTGTGTCCTTGTTATCTGCTGTGTCCTTGTTATCAGCTGTGTCCCTGTTATCCGCTGTGTCCTTGTTATCTGCTGTGTCCTTGTCATCTGCTGTGTCCCTGTTATCAGCTGTGTCCTTGTTATCCGCTGTGTCCTTGTCATCTGCTGCGTCCTTGTTATCCGCTGTGTCCTTGTCATCTGTTGTGTGCTTGTTATCCGCTGTGTCCTTGTTATCCGCTGTGTCCTTGTCATCTGCTGTGTCCCTGTTATCAGCTGTGTCCCTGTTATCCGCTGTGTCCTTGTTATCCGCTGTGTCCCTGTTATCAGCTGTGTCCTTGTCATCTGCTGTGTCCTTGTCATCTGCTGTGTCCTTGTTATCCGCTGTGTCCCTGTTATCCGCTGTGTCCTTGTTATCCGCTGTGTCCTTGTCATCTGTTGTGTCCTTGTTATCCGCTGTGTCCTTGTTATCTGCTGTGTCCTTGTCATCTGCTGTGTCCTTGTCATCTGCTGTGTCCTTGTTATCCGCTGTGTCCCTGTTATCCGCTGTGTCCTTGTTATCCGCTGTGTCCTTGTTATCCGCTGTGTCCTTGTCATCTGCTGTGTCCTTGTCATCCGCTGCGTCCCTGTTATCCGCTGTGTCCTTGTTATCCGCTGTGTCCCTGTTATCCGCTGCGTCCTTGTTATCCGCTGTGTCCTTGTTATCCGCTGTGTCCCTGTTATCCGCTGTGTCCTTGTTATCCGCTGTGTCCTTGTTATCAGCTGTGTCCCTGTTATCCGCTGTGTCCCTGTTATCCGCTGTCCCTGTTATCAGCTGTGTCCCTGTTATCCGCTGTGTCCTTGTTATCCGCTGTGTCCTTGTCATCAGCTGTGTCCTTGTTATCCGCTGTGTCCTTGTCATCAACTGTGTCCTTGTTATCCACTGTGTCCTTGTTATCTCTGTGTCCCTGTTATCCGCTGTGTCCCTGTTATCCGCTGTGTCCTTGTTATCCGCTGTGTATTTGTCATCCGCTGTGTCCCTGTTATCCGCTGTGTCCCTGTTATCCGCTGTGTCCCTGTTATCCGCTGTGTCCTTGTTATCTGCTGTGTCCTTGTTATCAGCTGTGTCCCTGTTATCCGCTGTGTCCTTGTTATCCGCTGTGTCCTTGTCATCTGCTGCGTCCTTGTTATCCGCTGTGTCCTTGTCATCTGCTGCGTCCTTGTTATCCGCTGTGTCCTTGTCATCTGTTGTGTCCTTGTTATCCGCTGTGTCCTTGTTATCCGCTGTGTCCTTGTCATCTGCTGTGTCCTTGTCATCTGCTGTGTCCTTGTTATCCGCTGTGTCCCTGTTATCCGCTGTGTCCTTGTTATCCGCTGTGTCCTTCTCATCTGTTGTGTCCTTGTTATCCGCTGTGTCCTTGTTATCCGCTGTGTCCTTGTCATCTGCTGTGTCCTTGTCATCTGCTGTGTCCTTGTTATCCGCTGTGTCCCTGTTATCCGCTGTGTCCTTGTTATCCGCTGTGTCCTTGTTATCTGCTGTGTCCTTGTCATCTGCTGTGTCCTTGTCATCCGCTGCGTCCCTGTTATCCGCTGTGTCCTTGTTATCCGCTGTGTCCCTGTTATCCGCTGCGTCCTTGTTATCCGCTGTGTCCTTGTTATCCGCTGTGTCCCTGTTATCCGCTGTGTCCTTGTTATCCGCTGTGTCCTTGTCATCCGCTGTGTCCCTGTTATCAGCTGTGTCCCTGTTATCCGCTGTGTCCTTGTCATCCGCTTTGTCCCTGTTATCAGCTGTGTCCTTGTCATCTGCTGTGTCCTTGTTATACGCTGTGTCCCTGTTATCAGCTGTGTCCTTGTTATCCGCTGTGTCCTTGTTATCCGCTGTGTCCTTGTCATCTGCTGTGTCCTTGTCATCTGCTGTGTCCTTGTTATCCGCTGTGTCCCTGTTATCCGCTGTGTCCTTGTTATCCGCTGTGTCCTTGTCATCTGCTGTGTCCTTGTCATCCGCTGTGTCCCTGTTATCCGCTGTGTCCTTGTTATCCGCTGTGTCCCTGTTATCCGCTGTGTCCTTGTTATCCGCTGTGTCCTTGTCATCCGCTGTGTCCCTGTTATCAGCTGTGTCCCTGTTATCCGCTGTGTCCTTGTCATCCGCTGTGTCCCTGTTATCAGCTGTGTCCCTGTTATCCGCTGTGTCCTTGTCATCCGCTGTGTCCCTGTTATCAGCTGTGTCCCTGTTATCCGCTGTGTCCCTGTCATCCACTGTGTCCCTGTTATCCGCTGTGTCCTTGTTATCCGCTGTGTCCCTGTTATCCGCTGTGTCCCTGTTATCAGCTGTGTCCCTGTTATCCGCTGTGTCCCTGTTATCCGCTGTGTCCCTGTTATCAGCTGTGTCCCTGTTATCCGCTGTGTCCTTGTTATCCGCTGTGTCCTTGTCATCAGCTGTGTCCTTGTTATCCGCTGCGTCCTTGTCATCAACTGTGTCCTTGTTATCCACTGTGTCCTTGTTATCTCTGTGTCCCTGTTATCCGCTGTGTCCCTGTTATCCGCTGTGTCCTTGTTATCCGCTGTGTCTTTGTCATCCGCTGTGTCCCTGTTATCCGCTGTGTCCCTGTTATCCGCTGTGTCCTTGTCATCTGCTGTGTCCTTGTTATCCGCTGTGTCCTTGTCATCCGCTGTGTCCTTGTCATCTGCTGTGTCCTTGTTATCCGCTGTGTCCCTGTTATCAGCTGTGTCCTTGTTATCCGCTGTGTCCCTGTTATCCGCTGTGTCCCTGTTATCCGCTGTGTCCTTGTCATCCGCTGTGTCCCTGTTATCAGCTGTGTCCTTGTCATCTGCTGTGTCCTTGTTATCCGCTGTGTCCCTGTTATCAGTTGTGTCCTTGTTATCCGCTGTGTCCTTGTTATCCGCTGTGTCCTTGTCATCTGCTGTGTCCTTGTCATCAGCTGTGTCCTTGTTATCCGCTGTGTCCTTGTCATCTGCTGTGTCCTTGTCATCCGCTGTGTCCCTGTTATCCGCTGTGTCCTTGTTATCCGCTGTGTCCCTGTTATCCGCTGTGTCCTTGTTATCCGCTGTGTCCTTGTCATCTGCTGTGTCCCTGTTATCAGCTGTGTCCCTGTTATCCGCTGTGTCCTTGTCATCCGCTGTGTCCCTGTTATCAGCTGTGTCCCTGTTATCCGCTGTGTCCTTGTCATCCGCTGTGTCCCTGTTATCAGCTGTGTCCCTGTTATCCGCTGTGTCCCTGTCATCCACTGTGTCCCTGTTATCCGCTGTGTCCTTGTTATCCGCTGTGTCCCTGTTATCCGCTGTGTCCCTGTTATCAGCTGTGTCCCTGTTATCCGCTGTGTCCCTGTTATCCGCTGTGTCCCTGTTATCAGCTGTGTCCCTGTTATCCGCTGTGTCCTTGTTATCCGCTGTGTCCTTGTCATCAGCTGTGTCCTTGTTATCCGCTGTGTCCTTGTCATCAACTGTGTCCTTGTTATCCACTGTGTCCTTGTTATCTCTGTGTCCCTGTTATCCGCTGTGTCCCTGTTATCCGCTGTGTCCTTGTTATCCGCTGTGTCCTTGTCATCCGCTGTGTCCCTGTTATCCGCTGTGTCCCTGTTATCCGCTGTGTCCTTGTCATCTGCTGTGTCCTTGTTATCCGCTGTGTCCTTGTCATCCGCTGTGTCCTTGTCATCTGCTGTGTCCTTGTTATCCGCTGTGTCCCTGTTATCAGCTGTGTCCTTGTTATCCGCTGTGTCCCTGTTATCCGCTGTGTCCCTGTTATCCGCTGTGTCCTTGTTATCCGCTGTGTCCTTGTCATCCGCTGTGTCCTTGTTATCCGCTGTGTCCTTGTTATCCGCTGTGTCCTTGTCATCTGCTGTGTCCTTGTTATCCGCTGTGTCCTTGTTATCTGCTGTGTCCTTGTCATCTGCTGTGTCCTTGTTATCCGCTGTGTCCCTGTTATCATCTGTGTCCTTGTTATCCGCTGTGTCCCTGTTATCCGCTGTGTCCTTGTTATCAGCTGTGTCCCTGTTATCCGCTGTGTCCTTGTCATCCGCTGTGTCCCTGTTATCCGCTGTGTCCTTGTTATCCGCTGTGTCCTTGTTATCCGCTGTGTCCTTGTCATCCGCAGTGTCCCTGTTATCCGCTGTGTCCCTGTTATCCGCTGTGTCCTTGTCATCTGCTGTGTCCTTGTTATCCGCTGTGTCCTTGTTATCCGCTGTGTCCTTGTCATCTGCTGTGTCCTTGTTATCCGCTGTGTCCTTGTTATCCGCTGTGTCCCTGTTATCCGCTGTGTCCCTGTTATCCGCTGTGTCCTTGTCATCTGCTGTGTCCTTGTTATCCGCTGTGTCCTTGTTATCAGCTGTGTCCTTGTTATCCGCTGTGTCCTTGTCATCCGCTGTGTCCCTGTTATCCGCTGTGTCCCTGTTATCCGCTGTGTCCTTGTCATCTGCTGTGTCCTTGTTATCTGCTGTGTCCTTGTTATCCGCTGTGTCCTTGCTATCCGCTGTGTCCTTGTCATCCGCTGTGTCCCTGTTATCCACTGTGTCCTTGTTATCCGCTGTGTCCTTGTCATCTGCTGTGTCCTTGTTATCCGCTGTGTCCCTGTTATCCGCTGTGTCCTTGTTATCCGCTGTGTCCTTGTCATCTGCTGTGTCCTTGATATCCGCTGTGTCCTTGTTATCTGTTGTGTCCTTGTTATCCGCTGTGTCCTTGTTATCCACTGTGTCCTTGTTATCTCTGTGTCCCTGTTATCCGCTGTGTCCCTGTTATCCGCTGTGTCCTTGTTATCCGCTGTGTCTTTGTCATCCGCTGTGTCCCTGTTATCCGCTGTGTCCCTGTTATCCGCTGTGTCCTTGTCATCTGCTGTGTCCTTGTTATCCGCTGTGTCCTTGTCATCCGCTGTGTCCTTGTCATCTGCTGTGTCCTTGTTATCCGCTGTGTCCCTGTTATCAGCTGTGTCCTTGTTATCCGCTGTGTCCCTGTTATCCGCTGTGTCCCTGTTATCCGCTGTGTCCTTGTCATCCGCTGTGTCCCTGTTATCAGCTGTGTCCTTGTCATCTGCTGTGTCCTTGTTATCCGCTGTGTCCCTGTTATCAGTTGTGTCCTTGTTATCCGCTGTGTCCTTGTTATCCGCTGTGTCCTTGTCATCTGCTGTGTCCTTGTCATCAGCTGTGTCCTTGTTATCCGCTGTGTCCTTGTCATCTGCTGTGTCCTTGTCATCCGCTGTGTCCCTGTTATCCGCTGTGTCCTTGTTATCCGCTGTGTCCCTGTTATCCGCTGTGTCCTTGTTATCCGCTGTGTCCTTGTCATCTGCTGTGTCCCTGTTATCAGCTGTGTCCCTGTTATCCGCTGTGTCCTTGTCATCCGCTGTGTCCCTGTTATCAGCTGTGTCCCTGTTATCCGCTGTGTCCTTGTCATCCGCTGTGTCCCTGTTATCAGCTGTGTCCCTGTTATCCGCTGTGTCCCTGTCATCCACTGTGTCCCTGTTATCCGCTGTGTCCTTGTTATCCGCTGTGTCCCTGTTATCCGCTGTGTCCCTGTTATCAGCTGTGTCCCTGTTATCCGCTGTGTCCCTGTTATCCGCTGTGTCCCTGTTATCAGCTGTGTCCCTGTTATCCGCTGTGTCCTTGTTATCCGCTGTGTCCTTGTCATCAGCTGTGTCCTTGTTATCCGCTGTGTCCTTGTCATCAACTGTGTCCTTGTTATCCACTGTGTCCTTGTTATCTCTGTGTCCCTGTTATCCGCTGTGTCCCTGTTATCCGCTGTGTCCTTGTTATCCGCTGTGTCCTTGTCATCCGCTGTGTCCCTGTTATCCGCTGTGTCCCTGTTATCCGCTGTGTCCTTGTCATCTGCTGTGTCCTTGTTATCCGCTGTGTCCTTGTCATCCGCTGTGTCCTTGTCATCTGCTGTGTCCTTGTTATCCGCTGTGTCCCTGTTATCAGCTGTGTCCTTGTTATCCGCTGTGTCCCTGTTATCCGCTGTGTCCCTGTTATCCGCTGTGTCCTTGTTATCCGCTGTGTCCTTGTCATCCGCTGTGTCCTTGTTATCCGCTGTGTCCTTGTTATCCGCTGTGTCCTTGTCATCTGCTGTGTCCTTGTTATCCGCTGTGTCCTTGTTATCTGCTGTGTCCTTGTCATCTGCTGTGTCCTTGTTATCCGCTGTGTCCCTGTTATCATCTGTGTCCTTGTTATCCGCTGTGTCCCTGTTATCCGCTGTGTCCTTGTTATCAGCTGTGTCCCTGTTATCCGCTGTGTCCTTGTCATCCGCTGTGTCCCTGTTATCCGCTGTGTCCTTGTTATCCGCTGTGTCCTTGTTATCCGCTGTGTCCTTGTCATCCGCAGTGTCCCTGTTATCCGCTGTGTCCCTGTTATCCGCTGTGTCCTTGTCATCTGCTGTGTCCTTGTTATCCGCTGTGTCCTTGTTATCCGCTGTGTCCTTGTCATCTGCTGTGTCCTTGTTATCCGCTGTGTCCTTGTTATCCGCTGTGTCCCTGTTATCCGCTGTGTCCCTGTTATCCGCTGTGTCCTTGTCATCTGCTGTGTCCTTGTTATCCGCTGTGTCCTTGTTATCAGCTGTGTCCTTGTTATCCGCTGTGTCCTTGTCATCCGCTGTGTCCCTGTTATCCGCTGTGTCCCTGTTATCCGCTGTGTCCTTGTCATCTGCTGTGTCCTTGTTATCTGCTGTGTCCTTGTTATCCGCTGTGTCCTTGCTATCCGCTGTGTCCTTGTCATCCGCTGTGTCCCTGTTATCCACTGTGTCCTTGTTATCCGCTGTGTCCTTGTCATCTGCTGTGTCCTTGTTATCCGCTGTGTCCCTGTTATCCGCTGTGTCCTTGTTATCCGCTGTGTCCTTGTCATCTGCTGTGTCCTTGATATCCGCTGTGTCCTTGTTATCTGTTGTGTCCTTGTTATCCGCTGTGTCCTTGTTATCCGCTGTGTCCTTGTCATCTGCTGTGTCCTTGTTATCCGCTGTGTCCTTGTTATCCGCTGTGTCCCTGTTATCCGCTGTGTCCCTGTTATCCGCTGTGTCCTTGTTATCCGCTGTGTCCTTGTCATCCGCTGTGTCCTTGTTATCCGCTGTGTCCTTGTTATCCGCTGTGTCCTTGTCATCTGCTGTGTCCTTGTTATCCGCTGTGTCCTTGTTATCCGCTGTGTCCTTGTCATCTGCTGTGTCCCTGTTATCCGCTGTGTCCCTGTTATCCGCTGTGTCCTTGTTATCCGCTGTGTCCTTGTCATCTGCTGTGTCCTTGTTATCCGCTGTGTCCTTGTTATCCGCTGTGTCCCTGTTATCCGCTGTGTCCCTGTTATCCGCTGTGTCCTTGTTATCCGCTGTGTCCTTGTCATCCGCTGTGTCCTTGTTATCCGCTGTGTCCTTGTTATCCACTGTGTCCCTGTTATCCGCTGTGTCCTTGTTATCCGCTGTGTCCTTGTTATCCGCTGTGTCCTTGTCATCTGCTGTGTCCTTGTTATCCGCTGTGTCCTTGTCATCTGCTGTGTCCTTGTTATCCGCTGTGTCCTTGTTATCCGCTGTGTCCTTGTCATCTGCTGTGTCCTTGTTATCCGCTGTGTCCCTGTTATCAGCTGTGTCCTTGTTATCCGCTGTGTCCCTGTTATCCGCTGTGTCCTTGTTATCCGCTGTGTCCTTGTCATCCGCTGTGTCCTTGTTATCCGCTGTGTCCCTGTTATCAGCTGTGTCCTTGTTATCCGCTGTGTCCTTGTTATCCGCTGTGTCCTTGTCATCCGCTGTGTCCCTGTTATCAGCTGTGTCCTTGTTATCCGCTGTGTCCTTGTTATCCGCTGTGTCCTTGTCATCCGCTGTGTCCCTGTTATCCGCTGTGTCCCTGTTATCCGCTGTGTCCTTGTCATCTGCTGTGTCCTTGTTATCCGCTGTGTCCTTGTTATCCGCTGTGTCCTTGTCATCTGCTGTGTCCTTGTTATCCGCTGTGTCCTTGTTATCCGCTGTGTCCCTGTTATCCGCTGTGTCCCTGTTATCCGCTGTGTCCTTGTCATCTGCTGTGTCCTTGTAATCCGCTGTGTCCTTGTTATCAGCTGTGTCCTTGTTATCCGCTGTGTCCTTGTCATCCGCTGTGTCCCTGTTATCCGCTGTGTCCTTGTCATCTGCTGTGTCCTTGTTATCTGCTGTGTCCTTGTTATCCGCTGTGTCCTTGTTATCCGCTGTGTCCTTGTCATCCGCTGTGTCCCTGTTATCCGCTGTGTCCCTGTTATCCGCTGTGTCCTTGTCATCTGCTGTGTCCTTGTTATCCGCTGTGTCCTTGTTATCCGCTGTGTCCTTGTCATCTGCTGTGTCCTTGTTATCCGCTGTGTCCCTGTTATCCGCTGTGTCCTTGTTATCCGCTGTGTCCTTGTCATCTGCTGTGTCCTTGTTATCCACTGTGTCCTTGTTATCTGTTGTGTCCTTGTTATCCGCTGTGTCCTTGTCATCTGCTGTGTCCCTGTTATCCACTGTGTCCTTGTTATCCACTGTGTCCCTGTTATCCGCTGTGTCCCTGTTATCCGCTGTGTCCTTGTCATCAGCTGTGTCCTTGTTATCAGCTGTGTCCTTGTTATCCGCTGTGTCCTTGTTATCCGCTGTGTCCCTGTTATCCGCTGTGTCCTTGTTATCCGCTGTGTCCTTGTCATCTGCTGTGTCCTTGTCATCTGCTGTGTCCTTGTTATCCGCTGTGTCCTTGTTATCTGCTGTGTCCTTGTTATCTCTGTGTCCCTGTTATCCGCTGTGTCCCTGTTATCCGCTGTGTCCTTGTTATCCGCTGTGTCCTTGTCATCAGCTGTGTCCTTGTTATCCACTGTGTCCTTGTCATCCGCTGTGTCCCTGTTATCCGCTGTGTCCTTGTCATCTGCTGTGTCCTTGTTATCCGCTGTGTCCTTGTTATCTCTGTGTCCCTGTTATCCGCTGTGTCCCTGTTATCCGCTGTGTCCTTGTTATCCGCTGTGTCCTTGTCATCAGCTGTGTCCTTGTTATCTGCTGTGTCCCTGTTATCAGCTGTGTCCTTGTTATCCGCTGTGTCCTTGTCATCAGCTGTGTCCTTGTTATCCGCTGTGTCCCTGTTATCTCTGTGTCCTTGTTATCTCTGTGTCCCTGTTATCCGCTGTGTCCCTGTTATCCGCTGTGTCCTTGTTATCCGCTGTGTCCTTGTTATCCGCTGTGTCCCTGTTATCCGCTGTGTCCCTGTTATCCGCTGTGTCCTTGTTATCCGCTGTGTCCTTGTCATCCGCTGTGTCCTTGTTATCCGCTGTGTCCTTGTTATCCACTGTGTCCCTGTTATCCGCTGTGTCCTTGTTATCCGCTGTGTCCTTGTTATCCGCTGTGTCCTTGTCATCTGCTGTGTCCTTGTTATCCGCTGTGTCCTTGTCATCTGCTGTGTCCTTGTTATCCGCTGTGTCCTTGTTATCCGCTGTGTCCTTGTCATCTGCTGTGTCCTTGTTATCCGCTGTGTCCCTGTTATCAGCTGTGTCCTTGTTATCCGCTGTGTCCCTGTTATCCGCTGTGTCCTTGTTATCCGCTGTGTCCTTGTCATCCGCTGTGTCCTTGTTATCCGCTGTGTCCCTGTTATCAGCTGTGTCCTTGTTATCCGCTGTGTCCTTGTTATCCGCTGTGTCCTTGTCATCCGCTGTGTCCCTGTTATCAGCTGTGTCCTTGTTATCCACTGTGTCCTTGTTATCCGCTGTGTCCTTGTCATCCGCTGTGTCCCTGTTATCCGCTGTGTCCCTGTTATCCGCTGTGTCCTTGTCATCTGCTGTGTCCTTGTTATCCGCTGTGTCCTTGTTATCCGCTGTGTCCTTGTCATCTGCTGTGTCCTTGTTATCCGCTGTGTCCTTGTTATCCGCTGTGTCCCTGTTATCCGCTGTGTCCCTGTTATCCGCTGTGTCCTTGTCATCTGCTGTGTCCTTGTTATCCGCTGTGTCCTTGTTATCAGCTGTGTACTTGTTATCCGCTGTGTCCTTGTCATCCGCTGTGTCCCTGTTATCCGCTGTGTCCTTGTCATCTGCTGTGTCCTTGTTATCTGCTGTGTCCTTGTTATCCGCTGTGTCCTTGTTATCCGCTGTGTCCTTGTCATCCGCTGTGTCCCTGTTATCCGCTGTGTCCCTGTTATCCGCTGTGTCCTTGTCATCTGCTGTGTCCTTGTTATCCGCTGTGTCCTTGTTATCCGCTGTGTCCTTGTCATCTGCTGTGTCCTTGTTATCCGCTGTGTCCCTGTTATCCGCTGTGTCCTTGTTATCCGCTGTGTCCTTGTCATCTGCTGTGTCCTTGTTATCCACTGTGTCCTTGTTATCTGTTGTGTCCTTGTTATCCGCTGTGTCCTTGTCATCTGCTGTGTCCCTGTTATCCACTGTGTCCTTGTTATCCACTGTGTCCCTGTTATCCGCTGTGTCCCTGTTATCCGCTGTGTCCTTGTCATCAGCTGTGTCCTTGTTATCAGCTGTGTCCTTGTTATCCGCTGTGTCCTTGTTATCCGCTGTGTCCCTGTTATCCGCTGTGTCCTTGTTATCCGCTGTGTCCTTGTCATCTGCTGTGTCCTTGTCATCTGCTGTGTCCTTGTTATCCGCTGTGTCCTTGTTATCTGCTGTGTCCTTGTTATCTCTGTGTCCCTGTTATCCGCTGTGTCCCTGTTATCCGCTGTGTCCTTGTTATCCGCTGTGTCCTTGTCATCAGCTGTGTCCTTGTTATCCACTGTGTCCTTGTCATCCGCTGTGTCCCTGTTATCCGCTGTGTCCTTGTCATCTGCTGTGTCCTTGTTATCCGCTGTGTCCTTGTTATCTCTGTGTCCCTGTTATCCGCTGTGTCCCTGTTATCCGCTGTGTCCTTGTTATCCGCTGTGTCCTTGTCATCAGCTGTGTCCTTGTTATCTGCTGTGTCCCTGTTATCAGCTGTGTCCTTGTTATCCGCTGTGTCCTTGTCATCAGCTGTGTCCTTGTTATCCGCTGTGTCCCTGTTATCTCTGTGTCCTTGTTATCTCTGTGTCCCTGTTATCCGCTGTGTCCCTGTTATCCGCTGTGTCCTTGTTATCCGCTGTGTCCTTGTCATCAGCTGTGTCCTTGTTATCCGCTGTGTCCTTGTTATCCGCTGTGTCCTTGTCATCAGCTGTGTCCTTGTTATCTGCTGTGTCCTTGTTATCTCTGTGTCCCTGTTATCCGCTGTGTCCTTGTCATCAGCTGTGTCCTTGTTATCCGCTGTGTCCCTTTTATCCGCTGTGTCCTTGTTATCCGCTGTGTCCTTGTCATGAGCTGTGTCCTTGTTATCCGCTGTGTCCTTGTTATCCGCTGTGTCCTTGTCATCCGCTGTGTCCCTGTTATCCGCTGTGTCCCTGTTATCCGCTGTGTCCTTGTCATCTGCTGTGTCCTTGTTATCCGCTGTGTCCTTGTCATCTGCTGTGTCCTTGTTATCCGCTGTGTCCTTGTTATCCGCTGTGTCCCTATTATCTGCTGTGTCCTTGTTATCTCTGTGTCCTTGTTATCTGTTGTGTCCTTGTTATCCGCTGTGTCCCTGTTATCAGCTGTGTCCCTATTATCTGCTGTGTCCTTGTTGTCTCTGTGTCCTTGTTATCCGCTGTGTCCTTGTTATCCGCTGTGTCCCTGTTATCCGCTGTGTCCCTATTATCCGCTGTGTCCCTGTTATCCGCTGTGTCCCTGTTATCCGCTGTGTCCTTGTCATCTGCTGTGTCCTTGTTATCTGTTGTGTCCTTGTTATCCGCTGTGTCCTTGTTATCTGCTGTGTCCCTGTTATCCGCTGTGTCCTTGTCATCTGCTGTGTCCTTGTTATCCGCTGTGTCCTTGTTATCCGCTGTGTCCCTATTATCTGCTGTGTCCTTGTTATCTCTGTGTCTTTGTTATCTGTTGTGTCCTTGTTATCTCTGTGTCCCTGTTATCAGCTGTGTCCCTATTATCTGCTGTGTCCTTGTTGTCTCTGTGTCCTTGTTATCCGCTGTGTCCTTGTTATCCGCTGTGTCCCTGTTATCCGCTGTGTCCCTATTATCCGCTGTGTCCCTGTTATCCGCTGTGTCCCTGTTATCCGCTGTGTCCTTGTCATCTGCTGTGTCCTTGTTATCTGTTGTGTCCTTGTTATCCGCTGTGTCCTTGTTATCTGCTGTGTCCCTGTTATCCGCTGTGTCCTTGTCATCTGCTGTGTCCTTGTTATCTGTTGTGTCCTTGTTATCTGCAGTGTCCTTGTTATCCGCTGTGTCCTTGTTATCCGCTGTGTCCCTGTTATCCGCTGTGTCCCTATTATCCGCTGTGTCCCTGTTATCCGCTGTGTCCTTGTTATCCGCTGTGTCCCTGTTATCCGCTGTGTCCCTATTATCCGCTGTGTCCCTGTTATCTGTTGTGTCCTTGTCATCTTCTGTGTCCTTGTTACCCCCATGTCCTTGTCCACGGTGTCCTTGTTATCTGCCAATTCCCCCACTCAGTATCTGCTGAAAGCCTTGCGTCTCATTCTTTTCTGCAGACATAGTCACTGTCTTGTTGTGTTTCCACATGTCCTGCTGCTAACTAGAAGCATTTCTCTTGTCAAGAGTCACTTTGTCACTTTATCTCTTCCTGTCATAGTCACCGTATGTACAGATACTGCTGCACCTCACATCACTTTGTGTACCTACAATCAGTCTATGTATATAAACTAATCATGTGTGTGTGTGTGTGTGTGTACAAAACCACACACAGACAGTTGCTTGTCCATTGTGTTTTATAGAATTGCTCATTTATTTATATTAATTGTGTTGTTTTAAATTGTGTTCTTTATGCTTATTGTGTTTCTTCAATGTTGCATTGGATCTGGAGTAACAATCATTTCTTTCTCCTTTACACTGAAGATGACAATAGCCAATCTTGAGTCTTGAATCTTGAACCAGTGAATTAAATCTTGTTCCTACCAACAACTGGCCATGGAGACTGATATTTCCGTGTGGTTTACTTGCCTTTAGGGGGTGACATATCCGGCCTGCCACGGGATTTGGAGTAAGTGGGCGCCTCCGCTAGAGCGAAGCCGGCTGGCCACCACCTCGTTTTGCGGTAACTATAGCGTGATGGTTAACGTGTTAATCCTTGTGCCGCAGCCAGTCTGGAGTTTCCAGAGGGCACTATAACAAGAGACTAAGAGACTGGATAGGTTGGACCCTTCTTGGAGTCCAAGTCTGTCTGTCAGTAAAAGATGCACCACAGGTTCAGAGAAACATGAAGAAAGCAAACCAATCATCGTGCTTCTAGAGACACTGAACTGGGGAGTGGAGAGGCTAAGCTGATTAGTGAGACTACCCTTGGTGCCGCAGTCAATGAGAGATGAATTATTGAGGGATATGGAGAGAGAGGGGAGGGGGCCAGGAGGATTAACGAGCTCCATTGAGTGGAAGCTGAGGAAATATTCCTGCTGAGGAAAAGCACATAATCCCAGGACATCGGAGTTAAAAATTGACCCATAAGTTCAAAGACTAAAACTTAATTTGTCACATGTACATTGAAATATCGAAATGTCAGATCAATATGCCACACTGCTGGCACCAACATAGCATGCACATGACCTACCAACCCTCTTTGGACTGTGGGAGGAGACGGAGAACTCGGAGGAACCCCACATGGTCATGGGGGAGAATGTACAAACTCCACACAGACAGCAGCAGGATTTGAACCCCAATCACTGGCGCTGTGAAGTGTTGTACTAACCGCTTCACTATCGGTGGGAAATTGAACTCTGATTGCTGGTGCTGTAATGCTTTAGGCTAACCGCTACTCTACCATGCCGCCCAATCAGGAAGCTCAACAGCGATCGGGGAGATTCAACAAAGGAAGAACTTTGTTATCCAAAGGAGTGGTGAGTGGTGAAAGTCACTCTGTAAGGTGTGGCACTGTGAATACTGGGAAGATGGGATGCTGGCCAACCACTTAAGGAATAATGAATCTAAAATTTACGCTGCTAGGTTTAGATGAGAATAGGTGGAAGGAAACCCCACTTATCAAGTCAAGTTTATTGTCATTTAACTATATACATGTATACCGTCAAACGAGACAATGTTTCTCTGGACCAGGGTGTAAAGCACAGTAGTACACATAACACACAATAACTTGTGATAGGAAGGATAAAATCTACAGATGACTTACACATAAATAAACAAAGGGAAGTTCATAAATTAAATATTGGAGGGTACAGAACAGATTAGCCGGTGATGTTTTGAATGCGATGCGGCAGGAAGTTCAGAAGCCTAATGGCCTGGGGGAAGAAACTGTTTCCCACCCTGACCGTTCTTGTCTTTTTTTTTGCATCGGAATCTGCTGCCAAATGGTAGAAAGTCAAAGAGGCCGCTGGATGGATGGGTGGGACCCTTGATAATACTAAGGGCCCTGCTTACACAGTGCTCCTGATAAATATCCCCGCTGGTTGGTATGGAGATCCCCAATGATCCTCTCGACTGTTCTCACAGACCTCTGTAGGGACCGTGTCCGATGTTCGGCTGCTCCCAAACCAGGTGGAGATGCAACTTGTCAGGATGATTTTGATGGTGCTCCCGTAAAACGCAGTTAAGATGCAGTCACTGAGAACGCCATGGGCAGATGAGACTAAATGCCTTGTTTCTGTCCCACGTACATAGAGGAATGAGGCCGATGGACACGGAACATTTAAGTGACTCCGTTAGGCAGATAAATATGCAGAGAAGGGAGGGATAAGGTCAATGGGCGGGGAAGATTGGGTTAATTAGGAGTCATTTGTTCGTTTAGTTAGTGAGGTACATCATCATGGGCTAAACGGCCTATCCTGTGTTCTATGGAGTCATAAAGCAATACAGCACAGAGACAGGCCCTTCGGCCCAGTCAGTCAATGCCGGCCATGGCATGGTAGCGTAACAGCTGGTGCAATGCTTAACAGCACTAGTGATCAGCGAGCGGGGTTGAATTCTCCAATGTCTGCAAAGAGTTTGTACTTTCTCCCCAAGGCAATACGGGTTTCCTCCCTGTTCTCCAGTTTCCTCCCACATTCTGAAGACAGACAAGCTAGCATTCGTGAGCTCTCAGCATGTCGTTGGCTGCAGGCCGTCCCCAGCACATCCCTGGACGCTGCAGGTCACTGGCAGAAAGGATGCTTTTCACTGCATGTCTCAATGTACATGTGACAACTAGAACTGATCTTTACTTTTGGTTCCCAGCCAGCTTCTCCCAATTTCCTGCGCTCAGCCCGTATTCCTCCCAGTCCTGCCCCTCCATGTACCTATCAAGGTGCTGCTTAAGTGATACTCGTGTACCTGCCTCAACCACCTCCTCGAGCATTTCACTCCATGTACTCACCACCATCTGTTGCTCTTTGGGTCCCTTTCAAATCATTCCCTTCCCAACCTAAATTTATGCCCCTTAACACTGTCCCTCCCTATCCTAGGGAAAAGACTGTTATTGTCCATCTGATTGATGCCTCTCATAATTTTAAACATTTCTATACGGATTTTAGATCAGAATTTTAAACATTTCTATATCTTGCCCCTTATTCTCCTACTTTCTGAGGAATAAAGACCCAGCCTGGCCTACCTCTCCCTATAACTCAGACCTTCTCATCCTGGTAACACCCTTGTAAATGGTTTCTGCATTCTTTCTATTTTAACCACATCTTTACGAGAATAAGTTGACCAAAACTGTACTCAGATCTCTCATCAATCTCACCAATGACTTATACAACTGCAGCATCATTTCCCAACTCCGCCATGCCATTCCCTGACTGTGGAAGGCCAGCTGGTGTATTCGTTGTCCCACAAGAATGGAATCCAGGTGAACCTTCACTCCGGTGGACCATACTGAACTCTGTGGTAAAGTCCAACACCAGAACAACACTGAGTGGTTCTAACAGAGACCGTGTTACCATTGCATCTTAAAAGGGAGTGGATTCAAATAGCATAAAGAAATCCCATCCCATTCTTCCCACCTATAACCCTAGGGGTTCTGAGATGCTGGAAGTCTAGAGAAGAAATCCCACCTCATCCCTCCCATCTGTAGCACTGATGCACCAT
Organism: Hemitrygon akajei; assembly: GCF_048418815.1. Lineage (NCBI taxonomy): Eukaryota > Metazoa > Chordata > Chondrichthyes > Myliobatiformes > Dasyatidae > Hemitrygon > Hemitrygon akajei. The sequence continues at coordinate 25,489,258 of NC_133154.1, forward strand.
CAATAACTCTCTCTGAGACGTGAAGTCGAGATATCGGCTTTTATTGACTGGAAGAAAGAACAAGCAGTGGTTGACCACCATACTACATCCTGGAGACTGAGAGGCCGGGCTCAGGCCTCAATCGCCTTTATACAGGGGTCTGTGGGAGGAGCCACAGGAGCAGTCAGCAGGGGGCGTGTCCAGACAGGTATATGTAGTTCACCACAAGCACTAGAAACTCTGACAGGCTGGAAATCTAGAGTAACAGACACAAAATGCTGGAGGAACTCTGCAGGTGAGGCAGCATCCGTGGAGAGGAGTAAACAATCAACGCTTCGGCGAGCTGATGAAGAGACTCAGCCCAAAGCATCGACTGTTTAACCCACCTATAACTGCTGTTCCATTTTTCCTGACTGGAGAGAGAGCCAGACATCCCACAGCCCACACATTACGCCGCAACCATGCTCACGGTGCAGTGAACTTTGTCAAAGACAGATAAGCATTATCGAAGTATGTACTGTATATGCCACCCTATTTTGGTACTCCCTTGAGATTAATTTTCTTGCAGGCATTTACAAGAAAATATACAGTACGTATATTTTCAAGTACAATCACGAGGAAATCTGCAGATGCTGGAAATTCAAGCAACACACACAAAATGCTGGTGGAACGCAGCAGGCCAGGCAGCATCTATAGGGAGAAGCGCTGTCAACGTTTCGGGCCGAGACCCTTCGTCAGAACCCGAAACGTTGACAGCGCTTCTCCCTATTGAAATACAATAGAATTTATGAAAACTAAACGAAGACTGACAAACAGCCGATGTGCAAAAGAAGGCAAATCGTGCAAATGCAAAAAATAAATAAAAAATATTGAGAACATGAGATGTAGAGTCCTTGAAAGTCAGTCCATAGGTTATGGGGTCAGTTCAGAGTCAAGGTGAGCGAAGTTATCTCCTCTGGTTCAGGAGCCTGATGGCTGTGGAGTAATAACTGTCCCTAAACCTGGTCGTGTGGGAACCAAGGATTCTATATCTCCTGCCTGATGGTAGAAGTAAGAGAAGAGGATGGCCTGGGTTTTGGCAGTCCTTGATGAAGGATGCTACTTTCTTGTGACAACACTCCTTGAAAATGCGCTCGGTGGCAGGGCCCAGCACTGCATGCTGAATCGCCAGCCTCCTTGTCCAGTGGTCCCTATGCGTATCCTGGAACCTCCACGTACTGAAGCTCGAACCCCAGGTCACGAATGCAAGGCCAAAAAACAGAATCACAAGCTGGTCTCTTCGAATAGTCCTGAATGATAGCTGTAAAAGTATCTGCAATGAGGGCTGTTTGACTGACAGGGAGGCTCGGTGCTGGAGATCCTGCACACAAGGGAATCTGCAGGAGCTGGAAATCTTGAGCAACGCACGCAAAATACCCGAGGAGCTCAGCAGGTCAGGCAGCACCCACGGAGGGGAGCGAGCTGTCAGTTTTCTTTTGGTCGAGACCCTTGGGGCTCGATGGGAAAGGACCCAGTATAGGGTTCTTCCGCTACCAGACAGGGAGGAGCCGAGTTGGGTGAGGAAGCCCCTCAATTACTGTGACAGTGCACTGCCCTTAGAGGCCAAATGAGTGGCAACAGCCCTATTGGTTTTAAGGAATGTAACAAAATACAACTTTACACATTCATTATGAATGTAAGAATGAAAAGTTACTGCATTGTTTATTCTGGTAAATAATTTCATATTAAGAATAAAGTTTATTTTGGTTTTTAAAATAACCAGTTTCATTCTCCCCACATTCCCGTCAGCTAGCTCCAGATCCCACTCCTCCCTCACACAATGAGGGGCAAGTTTCTGTGGCCAGCAACCCGCACACTTTTGGAATGTGAGAGGACACTGGAGGACACAGGGGGAAGCCAGCGTGGTCACAGGGAAAACTTCGCACAGGCAGCACCGGATGTGGAATTGAACCTCCCTTGTGGATCCCGGATTTCCTCACTAACACGCCACAGTCAGTTCAGATTGGCAACATCTCCTCCACAATCTCCATCAGCACAGGCGCAGCACCAGGATTAGCCCCCTTGCCCCACTCGCTTTACACTTGTGACTGTGAGGCTAAGCACAGCTCAAATGCCATAACTAAGTTGGCTGACGACACCACAGTTGTTGGCCAAATCAGTGGTGGTGATGGATCACTTAGGAGGGGTTAGAAAATCTGACAGAGTGGCGCCTCAGCAACAACTTCTCACTCAATGTCAGCAATTGAGCTGATTATTGGCTTCAGGAGGAGGAAACGAGAAGTCCATGATCCCATCCTCTTCGGGGGATCAGCGGTGGAGAGGATCAGCAACTTCAAATTCCTTAGTGTTATCATTTCAGAGGACCTGTCCTGGGTCCAACACATAAGTGCAATTACAAAGAAGGCACGGCAGTGCCTCTTCTTCCTTTGAAGTTTGCAAAGATTTGGCATGACAGCTAAAGCCTTGACAAACATCTATAGATGTGTGGTGGAGAGTATATTGACTGGTTTCCTCTGGTACAGAAACACCAATGCCCTTGAATGGAAAACCCTACAAAAAGTAAGGGATATGGCCCAGTCCATCATGGGTGAAGCCCTCCCCACCAATGAGCACATCCGCACAGAGATCTGTCGCAAGAAAGCAGCATCCATCGCCAAGGACCAGTGCCACCCAGGCCATGCTCTCTTCTCACTGCTGCCATCAGGAAGAAGGTGCAGGAGCCTCAGGACTCACACCAGTAGGTTCAGGAACAATCATCAGGCTCTTGAACTAATGGGGATAACTTCACTCAACTTCACTCACCCCATCACTGAACCTATGGACTCACTTTCAAGGACTCTTCATCTCACGTTCTCACTATTTATTGTTTATTTATTTATTATTATTAGTTGTTTTTTTTCCTCTTGTATTTGCAGTTTGCTGCCTTTGGCACATTGGTTGTTTGTCCGTCCTGTTGGGGATGGTCTTTCATTGCTTCTACTGTGTTTCTTATATTTTATTGTGAATGCCCACAAGAAAATGAATCTCAGTGTTGTATATGGTGATATATATGTACTTTAATAATAAATTTATTTTAACGTTTCATCAGCAAATTAGTGCCGACAGTGTTGTAGAGAGATCGTACAGGCCCTTCAGCAAACCGTCCATTTACACTAATCCCACCCTAACCTTGGACTTACTGAGTGTGCCCTCAAGAAGATAAATCTCAGGGCCGTCCGTGGTGACATTGTGTACTTTTACAAATTCACTTTGAACTTTGAATTGAACAGGGGTCAGTGGAACTGTAGGCAGCAGCTTTACCAGCTGCAGCTCTGCGCCGCCTTAAAATCACTTGGGAGGATGGCGGGTGGAGGGTGGAGGGTGGAGGGGGGAGGATGGCGGGTGGAGGATGGCGGGTGGAGGGTGGAGGGTGGAGGGGGGAGGCTTGAGGACTAAAGTGTGGCCTGTGGTGAAGTTGGAGGACGGTCCTGGTGAGTGGGTGGGAGGGAGGAATGGGGTTTGTTTCGTCGCTCTGCGCTGTTGCTTGTTGTGTGCCAGGCGCTGTGACGTTCTAAGTCGGCACCTGAACGTGCAGCGACACTTGTGGGCTGGCCCGAGCACATCCTCGGGTGCGTTGGTCGTTAGCACAAGTAACGCATTTCGCTGTATGTTTTGGTGTACACGTGATAAATAAACTTGAACCTTGTGTTGTATTTCCTTCATAGGTTCCTACGCGGGAGCTGTTGTGGCCATGCCCCTTGCGGGAGTCCTTGTCCAGTACTCAGGGTGGAGCTCGGTCTTCTATGTCTACGGTACGTGCAAGAGGGGTTCTAAGAGCATGCCAGTACACACTGGGCAGTTCACATCCTCCATCCCTTGCTGCCCTTTGATCATTGGTAGTGGTATTGGTAAGAAGGAGGGGCACCAGAGGGAAGTGAGTTCTGGTACTTTCTCTCCTCTTCCCCCTTCTCTCCTTTCCCATTCCCCATTCTGGCTCCCCTCTTACCCTTCTCTTCTCCTCACCTGCCTATCACCTCCCTCGGGTGCCCCTCCTCCTTCCCTTTCTCCCATGGTCCACTCTCCTCTCCAATCAGATTCCTTCTTCTTCAGCCCTTTACTTCTTCTGCCAATCAGCTCCATGCTTCTCACTTTATTCCCCCCCCCCCCCTCGCCCACCCACTTACTTTCCCCTCACCTGGCTTCACCTCTCACCTTCCAGCTTGTACTCATTCCCCTTCACTCCACCCCCTCCACACACACACTTTCTTATTCTGGTTTCTGCCCCCCTCCCTTTCCAGTCCTGTTGAAGGGTCTTGGCCCAAAACGTTGAGTCATTGCAGACATCCCACCCTGCAAAAACTCATTTCAGGGAAGTAATGCCATCAATTTGCGGGAGACTCCCGGGAGAGGTGGGATGTCTTCAATAGAGTAGCTCCTTAGCAGCTAGCCAGCTACCGGTAGTTTAAATAACGTTAGCTATGCTAATGAACGAATGACGCCTGTTAAACTCACCTCTCCCTCTCCCACTCCCCCGCTCTCGCTCTCCCAAAAAACCGATTTCCACGATATTGTATATCATTTGTGGGTGTCGGGGAGCCACTATCAATGTGTGGTAGACTCCCAGAACTTCGAGGAGAGGTGGGATGTCTGTCATTGTTCCTCTCCATTGACGGTCCCTGGCCTGCACTTTGCGTGTTCTACTCTGGACTTCCAGCAACTGCAGAACCTCTCATGTTTATAGATTGAGTGGCCAGTCAGAGGCTTTTTCCCAAAGCGGAAATGGCTAATACAAGGGGGCATAATTTTAAGGTGATTGGAGGAAAGTATAATATAAACGGTAAGACTCTTGGCAGTTTGGAGGATCTGAGAGATCTTGGGGTCTGGGTTGACAGGACACTCAAAGCTGCTGTGTAGGTTGACAGTGTTGTTAAGAAGGCGTATGGTGTGTTGGCATTCATCAGCCATGAGATTGAGTTCAAGAGCCGAGAGGTAATGTTACACCTTTATAAGACCTTGGTCAGACCCCACTTGGAGTACTGTGCTCAGTTCTGGTCACCTCACTACAGGAAAGATATGAAAACCATGGAAAGAGTGCAGAGGAGATTTACGAGGATGTTGCCTGGATTGGAGGGCGTACCTTATGAGAATAGGTTGAGTGAACTCAGCTCTTTCTCCTTGGAGCGACGGTGGATGAGATGTGACTTGATAGAAGTGTATAAGATGATGAGAGGCATTGATCATGAGGATAGCAAGAGGCTTTTTCCCAGGGCTGAAATGGCTAACACAAGTGGGCGCAGTTTTACGGTGCTTGGAAGCAGGTACAGAGGGGATGTCAGGGGTAAGTTTTTCACACAGAGAGCGGTGGGTGTGTGGAATGGGCTGTGGGGGATGGTGGTGGAGGTGGATACAACAGGGTATTTTTAGAGCCTCTTAGATAGGTACATGGAGCTTAGAAAAATAGAGGGCAATTCTAGGCAGTCTCTAGAGTAGGTTACATGGTCAGCACAACATTGTGGGCCGAAGGGCCTGTAATGTGCTGTGAATTTCTCTGTTCTACGGGGGGATGTCAAAGGTCGGTCTTCTACAGAGAGTGGTGGGTGCATGAAACACATTACCAAGGGTGGTGGTAGAGGCAGATACATTAGGAACATGTAAGAGATTCTTAGATAAGCACATGGATGATAGAAAAATTGAAAGATATGGGAGGGAAGGGTTAGGGTGACCTTAGTGTAGGTTAAAATGCCAGCACAATATTGTGGGCCGAAGGGCCTGTAGTGAGCTGTAATGTTTTACGTTCTATTTTTGTCAACATTAAGTGTCAGATAGCGGGACTTGTCCCTGAGGGTAACTTAACCCAAAAACACAGAAGGACGCTTAGCCACACCCATGTGACAATCACGTGACCTAAAATGATAGCCAAATGCCATTAACCTGGCATTGACACAACAGCTGGAATGGTGATACTGGTGTGAACTGCTTCTGTCTGCCTTTGGGGTGCTCCCTGTAACCAGGAACTGACGCTGAGATGCACAGGGCAGCAAGCTGGCCCAACAGGTAGAGCCACTGCCTCACAGCACTACCAGAGAGCCAGGTTCGATCCTGACCTCGGGTGCTGCACCTGTAGAACTAGGAGGTTTATTCCGGGTGATCCGATCTCCGCCCGCATCCCAAAGACGTGGGGGGGGGGGGGGGGGGTCTCGTCGTGTAGGTGAGGCATAGAATCTGGAATAACAACAGGAATGTGCGGAGAATATATTAGTGTAGGTTAAAAGGGGGAGCACAACATTAATGGGCTGAAGGGCCTGTACTGGTGTAGGATGAGCATAAATGGGATTTGATTCTCCATTGCTTCAGTAACCTGCACTTGGTGATACTGTCTGTGTGGAGTTTGCATGTCCCTCCAAGGAGCTCCAGTTTCTTCCCACATCCACATTGTGTGTGTCAGTGGGTTTCACTGTAAATTGTCCCTGGTAGAATCTGGGGGGGGAGTTTATGGGAGAGTGGGGGAGAATGGGGTCGGTATAAGTGGTTGCTGGCCAGCACAGGGGCCTGAGGAACCATTTTCTGTGTTGCATGATTCCGTGAATGATTTACCAGGAGGTTGTCTGGACTTGGGGGTGTAAGTTATCAGAGGCCGCATAGATTGGGACGTTCTTCCCTGGAACGCCGGAGATGAGGGGTGACTTGATAAGATCGTGAGAGACACAGACAGAGTGGAAGCACAAAGTTTCTTTTTCCAAGAAGGAATTGCGAGAAACAAGAGGATGTATGCGGGCTTAAGATCAGAGGCAAGAACTTTAAATGGGACTTCAGGGGCAACTTCTTCGTGTGAAGGTAAGTGCGTATTTGGGACGAGTTGCTGGAAATAGCGATTGAGGCAGACACATTATCTCTCCTCATCATCGGGGTAAGTCCGTGGATAGGAGAGGTTGAGAGAGCTGTGGGCCAAATGAGAGCAGATGGGATCAGCTCGTTAGGTAACCCAGCCGGCATGGACAATGCGGACAAAGGGCGTGTTTCCCTCCAGAATGACCCTGTGACTCTGTCAGCGCATGTTGGAGGGAACAGGGTCATAGAACAGCATAGCATAAATATAGGCCCTTCGGCCCAAGCAGTCCATGCTGACCACATGCTAGTCCCGATTTCCTACGTTCATCCCATATCCCTGTAAGGCTTGTCCCTCCATGTACCTGTCCAAGTGCTTCTTAAATGATACTATTGTACCTCCTCTGGCAGCTCGGTCCATACACAAAAGTATTGGATGCTCCAAAATAAATCCCTTTCCACCTTTCTCTTGTCCCTCAGGAAGCTTTGGCTTGGTGTGGTACGTGTTTTGGCTACTGGTGTCCTTTGAGAGCCCAGCCAAGCACCCCACCATTACGGAGCAGGAGAAGATCTATATCGAGGAAGCCATTGGAGAAGGTGCCAACCTTATGAACCCTCTAGCGGTGAGTGTGTCCTTTCTCCAAGCCCCACGTTTTGAACAGAGGGGGAAGTGGGATTTGAACCCAGATCCTGCTGGTGCAAGGGTGAGGGTCGTCCCATTGTCAGAGTTTGATGAGGAAACCAACTGGACCTGCACCACACAAGCTTCCTCATCCAGCATATTATGCATCTTCCACAGGGTCCTATCATTAAACACATCTTTCCCTCCCTCCCCCCCCCCCCCCCCAACTCTCTACTTTCTGCAGGGATCAGTCTTTTCGTGATTCCCTTGTCCATTCGTCCCACCCCAATAATCTCCCTCCTGGCACTTAACCCGGCAAGAGGTACAAGTGCTACACCTGCCCATTCACCTCCTCCCTTCGAGGCCCCAAATAGTCCCGCCAGATGAGGCAATACCTGAGCATCGGTCGGAATCATTTACAGCATCCAGTGCTCTCAGTGCAGTCTTCTTTGCGTTGGCGACACCCGACGTAGATTGGGGGGGGCGGGGCTGCTTTGTCAAGAACTTTTGCTCCGTTCACAACAGGCAGGATTTCCCGATGGCATCCACTTTAATTCCAGTCCCTATTCCCATTCCATCATGTCAGGCCTTGGCCTCCTCTGATGCCATGATGAAGCCACTCTCAGGTTGGAGGAGCAACTCCTCATATTCCATCGAGTTAGCCTCCAACCTGATGGCATGAACGTCAACTTCTTTAACTTCCAGTAATTTCTCCCCTTCCCCCCCCCCTCTTGTTTTCCATCCCCCATTCTAGCTGCCCTCAGTCACTTCTCCCCCACTTTCTTACTTTGGCGTTTGACCCCTTCCTTTCCAGTCCTGATGAAGGGTCCCAGCCCATGACATTGACTGTTTATTACCCTCCGTAGATGCTGCCTGACCTTCTGAGTTCCTGCAGCGTTTAGTGTGTGACACCAGCTCAATCCCCTGCTTGGGCAGAGCTTCGCACTTCCTGAAAGGCTTCAAACCACTTCTTCCTGGGAGGGCGGAGAGGTCAGGAGGAATAGATGTGTTTCCTCTAAGCTCACAAGGAAATGAGTAAGATTGGCCTTTGACCCCCCCCCCCCCAACTCCTACTCCCAATTAGACCCTCATCAGGAACGGCTTCCATGTGTCATGAAATCTCCCCCCCGCCCCCAAGGGTCCTCAGATCACGCTTCAGCTTTGCCACCACAGCTCCTGTCCCATAATTTAAAGGGGTTTATACAAACCATAAGACCATAAGACATAGGAACAGAGTTAGGCCATTCAGCCCATCAGGTCTGCTCCACCATTGCATCATGGCTGATTTACTATCCCTCTCAACCCCATTCTCCTGCCTTCTCCCCGTAACATCTGACACCCTTATTAATCAAGAACCTAGCAACCTCTGCTTTAAATATATCCAATGACGTGGCCACCACAGCCACCTGTGGCAATGAATTCCACAGATTCACCACCCTCTGGCTAAAGAAATCCCTCCTTAATTCTCTTCTAAAGAGATGTCACAGAGAGCTACAGCACAGAAACAGGCCCTTTGGCCCATCCAGTCCATGTGGAACCATTTAAACTGCCTGGTCCCATCAACCTGCACCCGGACCATAACCGTCCATCTCTCTCATCCATTACCAACCAAACTTCTCTTAGACATTGAAATCCTTCTATTCTGAGTCTGTGCCCTCTGGTCCTAGACTCCCCCACTATGAAAAACATCCTCTCAACACGCACCCTATCTAGGCCTTTCAATGTTTGATAGTTTTCAGTTAGAATCCCTCCTCGTTTTTCTAAACTTCAGTGAGTCCAGGCCCAGAGCCATCAAGTGCTCCTCTTACATTAACCCCTGCATTGCTGGAGTCATCGGGAATAAACCTGAGAGAAAACTGAGGTTATTTACCGGACCATAAGGAAGGAGGAAAGCAGTGGGAGTATTGGACAATACACACAAGTGCACTGAGTTGTTTGATTTGAAGGTTTGTTGGGAGACTGGGGACCTGGTGGGTGAGGAGTGGGAGGGGTGGACAGGTTCACTGTGAGTTTGACCATGACCTGATTCTCTTCTTGGTTGCGTCTTCCGACAGAAATTCAAGGCGCCCTGGCACAGGTTTTTCACCTCAATGCCTGTCTACGCCATCATCGTGGCCAACTTCTGTCGCAGCTGGACCTTCTACCTGCTTCTGATCAGCCAGCCAGCGTACTTTGAGGAAGTTTTTGGGTTTGAAATCAGCAAGGTACAGCATGCATCCTAATACACACAGAGGGTTGGAGATCTCATAGAAACGTTTACAATTAACAAAACGGTAGAGAAGTTCGAATGAGGAAAGTTGTTTCCACTAGTAGATGAAATTAGATCTAGGGTTATAGCCTCAATATTCATGGAAAAAGATTTAGGATGAAGATGAGGAGAAACTATATTTCCCAGAGAGTAGTGAATCTGTGGTATTATCTGGCCAGGGAAGAAGTAGAGGCTTCCTCATTAAATTTATTAAAGATAGACTTAAAGGAAGAGCGGGCTCAGTGGGCCAGATGGCCGACTCTTGCTCTGACTTCATGTGTTCTATTTTTATCTACTTTATTTATTTTACTTTTATTTTCTTTTTATTTACTTCATCTTTCTGGTAAAAGGTGTACATTAGCATCGCATTAGACTTCAATATGCAAGGGGATTGGGACAATCAGGTTGGTGTTGTATTAGAAGAGAGGGAATTTGTTGAATGCCTACGAGATGGCTTTTTAGAGCAGCTTGTGCTTGAGCCTACTCAGGGAAAGGCCGTCTAAGACTGGGTGCTGTGTAATAACCCAGATTTTATTAGGGAGCTTAAGGTAAAGGAACCCTTAGGAGGCAGTGATCATAATATGATTGAATTCATACTGCAATTTAAGAGGGAGAAACATAAGTCGCATGCATCGGAATCACAATGGAATAAAGGGAATTACAGAGGCATGAGAGAAGAGCTTGCCCAGGAGGACTGGAACTGGACAAGATAGAGGCAGGAAATATGTTCCAGATGCTGGGAGAGTCCAGTACCAGAGGGCATGGTTTGAGAATAAGGGGTAGGTCATTTAGGACAGAGTTAAGGAAAAACTTCTTCTCCCAGAGAGTTGTGGGGGTCTGGAATGCACTGCCTCGGAAGGCAGTGGAGGCCAATTCTCTGGATGCTTTCAAGAAGGAGCTAGATAGGTATCTTATGGATAGGGGAATCAAGGGATATGGGGACAAGGCAGGAACCGGGTATTGATAGTAGATGATCAGCCATGATCTCAGAATGGCGGTGCAGGCTTGAAGGGCCGGATGGTCTACTTCTGCACCTATTGTCTATTGTCTATTGACTAGAGGAGGATACTGGCGGGGATGATAGCAGAGCAGAGGTAGCTGAATTTCTGGGAATAGTTCACAAGGTGTAGGTTAGATATGTCCCACAGAAGAAGCTCTCAAATGGCAGGGCTAGGCAACCGTGGCTGACGAGGGAAGTTAAGGATTACATAAAAGCCAAGGAAAAGACGTATAATGTAGCAAAAGTGAATAGGAAGTTGGATGTTTGGAACGCTTTTAAAATCGAACCAAAGGCAACTAGAAAAGCCATAAGAAGGGAAAAATGAAATATGAGGGCAAACTAACAGATAATATAAAGCACAATACCAGAAGTTTTTTCAGTTATATTAAGAGTAAAAGGGAAGTGAGAGTTGATATTGGGCAATTGGAAAATGATGCTGGTGAGGTTGTAATGGGGGACAAAGAAATGGCAGATGAACTTAATAAGTACTTTGCATCAGTCTTCCCTGTGGAGGATGCTGGTAGTATGTCAAAGCTCCGTGAGTGTCAGAGAGCAGGAGAGAGTGCCATTGCTATTACAAAGGAAAGGGTGTTAGGCAAAGTGAAATTTCTTACGGTGGTTAAGTAACCTGGACCAGATAGACTACATCCCAGAGTTCTGAGAGAGGTTGCTGAAGAGATAGCAGATGCATTGGTAATGATCTTTCAAGAATCACTTGATTCTGTCATGGTTCCAGAGGACTGGAAATTTGCAAGTGTCACTCCTCTCTTTAGGAAGGGAGGAATGCAAAAGAAAGGAAATTATAGGCCAGTTAGCCTAACCTCAGTGGTTGGAAAAGAGTAGGAGTCCATTATTATGGATGAGGTTTTGAGGTACTTGGAGACAAATGATAAAATAAGTGAAAGTCAGCATGGTTTCTGTAAAGAGAATCTTGCCTGACAAATCTGTTAGAGTTCTTTGAGGAAGTAACAAGCAGGGTGAACCAAGTGGGTGAGCTACGGATGCCATTTACTTGGATTTTCAGAAGGCATTTGATAAGGTGCCACACATGAGGTTCCTTAACAAGATAAAATCCCATGGCATTACAGAAAAGAGGAATGGTCGATGGGCAGGAGGCAGCAAGTGGGAGTAAAGGGGGCCTTTTCTGGTTGGCTGCCAGTGACTAGTGGTATTCCTCAGGAGCCAGTATTGGGACCGTTACCTTTCACATTGTTTGTCAAGGATTTAAATAATGGAATTGACGGCTCTGTGCCAAAGTTTACGGATGATACAAAGATAGGTGGAGGGGTAGGTAGTGCTGAGGAAGCAAGCTGATTGCAGAACGACTTAGACAAGTTGGAAGAATGGGCGACAAAAGTGGCAGATGGACTCAAGCGTTGGGAAATGTATGATAATACATTTTGGTAAAAGGAGCAAAAGTGCAGACTGTTACCTAAATGGGGAGAGAATTCAAACATTAGAGGTGCAATGGGACTTAGGAGCCCTTGTGCAACATTCCCAGAAGGTTAATTTACAGGTCAAGTCTGTGGTAAAGAAGGCAAATACATTGTTGGCATTCATTTCAAGAGAAATAGAATATAAAAACAAGGAGGTAATGCTGAAGCTTTATAAGTCATTAGTCAGGCTGCACGGAGCATTATCAACAGTTTTAGGCCCCATATCTCAGAAGGGATTTGTTGTCATTGGAGAGAGTCCAGAGGAGGTTTACAAGGATGATTCCAGGAATGAAAGGGTTAACCTATGTGGAGCGTTTGGCAGCTTTGGGCCTGTACTCACTGGAATTTAGAAGAATGTAGGGGAGATCTCATTGAAAGCCATAGAATGTTGAAAGGACTAGATAAGGTGGATGTGGAAAGGATGCTTCCTGTGGTGGGGTGTCCAGAACTAGAGGGCACAGCCTCAAAATTGAGGGGTGACCCTTTAGAACTGAGGTAAGGAGGAATTCTTTTAGCCAGAGAGTAGTGAGTCTGTGGAATGCTCTACCACAGACAGCTGTGAAGGTCAAGACCGTAGGCATATTGAAAGCAAAAATTGATAGTTTCCTGATTGGTCAGGGCATCAAAGGTTATGGTGAGAAGGCGGGTGTTTGGAGTTGAGTGGGATCAGGATCAGCCATGATGGAATGGAGGAGCAGACTCGATGGGCTGAATGGCCTAATTCTGCTCCTATGTCTTATGATCTTATGGTGATGCAGCCAGTTAGAACGCTCTCCACAGTACATCTGTAGAATGTTCCAAGTGTCTTTGATGAGATACTCTGTAGAAATTGGCAAGTGTGAGGCACTGATGAATAGGGTCTTTTACTCTGGGTCAAAATCTGAAGTAGTGGGGAGCATAGCTTAAGGTAAGAAGTTTAAAGAATAAACACAAGAGATTATGCAGATGCTGGGAATCCAAAATAACAGACACAAAATGCTGGAGGAGCTCAGCAGGTCAAGCAGCTTCAATGGAAAGGAATAATTTGTATGCGTGTGTGTTTTGTTGTCAGTTTGAAGGAGGTGTGCGGAGCAGGTCCTTTACCCGGAGAGCGGTGGGTGCCGGAATTGGGCTGACAGGAGTGATGGCAGAAGCAAACAGGACGGAGGAGTTTGAGGCTTTTAGTCAAGCACATGAAAATGTGGAGAATAGAGGGATATGGACCACGTGTAGGCAAAAGGTGTTTGTTTACTTCAGTAATTTTCAGCAGAGATGGTGATCTGAAGGGACTGTTCCAGCACTGTACGGTTCTGGGTTCTAAGCTGCGAGGCGAACTCGGCAGGTCAAACAGCGAGAGGGTGGATCAGGTTTCAGATCGTGATCCTGCGTTTAAAGATTTTTGAGATTTAAAGGTTGGCTTTATTTGCCACCTGTGCGTTGAAACAACAAAACGTACAGTGAAATGTGTTGTTCAAGTCGACAACCTACACGATCCTTGGCAGCCTGCAAGTATGGCCACACTTCCGGTGCCAACATGGCCTGCCCAAAGCTTAGTAACCCTCACTTGTACATCTTTAGAATGTGGGAGGGAATCGAAGCACCTGAAGGAAGCCCAGGGGGCTACAGAGAGAACGTACAAACACCTTACAGAGAGCGGTGGGAATTGAACGCACTATAAAACATTACACTACCTGTCATACCAACAAGATAAAGGAGACTTCCCTCCAACGGGGAGGTCCAAAGCCAACCAGAGACAGGCTGTCGCAAGAGAAGTTTTGCTACACAGAGGGACGTGAGAACACGGAACTCACTCCCACCGGCTGTGAGAAAACATTAGAAATGTTCGGCAGTCCTGTCAGCATCTGCGGTGAGAGAGAAACGGGGTTAATTCTTCAGAACATTGGAAGAGAGGTCAGCAGCTTGAAGAGTTAATTCTGCTGCCACCCAGTCCTGCTGAACGTTCTGATTTTGCGCGCTGGATGTGGTGAAGTTGCAGGAGATTGGTGTGGTGAATAGTCACTAGTATGCACTAAATGGGCTGAACGGCCTGTTGTGGTGCTTTGCATTTAGCTGGAAGTTGCCTGTGCCACTGACCAGAGTAGACTATGGGACCGGGTATCAAGTGGCGAGTACTTTGAACAACTGGGACCATGTCTCACTTCAACAAAGTGCCCAATGCTCTATTCCACTGAACAGCTTGAAGGAGCTAGTAGCGAACACCAGGCCCTAAGGTATCTGAGGTCATTAATTCCATATTCACCTTTCCCTCCCCTCAGGTCGGCCTGCTGTCTGCTCTCCCCCATCTCGTCATGACAATCATCGTGCCCATTGGCGGGCAAATCGCTGATTTCCTCCGATCCAAGAACATCATGTCCACCACCAATGTCCGGAAGCTGATGAACTGTGGAGGTTTGTTTCTGCAGAGTTTCTCTACGGGGATAGGGCTACCTCTCAGTCCGATACCAAGCCCACTTACCCGTCGCCATGTCCTGGCCCGCTCCCAATGATCACGCGGACCCCAACACACTCTCCCACCACAAGTCCATCTCTTTCCACCGCAACTCGAGGCTCCTGCAGTGTTAAACGAAAGGGGTTGGATGGGAGGAACCTATGAAAACATTGCCATTGGAAAATCATTGCTACGCTCAAAGTTTCACCAAGTGCGATGGTTTTGTTTTTGGAACAGAGGAGGCTAAACAAGAACGTTAGAACATTATAAGTTTTTGGCAAGAACAGACCACTCAGCGCACCAAAGCTTGCTGAATTCCTATTCACATAGTGTGTTGAAATAACTATTGAGTTTAGATTTGAAAGTCTCTGAGCTACTAGTCTCAGCTACACAACTAGGTAGTTTGTTCCATGTGTTCACCACTAGTTATGTAAAGAAATGCTTCATGATGTTAGTCTGAAATCTCCCTTTAACCAGTCTTCACTTTTGGCCAACATGTCCTTGTTGATGGATTAATTTTGAAGTCAGATAGAACACAGAACAGTATGGGCCATTCGGCCCGCATTGTTGTGCCAACCTTCTAACCCAGTCGAAGATCAATCTAACCCTTCCCTCCCACATAGTCCTCCGTTTTTATTTCATCCATGTGCCTATCTAAAAATATCTGCCTCTACCACCATTCCTGAACATAGAACCTACTATTGAACATGGAACAAATGCTATGCCAACCTTCTAACCCACTCGAAGATCAATCTAACTCCTCTTCCCTCCCACATAGCCGTCCATTTTTCTTTCATCTATGCACGCAATTATAAAGCTATGGGGGTGCAAACAGAGTAAATCAGGAGCACCTACAGTCAACCCAAGCAGTCTGCTGGAAGTACTCAGTGGATCGAGCGGCACCTATCGGTAAGAACTGTTGATCAGGACTGGTGCAGGGTTTCCAACTGCAGCGTTGACAATT
The DNA here is from genome assembly GCF_048418815.1 of Hemitrygon akajei. NCBI lineage: Eukaryota > Metazoa > Chordata > Chondrichthyes > Myliobatiformes > Dasyatidae > Hemitrygon > Hemitrygon akajei. Next base: position 25,504,739 of record NC_133154.1, read on the forward strand.
CCTTTCCTGATACAGAAGCTTCTCGGCCCTCCCTCTTCCTCCAGCAGACTGTGTGTTGCTCCGGATTCCAGCACCTGCAGTCTCTCTTGTGTCTCCAAATAAGGACAGCCCGGTGCCTTGGGCAGGCGGGTCCAGAGACTGCAGAAGGAGACAACGGGCGACTGCAGGTGTAACAAAACGCGGGATGTTGGAGGGAGTCGGTGGGGGTCAGACAGCACCTGTTGTGGGAAATGGAGAGTGGATATTTCACAGAACAATCAGAGGGGAGATGGGAGAACTTTGTTTATTCCCACACTGCCATGGAGATTGGAAGTCACTGCCTGAAAGGTGATGGAGGCAGAAACATCAGACCATGGAGTTTTGGATATGAACTTGTAAACATACACTAGATGGAAGTGCTTCCCACTGCTGAGATACCATAACTCTGGAATTCCCTCCCTCAGCATACAACCATAAGACCATAAGTAATAGAAGCAGGATTAGGCCATTTGGCCCATCAACTCTACTCCGTCATTCCATCATGGCTGGTATGTTAACCCTCTTTAACTCCATTCTCCTGTCTTTTCCCTGTAATCTTTGAATCCCTGACTAACCAAGAACTTACCAACCTCCACTCTAAATATACCCAAAGACTTGGCCTCCACAGCCGATGGTGGCAATGAATTTCACAGATTCGCCACCCTCTGGCCCAAAAAAAAATCCTCCTCATCTCTGTTCTAAGAGTCATTAAATGTGCCTCATATATTAACCCTTTCATTCCTGGTATCATTGCAATGAACCTCCTCAGCACCCTCTTTAATTCCAGTGTACCCTTCCTTGCATCACCACTCTTATAGCTTTTCCACAACCCTCCTTAAAACCTGTTTGAATGATTGGATCCTCCCTACCAGTTCCCAACCCCACCCCTCCTGCTCTCCCCGCCTCCCTCCCCGATTCCTTGATTGCACGTTCCACCTTGTTGTCCTATCAGACTCCATCATCGTCAGCCCTTTGACATTTTCCCTCCTCACTTCCCAGCCTTTGTCACGACTCCCACTCTTCCCTCCCGCCGATTCCACCCGTATCCTAAAGTGAAAATCCGCAGATGCTGGAAATCCGAGCGACACACACAAAACGTTGGAGGAACTCAGCAGGCCAGGCAGCACCTATGGAAAAGAGTGCAGTCGACATTTTGGGACCCTTCAGCCACTCCCCATTCCCATTCCGGTATGTCTACCAGTATGTGTTGGTGCGTGGCCTAGTGGGCAAGGCATCAGACTGGTAACCTGAAGGTCACTGGTTCGAGCCTCAGCTGAGGTAGCGTGTTTGTGTCCTTGAGCAAGGCACTTAACAACACATTGCTCTGCGACGTCACCGGTGCCAAGCTGTATGGGTCCTAGTGCCCTTCCCTTGGACAACATCGGTGGCGTGGAGAGGGGAAGGCCTGCAGCTTGGGCAACTGCCGGTCTCCCATACAACCCTGCCCAGGCCTGCGCCCTGGAAACTCCAGGCACAGATCGATGGTCTCTCGAGACCGACGGATGCCACCACCACATGTCTACCCACGGCCTCCTCTACTGCCACCATCACCTGCCAGCCTTTGCTGCACCGAGCCCTCACTGAGCCTTGGTACATCCCTCAGCACGTCCTTCTGCAGCCTGGCACGTGCCAGTCGGTGGCATTCCCTCCAGACGTCTCGTCGCAGCAGGCCACCAACAAATTTCCGGCAGACCAGAGTGCCCCTTTCCCTGAGTCCCTCAGCAGATCTTGGCGAGGTAACAAGGTTACCTCCAGCAACACGAGCCCGTGCTCCCCTATTAACCTGCAAACCTCATATGCCTTTCGAATGTGGGAGGAAACTGGAGCATTTGGAGGAAACCCACATGGTCTCAGGGATGACTCCTATCAGACAGGATGGAATTGTACCCGGGTTGCTGGCATAGCAATGGCATTATGCTAACCACTACGTGACTAAGCCACCCGCACTTGACACCTGCTTCAATGAGAATGGCCTTCAAATCAGACCACCAAGTTATGGACAGACCCAAGTGTGGTTTTCACTGAGATAACGATCTTCCCTTGGCATCTGTCTCAGAGTGCACCCCTGGGAGCAGTCTGCAGATCCTCTGTAATGCAGCTACTCTGGGCGGACCAGAGACCATAAGACCATAAGACCATAAGATTTAGGAGCAGTAGAATTAGGCCCTTTGGCCCATCGAGTCTGCTCCGCCACTCAATCATGGATGATCTTGTTCCCCGTGCAACCTTTGCTACGATCTCATTCTCCTTCATTACTCTCTCTTCCTTTCGTTTGAAGGTTTTGGGATGGAAGCAACCTTTCTTCTCGTGGTGGGCTTCTCTCACACCAAAAGCATCGCCATCTCCTTCCTCGTCCTGGCCGTGGGTTTCAGTGGATTCGCTATCTCAGGTGACTGGTCTTCTGGTCCTTCTCTTCCTGTGATCTTATCATGTGTTATTGGAAGGAGATTCTCATAAACATGATCGCATTATCGTGAATTACCATATGTTGGCAGTGTGAATCAGAATCAGGTTTATTATCACCCATAGTATGTCATGAAATTTGTTGTTTTGCAGCAGCAATACAGAGCAATTGATAACTGGGTGAGTGGGCAGATGACGTTTAATGTGAATAAGTGTGAGGTTATCCACTTTGGGAGTAAGAACAGGAAGGCAGATTATTATCTGAACGGTGTAGAGTTAGGTAAGGGAGAAATACAAAGAGATCTAGGAGTCCTTGTTCATCAGTCACTGAAGGTGAATGAGCAAGTGCAGCAGGCAGTGAAGAAGGCTAATGGAATGTTGGCCTTTATTACAAAGGGAATTGAGTACAAGAGCAAGGAAATCCTCTTGCATTTGTACAGGGCCCTGGTGAGACCACACCTGGAGTATTGTGTACAGTTTTGGTCTCCAGGGTTAAGGAAGGACATCCTGGCTGTAGAGGAAGTGCAGCGTAGATTCACGAGGTTAATTCCTGGGATGTCTGGACTGTCTTACGCAGAGAGGTTAGAGAGACTGGGCTTGTACACGCTGGAATTATGGAGATTGAGAGGGGATCTGATTGAAACATATAAGATTATTAAGGGATTGGACAAGATAGAGGCAGGAAATATGTTCCAGATGCTTGGAGAGTCCAGTACCAGAGGGCATGGTTTGAGAATAAGGGGTAGGTCATTTAGGACAGAGTTAAGGAAAAACTTCTTCTCCCAGAGAGTTGTGGGGGTCTGGAATGCACTGCCTCAGGAGGTAGTGGAGGCCAATTCTCTGGATGCTTTCAAGAAGGAGCTAGATAGGTATCTTATGGATAGGGGAATCAAGGGATATGGGGACAAGGCAGGAACCGGGTATTGATAGTAGATGATCAGCCATGATCTCAAAATGGCGGTGCAGGCTCGAAGGGCCGAATGGTCTACTTCTGCACCTATTGTCTATTGTCTATTGTCTATAAGTTGCAATACAGAGAAGTTGAAATTGAAGTTGCAATACCAATTGCTATGAGTTGCGATAAGAAATAGTCGGCCGGTGGTGTAGTGGTATCAGCACCGGACTTTGAGGCGAGTGGTCCCGGGTTCGAATCCGGGCAGCTCCTTGTACACTTTCCATGAGCTTTGAGCCGGCAACTCAGCCTCATAAAAAAAACAGTCAACTGCTAAAGAGGTGACAAGGTTGCTGCCCAGTGTGTCACAGGGAACAACAAAAATAATAGGAAATAGAAGATAGAGCATAGTAGTAGTAGCCGTCGGTCCCAGGGGATCATGGGTTTGCGCCTCTGGTGGACCGTGTCCTCTCCAGGGCACAACCCCGGGCGGGAAGATTTGAAGAATCCATGCAGCCGGTTCCCCTCTCCACGTCACTGATGTCGTCGCAGAGGCTGCCAGAGTGAAGTTGTAAAGAACATCAAAGTGCCTTAGGGACCCTGGCTCCGATCTCTTCCTCCCAAAGTCTTTCCTGTGGGCGGGTGTGGCCGCAAGGCAGCGGAGGTTTAAAGTCAGAGCTCTCCTTCTCCTAGGCGGGCTGCCATCCAAGGCTGACGAGCCCCACCTGCCGAAGGTTGTTGGAGACACACGCCATTTGGAGCAGTTTACAGGTAGTGGGAACTCACCACCCCCGGCTATGACAAACTTAGGACACAGAATATAGAAAATATTAAATATAAATATGTAGATCATTTACTAAGCAGTTAATAAAGATTACTTAAATAATAAGTAATGCAAAAAGAGAGCAAAAGAGTGAGGTTGTGTTCATGGACCATTCAGAAATCTCATGGTGCAGGGGAAGAAGTTGTTCTTAAAACATGAGTCTTCAGACTTCTGTACTTCCTCCCTCATGGTAGTGCTGAGAAGAGGGCCTGTCCTAGGTGATGTGAGTCCTTAGTGATGGATGCCGCCTTTTTGAGGCATCGCTCCTTGAAGTTGTCCTGGATGCTGGGGAGGGGTTAATGGGAAAGTGGAGGGGATTAAATGGAAACATTGAGTGTGGGTCTTCAGACTTCTGTACTTCCTCCCTGATGGTGGTACTGAGAAGAGGGCCTGTCTTGGATGGCGAGGGTCCTTCATGAAGGGTTCTGCCTTCTAAAGGCGTCGCCTGTTGAAGATGTCTTGGTGGAGGGGAGGGTGGTGCCCATCCATGATGGAGCTGGCCGAGTCTACAATTCATCGCAGCTTTTTTTTCTGATCCTGTGATTTGCTGGCAGTTTGACATTTCACAGGAGGAAACACGAATTAGGTTGAATCCGCCTGTCACATCTCTGGCTTCTGTTTGTTTTTTCACACTGAAGGGTTCAATGTCAACCATCTGGACATCGCCCCACGTTACGCCAGTATCCTGATGGGACTGTCCAATGGGGTTGGGACTCTCTCTGGGATGGTGTGCCCTCTAATTGTGGGAGCCATGACAAAGCATAAGGTAAGGAATTATCAACCGTATCATTCAGGATTGCACCGTTCTCCTGAGGATGGAAAATTAGAATTGGCAACAGCAAGTGGCATTTGGAAATCTCTCAGACATTTTCTCCTGGCAGTTAGGTGCTTAGCACAGGTGAAGGATGGTTCAATGAGTCTATTTACTATCAGAGAATGTATACAATATACAATCTGAAATTCTTACTCTCCACAGACATCCTTGAAACAGGTAAAAAAAAAACCCAAGGGATGAATAACAATCATCTGGACATCAGAGTTTTCCTTCTCCTAGACAGGCTGCCTAGGAGAAGGAAAACCTCTCCTTCTTGGAAAGAAGTTTCTCCTTTCTAAACTTCTCCTTCTTTAGAACCCCAAAGACTCCTACCCCTATCATGCTCAAGCAGGAGCAAAGCGTCAACCCTACCCGCTCCCCCTACCCCCCACTTATTCCATCAAAATGCCTCAGTTCCCACCCCCCCCCCCCCACCACCCACCATGCAAGGAACTGAAAAAGCTCCCACAGAGACCGTGATCAACTGGGGCAGAATGAAAACCGGGTTTGGCCTGCTCTCCGTCGTGGTGTGACGAGCTGTCTGACTGAAGACTGAGGAGCAAGAGACATGAGGAAGGACCGAGATGTTCACCGTGGGTGGTTGAAGATTGGAACTCTGATGCTAAGGTCAACTGAGGTCAAATTGATCTTCCTATGTCAGTAAATGATCAAAGTCAGAGTAAATTCATTATTGAAGTACGTACATGTCACCATATACTACCCTGAGATTCATTTTCTTGCAGGCATTTGCAGGAAAAAAATAAAGAAATGCAGAAGAATTTATATAAAAATAATACTGATAGACCTAACTGGCAAATATCAAGAGGGGTATTTATTTATTTATTGTTATTTATGGAGATAGAGGGTGGAAAAGGCCCTTCCGGCCCTTCGAGTGTGTCACCCAGCAATCCCCCAATTTAATCCTAGTCTAATCACCGGACAATTTACAATGACCAATTAACCTACCAACCGGTACGTCTTTGGACTGTGCAAAGAACCCAGAGGAAACTATGTGGTCATAAGGGAGGACGTACAAACTCCTGTACAGGCAGCAGCAGGAATTGAACCCAGATCACCTGAACTGTAAAGCTTTGTGCTAACCACTATGCTACTGTGCTGGCCTAGGACAAAGTCCAGACAAACGTTGGCCAGTGACAGCCTGTTGAAAGCCGCCAACGTACCATTCCCATGCAGGCACAATTGAACCCAGATTGCTGGCGTTATGCTAACCATTAGGCTATCATGCACCCACACCACAGTCTCTCTGGAGAGACGGAAGCAGGAAGTTCTGATGTATCAGTCCGGAGATGGCAGCACAGTGGCACAGCTCAATCAGGAATTCCCCCTGCTGCCTATGTGGAGTATGCAGGCTCCTCCTTTTGTGGGTTTCCCCCGGTCCTCTGGTTTCCTCCCACATCCCAACGATGAGTGGGTTGGTTAATGAAGACAATACTGGAAACCTAATTGTTCCTCTGGGAGTGAGCACAGACAATGCACCAAAGGGCTTCTAGGTAGAAGGTGAAAGGGCTGACAATACGTGTCCAAGTCAGGGGGGTATCAGACTTGAAAGCAGCAGTCAGTGTCCCTACCTACCTCCTGCCCCAGCCAACTCTCACCACACGGATGGGGAAGTACTTCAGAGGACCTGTCCTGGGCACAGAACACGTTAAGTGCAGTTACGAAGAAAGCATGGCAGTGGCTCTACTTCCTCAAGAGTTTTGTGAAGATTTGGCATGACATCTAAAACTTTATATACAACCATATAACGATTACAGCACAGAAACAGGCCATCTCGGCCCTTCTAGTCCGTGCCGAACACTTACTCTCACCTAGTCCCACCTACCTGCACTCAGCCCATAACCCTCCATTCCTTTCCTGTCCATATACCTATCCAATTTTACTTTAAATGACAATACCGAACCTGCCTCTACCACTTCTACTGGAAGCTTGTTCCACACAGCTACCACTCTCTGAGTAAAACCACACACACAAAATGCTGGTGGAACACAGCAGGCCAGGCAGCATCTATAAGGAGAAGCACTGTCGACGTTTCGGGCCAAGACCCTTCATCAGGACTAAAGTTAGTGTTGTTTGAATTTCCATCTGCATCTGCAGATTTTCTTGTGTTTACTCTCTGAGTAAAGAAGTTCCCCCTCGTGTTACCCCTAAACTTTTGCCCCTAAACTCTCAAATCATATCCTCTTGTTTGAATCTCCCCTACTCTCAATGGAAAAAGCCTATCCACGTCAACTCTATCTAGCCCCCTCATAATTTTAAATACCTCTATCAAGTCCCCCCTCAACCTTCTACACTCCAAAGAATAAAGACCTAACTTGTTCAACCTTTCTCTGTAACTTAGGTGCTGAAACCCAGGTAACATTCTGATAAATCTCCTCTGTACTCTCTCTATTTTGCTGACATCTTTCCTAATAGTTTAACTTTGATAAACTTCTAGTGATGCATAGTGGAGAGTATGTTGACTGGCTACATCACAGCCTGGTATGGAAACACCAATGCCCTTGAATGGAAAATCCTACAAAAAGTAGTGGGTACATCCCAGTCCATCACGGGTAAAGCCCTCCCCACCATTGGGCACATCTACATGAAGCGTTGTCGCAGAAAATCAGCATCCATCATCAGGGACCGCCCCCACCCCACCCCACCACACATAACACGCTCTCTTCTTGCTGCTGCCAGCAGGAAGATGGTACAGGAGCCTCAGGACTCACACTACCAGGTTCAGGAAGTTATTACCATCATCCATCAGACTCTTGAGTCAAAGGGGATAACATCACTCCACTTCACTTGCCCCATCATTGAAATGTTCCCACAGCCTATGGGCTCAGTTTCAAGGACTCCTTATCTCACGTTCTCAATATTTATTGTTATTATTCCGTTCTTTTGTATTTTCACAGTTTGTTGTCTTCTGCACCCTGGTTGAACGCCCAAGTTGTTGCGGTCTTTCATTGATTCTGTTATTCTATTACGGATTTATTGAGTATGCCTGCAAGAAAATGAACTTCACGGTTGTATATGGTGTGTATGTACTTTGATAATAACTTTACTTTGAAACTTTGAGATTTAGAGCAATCGGGGAACATGTCCACCAAGGGCACATTGGAAAGGAAGGTGATGACCCGACCACGACCTGGCCAAATCCCAGTCCACTGAGATTGCCGAAATCAATCAGGTCAGCAGATCAGGAGGTCACACCCGGCCATAGCACCACCAACCAAAGCAACAAGTGCTCATTTCCCCCTCACGTTGGTCAACATACTCCCGTGTTGGGAGGGCTTGGCACAGTGCAAAGTGGGCAGCGGATACACTTTGCAACGCCAGCAACCCAGGTTCGATTCCACCGCTGTCTGTAAGGCCTCTGTACGTTGTTCCCATAACTGGGTGGGTTTCCTCTGGGTGCTCCAGTGTCCTCCCACAGTCCAAAGACGTATGGGTTTGGGTTAGTGAGTTTGTACATTTCACTGTATGTTTCAATGTTTCCAATCACATATAGAAACATATGACAAATAAAGCTTATCTTAAATGTACGGTATGTATATATCACATGTATGTCTATGTGCATAGTTACTGTATGTTTATGCGTGCACAGGTATATGATAAGCTTTATTTGTCATATGTTTCTATATGTGATTGGAAACACTGAAACATACAGTGAAATGCATAGTTTGCATCAACGAACAACACAGTCCAAAGCTGTGTAGCCCACAAGTGCTGCCATGCTTCCAAAGCCAAATCAGCAAGGCCACAACACACTAACCCTAACCCGTACATTTTTGGAACATGGGAGGAAACCAGGGCACTCGGAGAAAACCCACCCAGTCACAGGGAGAAGGTGCAAACTCCTTACAAGCAGCAGAGGAAAATGAATCTTGTTAGAGCAAACACGAGGAAATCTGCAGATGCTGGAAATTCAAACAACACACACACAAAATGCTGGTGGAACACAGCCAGGACGAAGGGTCTCGGCCCGAAACGTCGACAGCACTTCTCGCTATAGATGCTGCCTGGCCTGTTGTGTTCCACCAGCATTTTGTGTGTGTTGTTAAATGAATCTTGTTGATCGCTGGTTGCTGGCTTTGTGAAGTGTTACGCTAACTGGTGTGTGTGTGTGTGTGTGTGTGTGTGTGTGTGTGTGTGTGTGTGTGTGTGTGTGTGTGTGTGTGTGTGTGTGTGTGTGTGTGTGTGTGTGTGTGTGTGTGTGTGTGTGTGTGAGTGTGTGTGTGTGTGTGTGTGTGTGTGTGCAAACAGGGTCAGTGTTGGCACCAGGCACATAATCCCCGAAAAATGTCTGACGGCCACTGTACTCACTTTCTCTCTTTTCCTCCCGCACCCTGACCCCCCGCCCCACTCCCAGACCCGGGAAGAGTGGCAGTACGTCTTCCTGATCGCCTCGCTGGTGCACTACGGGGGCGTCATCTTCTACGGCATCTTTGCTTCGGGTGAGAAGCAAGCCTGGGCCGAGCCCGAGGAGCAGAGCGAGGAGAAGTGCGGCTTCATACACGAGGACGAGCTGGCCAACGAGGTGGACGACGGCCTCCAAGGCTACGGCAGCTACGGGGCGACCGAGACCACCCAGGTCACCAACGGGGGCTGGGCCCGCGACTGGGACAGGAAGGAAGAATTCGTTCAGGAGCAGGGCAGGGACGTGTACATGTACGGCCACGCCCAGGACAGGGACTTACCATGAGCGGAGAGCCGAGGACTGCCACTAAACCAAGCCCGGCCGGGAACCGGCTTAGTGCAGAGGCCAATGTAGAATATCCTGTACATAAAACAACCAACTGTTTAAAGGACAAATTCTCCCTCCAAGGCAAGTGACGCTGAGGGTGTGTGTCGAGCTCAGAGGCTCTGCTTTGTGTGGGGGATGGTGTGAGTAGCCCCTAGTGCACTGGGAGACTGTGAGTGAGACCGTGAGCCCCAGCCCTGTGCCCTGTGTCACTCTCACTCTCATTTTCGGCAGATGGGGGGAGGTGGGAGGGGGACTCATCTTTCACTTCATTTAGCCGAGCTGGCCAATGTCTCCAGTCTGACTGTGCGTGGTGAGGCCTCAGACTCCCTTGTGGATTTCACGCCGTCTGTGTGTTTTACAAGGCTGCGGCTCAGTCACTGAGTAACAAATCCAACACGACGATTAGCTACAACAGGGTCATGAGTCATGGCTACCTCACGGCACAGGCATTGGAGGTTCGGTCCCAACTTATATGTTTGTGGTCGTGAGGCAGTTTTTTAATAAGACGTGTGTGGTCTTCTCAAGTACTCCAGGGGGTAAGGGTCAGTCGAGGGAAAGGAACCAGGACACCACAGGGAACATGGCCCATGAATTGTCCTGAGTGGGATCTATCACACACACACACACACACACACACACACACACACACACACACACACACACACACACACACACACACACACACACACACACACACACACACACACACGAATCAGTGTGGTCTGGGGCAGCAAAGACAGGACCTGGTGCGGGGAGTTTCTCTGTAGCTGGTAGAGCTCTCGTCCCGAAGCTCCAGTGACCTCAGCTCCACCCTGACCTCAGGGGCTGTCTGTTTGCACTTTGTCACGTGACTGTGTGAGTTTCCTCCCAAACGCGTGAATCGGCCGCTATAAATTGTCCCAAATGTTGACTTGAGGGCTACGGTCTGAGGGGGGGAGAGATCGATGGGAATACAGGGGAAAATAGATCTGGTGTGAGGGTCAGCATGTACCGGGAAGGATAAAGAGTGCTGAGCGACTCTGTCAACATGAGAAGGGTGGGGTCATGAGCAGGTGGGCTGGGCAGTGGAGAGGAAGGGTGGATTGTTTGGTAACCCGGGTGGTGGGAGATCAGTGCTGAACCTGCTCTACCCATCCGAGACTGGTCTCTCTACAGCATCCTTTGAAGTGAGGCCGCCTTAAACACACTGGCACACAGTGTGAGGGGCCAGTCGTCCAGCCTACCAGAATCCCTCACCCCCTCCCCTCACCCACCAGACTTCCCACGGCCCAGCAAACTCCCCGTCCACCAAACCCTCCCTACCTGTCCCACCGAAGGCCAACATGCACAGCTCTTCCACCATGTACACTCTCCATCGGTCACTGACTAGAGCCCAGTCTCAGCCCCACAAATGTTCACCCATGGGCCAGGAGGGTCAGGTTGGTCCTCGGGTGGGATGTGGGAACAGATTTGGTCCCACCACTGGGAGTCCCTGGACTAAACTCAGACCTGGGGGTTTAGTTCACCCACGCTGCCCCGCGGTGGCATGTCCGACAAGTCTGGTTCTGGCTGGAAGCCCCGGAGACTGTCCAGTTAAATCTATGATCCCTCTCCTTTCTTCTAGCTTTGGTGCGTGTTTGTACGTGTACAGATGTGTGCGTGTGTGCACATGTGGTGTGAACAGGTGTATCGGTGCGTGTTAGTCATGTGTTTGCACGCGTGATTTGCGTCAAGTCACCTTTTTAGGTTTCATAGTTCCGGGCTGGAACACTGGCCGCTTCATTGGCCACCATGGACCAGCTAGCTCCTTTCTGGACCAATACCTTTCTCCCACACAGCTCCTGTGTGTCATAGTGTGGATGGGCCAATGGGTGACAGACGTCAGAGTGTACAGCACAACCCCTACCTTTGCTCAAATGAGAAACAGAGCATTAAAATTTTTTTAAAAGTCAGATGCTGGAAATCTAAAATCAAAACAGAAAATACCAGAAACACTCCACTGGTCAGGTAGCATCTGTAGTAAGAGAAACAGTCAACGTTTCAGGCCTGGGACACTTCATCTGACCTGCTGAGTGTTCCCAGCATTTTTTGATTTGATCTTGCTCAGCAGAGATCAGTAACTGGACCTGGACCAGATTGCTGAACATGATACAGGCATGCTGCTACTGTATTCTCCAGGTTCTCTAACCCAGCAGGCTCCAAACTCCTGTCCCTGTCCAAAGAATGTTCCTAACCACCTGTCAAACCAAACTCAACTGCCTGTCCCATCAAGACCAACCATCTATCCCACCAAACATCCAACCACCTGTCCCACCAAACCCAATCACCTGTCCCACCAAACACACAATCACCTGTCCCACCAAACCCAATCACCTGTCCCACCAAACCCAATCACCTGTCCCACCAAACACACAATCACCTGTCCCACCAAACCCAATCACCTGTCCCACCAAACGCACAATCACCTGTCCCACCAAACCCAATCACCTGTCCCACCAAACATCCAACCACCTGTCCCACCAAACATCCAACCACCTGTCCCACCAAACCCAATCACCTGCCCCACCAAACCCAATCACCTGTCCCACCAAACCCAATCACCTGTCCCATCAAAACCAGCCACCTGTCCCATCAAACATCCAATCACCTGTCCCACCAAACATCCAATCACCTGTCCCACCAAACCCAATCACCTGCCCCATCAAAACCAGCTACCTGTCCCACCAAACCCAATCATCTATCCCATCAAACCCAATCACCTGTCCCACCAAACCCAATCACCTGTCCCATCAAGACCAACCATCTGTCCCACCAAACCCAATCATCTGTTCCAACAAACATCTGACCACCTGTCTCACCAATCATCGAACCGCACGTCCCACCAAACATCCAAACATCTGTCACATCAAACCCAACAACCTGTCCCATCCACGTGTCCCACCAAACTCAACCACTAGTCCAACTAAACATCAAGCCCCCCATCCCACTAAACTCAACTACCTATCCCACTAAGCATCCAAACCCCTATTCCCAACAAGCTCCTGGTCTCCAGCTGCAGCAGACTTAAACTAGGAAATCACACTGGTGAAATAACACTTCATCACTTCACTAAACACAGTCATCCTGACCAGGTAAAGAGAGCAAAGGGGTTTCTCTTATAAAACCATGTGTTTGATAGTATTAAGAACGTTGAACATGTGTTCATGTTTTAAGGGTGATATGAGATTCACCCAATAACTTCCAGTGTCAGATTGGAGTGGTGTCCCTGGTGATATTGCTGAACCCTACCACCTTTAGGCCTCAAACCCCACTCCCCTGCAATGGGGACTCAGAGTCTGGCATATTTTCAGAGGTTGTTGATCAGCGTACAAAAGGGTGATGGACATCTTTAGCAGTCACTCAGCGTGTGGGGGAAGAGGGAAGTCCTTTGAGATTATTAACAATGTGGAGAGGCTGAGGGACATCTTTACAAGTTGCACGGAGCATGGGGTTGAGGGATGTCTTTAGAAGTTGCTCCAGGTGTGCAGGGCAATTATGAAGAAAATATTCACTGTGGTGCACTCCAGTGAGATGAATCCCGAGACCCCCCTTTGTGGGACGGCCAAGATTTCAGAAGACAGAGGAAGGACACCAGCACTAGGAGCAGGAGCTCAAGAGAATGACTGAATCACAAACACTCCATTGTTACTCTTCCGCAGAGAAGAATCAGCTGACAATGCCATCATGTCAACAAGTGACATCCTCTGGCCTGTGTTAAAGAGGATTGCCACTGTTTTATTTGGGTCACTTCATTAAAGAACATGAAAATAAGGCAGATAAACAGAGAGGCAGACCAAATACAACCTGACTGACTGGAAGGACGAACACCAGAGACAGACTGACCTCTTTCTATTCCCACTGGTAGAGAACGCTGGCTCCCCCCTATCCTCCTCCTCAATGTAGTTCGAGGTGAAGACCTCATTGTACTGTGTAACCAAGTCTCCACCCAAATGATATCTCCCTCCTTCACAAATCCTGAATGCAGCATCTCCCTTGTTGTTCCCCCAATCTTGAAAAAAAATTCAAATAAAAATATCACACAAGGAAACTTTTTAAAAATCAATTTCTTGTTATTATCTCAAATAATAGTCAACAGATTGGCACATCTCAGTGGATTAATGTCACTCATATACAGTGTGCAGTCAAATTCCGCCTCTATAAAGACAATTGCAGATGAAAGGAATGGATCTATTCTCAATGTTCAAAAGTTAATTTATTAACAAAGTACATATATGTCACCATATACAACCCTGAGATTCATTTTCTTGTGGTATACTCAAAAAAACATAGAATAATACCCATAACAAAATCAATGAAAGACAACACCAACTTGGGTGTTCAACCAATGTTCGAACTGTGCAAATACAAAAAGAAAGAAATAACAATAATAAATAAATAAACAATAAATATCAAGAACATGAGATGAAGAGTCCTTGATAGTGAGTCCGCAGTTTGTGGGAGCATTTTAATAACGGGGCGAGTGAAGTTGAGTAAAGTTGTTTCCTTTGGTTCAAGAGCCTGATGGGGGAGGGGTTCCTGAAGCTGGTGGTGTGAGTCCTGAGGCTCCTGTACCTTCTTCCTGGTGGCAGCAGTGAGTAGAGAGTGAGATGTCTGGTGGGGCTCCCTGATGATGGATGTTGCTTTTCAGCGACAGCATTTCCTGTAGATGTGCTCAGTGCTAGGGAGGGCTCAACCCATGATGGACTGGGCCAAATGCACTACATTTGTATGATCTTCCATTCAAGGGCATTGGTTTCCATACCAGGCTGTGATGCAGCCAGTCAGTATACTCCCCACCAAGCGTCAATAGAAGTTTGTTGAAGTTTTAGATGTCATGCTGAATCCACACAAAATCCTAAATAAGTTGATATGCTGCTGTGTTTTCTTTGTGATTGCATAAGGGCTGGGCCCAGGACGGGTCCTCCAAAATAATAACAATGAAGAATTTAAAGTTGCTGACCCTCACCAATGAGGATTGGCTCATTCCCTCTCATTTCCTTCTCCTGATGTCAATAATCAGCATCTTGGTCTTGCTGACATTGAGTAAGAGGTTGCTGTTGTGGCACCGCTCAGCCAGGTTTTCAATCTCCTTCATATATGCAGATCCATCTCGGCGCTTACAACAGCAGTGTCATCAGCAAACTTAAATGTAGCAATGGGGCGGTGCTTAGCCACACAGTCAAGAGTGTAAAACGAGTAGAGCAGGGGGCTGTATTCAAGGTTATTCTCACTCGTTTTCCATGTTCCTTGAGGAGAAGTTTTCCCTGATAGCATGCAGATTATCAGCGTTTCTCCAGGCTGAGGAAATTGACCAGGATGCTGCATAGAATTTGAGGCCGTGTCTTACGAGGATATTTGAACAAGCTAGGGCTTTTCTCATTAGAGTGTAGGAGGGTGAGTGTTGACTTGATAGAGGTGTACAAGATGATAAGAGGCATATGTCAAGTAGACAGACTTTTTCCCAGGGCAGAAATTACTAATCCAAGGGGGCATAGATTTAAGTTGATTGGAAGAAAGTATTGGGGAGACATCAGAGGTAAATATTTAACACAGAGTGGTGGGTGCATGGATCATGGTGCCAGGGTGATGGTGGAGACAGATACATCAGCGACATCTAAGAGGATCTTAGAAAAGTATATGGATGATAGAAAAATGGAGGGTTGTGTGGGAGGGAAGGGTTAGATTGATATTGGATTAGGTTAAAAGGTCGACACAACATCATGGACTGAAGGACCTACATTGTTCTGTAATATTCTATGTTCTATAAACTGGAAGAAAGAGTTAAACTCTCCTTATTTCAGCTCCCTGAGGCCGACAGACTCAGCTCCGGAATTTCCCTGGGCCGTGAATCAATTTGCCCAAGGAATGCTACAAGCGTGCTGGGTCCAGATTTAACCCAGAGCCTCTGGTGCTCAGTGAAAATCCCCAGGCCTCAGAGCAAACTCGGAATAACCATGGTCCAAAGGAGGTCAATTGCCCAGCCTTCCGTTCAGCTGGCTGGAGCCTCTGGATCTCAGTTCAAGATGGCTGCTTTCTCTAGGTCCATGGGATGTATAATGGGGGGGGGGGGGGGTTGTACCAGTGTGTTCACCACCACTAGTCCACCTTCCCGTCAACGCACTGATACTGCATCACCCTCTCCATAGAAAATCCCATCGCAGGGTGAGTGGAAAGGCGTTTGAGCTGCTGAAATTCTTGGTGGGACCAGGACAATGGAAGGGGGAGGGGGTTGGTTGATTGGGATTTGATGCAGGGGGAAAATGTGAGCAGGTCTGGATCTTTGGATGAGAAAGGAGTGTGTAACTGGTAGTTCCATTCAGGAATGGGAATTCCCGGGAATTCTGTACAGGGGAAGGGATCAGGAAGCAGTTGAGGCTTCTTCACTAAATATATTTAAGATACAGTTAGATAGATTTTTATATAGTAGGGGAATTAAGGGTTATGGGCAAAAGGCAGGTAGATGGAGCTGAGTTTACGGACAGATCAGCCATGATCTTATTGAATGGCGGGGCAGGTTCGATGGGCCGGATGGCCTACTCCTGCTCCTATTTCTTATGTTCTTATTTAGGAAGCACTTTCATGCTCTGGAATTTTCGATAAGTAAAGGGAACGGAAAAGTTCTCAATTAATATCGGAACAGAAATGGAGGTTAAATCCATCGGTGTTGTACAGAGGGCAGAATGGAGAGGGCTTTGATCCATGAGAATGTGGTGTAGAAAGGTCAACAGGGTCTGAATTAGCATCTGAATATGTGGACAGGTGACTGGTTGCCCGTCATATCCAATGATGATGCTTACATTTGTGCAGCTTATGATGAGAACTGCATGGAGAAACTTGTGCAGGAGAGTTTTTGAAGTGGGAAAGCCGTAACACTGGGGCAGTCCCACTCCCCCCGACCTCGGGAGTCCAGGTCCAGTGGTACCAGTATTCGTCAGAGCTGGTGTCTCCCCTGTTCGCAGCGGGTGACCGTGACTCGCTCCGCGCCTCGCCACGCCCTTCGCCCTCCAAGAAATCTCGCAGAACCACTTTCCTGGCCTCTGGGTCTCACTTGCCCAGTCCGGTGAGGCTGACTCCGCATGCTAGGACTGGCATGTCTCTGTTTCTCTGGGGTGCCACCCTCACCTACTTTTGGCCCGCCTGTCGAGGTGGTGTACCGGGGTGTGGCCGCTGTCACAGGCAAACAGCTACTTGGAGCCACAGGTGAGAGCCGAGTGTCCGGTGGGGACCAAAAGTGAGTGAGAAATGACCCGACCAGCCCCTTCACCAGAGGTGCGACCCCTCCCTGGACACTCTATAAACTCAACGTGGTGAGGTTTAAGCTTCAGAAAATTATGTTCCTTGGGGAGACTTGACTACAAAGCCCTTACCTTCACTAATTATGACTGCATTGGAGTCCTACCACCACCTGAGTCTTCCTCAGTGTGACCGGGGAGTGGTGGGCGGGTACGAGGAAAGACACACACACACACACACACACACCAAGTCTCTGCAGGGCTGCTTATAAAAAGATTTAGGATGACTCGGACAAATAAATAATTCAATCATCCTGTCCTGGGAGAAGATGCTTTAATATCATTTTCACGTATTACAGCCCCGAAGTCGATGCACGCAATAAATTTTGATGAGCTTCTCTTTATTCTCTGCTGATGGAGGACGGAGATTGAAACAGGGGTGTTGATCCCAAGAGCTCCATAGAGCCGGTGATTACATCCACAATTGATGTCACGGAACAACCCACGTCCATATGATTTATTGATCTGATCCTGAGACGGCCCGTGTACAAAGCTGTTGCAATACCACCAGTCTCCTTGGAATTCTCTGCAAGGAGCGTCAGGGATCTGCTTGGAGTTCAAAGTTTACACCTTCAGAATGAAGGTTCCCTTCACAGGACCTCTCCAACCCGCGCCGAGCAACCTCACCAACTATTCTTTATTGCAATGTTTATTTAATTTAGTCATGATAGAAATGCACGTCTTCGCTTTTCATTTGAAGAGGGCAAAAGAGAGAGCAGATTAATTTCTGTGGGGAGTGTGAGGGAGCTGGATAAACGTCAGTGGGGAGACAGACAGTGACACGGGGAGCTGGGGGAGAGGGGCCACTGACGAATGGTGTGAGAAGCTGGATAAACGTCAGTGGGATACAATCAGTGACAGGGGGAGCTGGGGGAGAGGGGTCACTGACGAATGGTGTGAGAAGCTGGTTAAACGTCAGTGGCGATACAGTCAGTTACACGGGGAGCTGGGGGAGAGGGGCCACTGACGAATGGTGTGAGAAGCTGGATAAACGTCAGTGGGGATACAGTCAGTGACACGGGGAGCTGGGGGAGAGGGGTCACTGACGAATGGTGTGAGAAGCTGGATAAACATCAGTGGGGATACAGTCAGTGACAGGGGGAGCTGGGGGAGAGGGGTCACTGACGAATGGTGTGAGAAGCTGGATAAACGTCAGTGGGGATACAGTCAGTGACACGGGGAGCTGGGGGAGAGGGGTCACTGACGAATGGTGTGAGAAGCTGGATAAACGTCAGTGGGGATACAGTCATTGACACGGGGAGCTGGGGAGAGGGGTCACTGACGAATGGTGTGAGAAGCTGGATAAACGTCAGTGGGGATACAGTCAGTGACACGGGGAGCTGGGGAGAGGGGTCACTGACGAATGCTGTGAGAAGCTGGATAAACGTCAGTGGCGATACAGTCAGTGACACGGGGAGCTGGGGGAGAGGGGTCACTGACGAATGGTGTGAGAAGCTGGATAAACATCAGTGGGGATACAATCAGTGACACGGGGAGCTGGGGGAGAGGGGTCACTGACGAATGGTGTGAGAAGCTGGATAAACGTCAGTGGGGATACAGTCAGTGACACGGGGAGCTGGGGGAGAGGGGTCACTGACGAATGGTGTGAGAAGCTGGATAAACATCAGTGGGGATACAGTCAGTGACACGGGGAGCTGGGGGAGAGGGGTCACTGACGAATGGCGTGAGAAGCTGGATAAACGTCAGTGGAGATACAGTCAGTGACACGGGGAGCTGGGGGAGAGGTGTCACTGACGAATGGCGTGAGAAGCTGGATAAACGTCAGTGGGGATACAGTCAGTGACACGGGGAGCTGGGGGAGAGGGGCCACTGACGAATGGTGTGAGGGAGCTGGATAAACGTCAGTGGGGATACAGTCAGTGACACGGGGAGCTGGGGAGAGGGGTCACTGATGAATGGTGTGAGAAGCTGGATAAACGTCAGTGGGGATACAGACAGTGACACAGGGAGCTGGGGGAGAGGGGTCACTGACGAATGGTGTGAGAAGCTGCATAAACGTTCATGGGGTTATACTCAGCGACACGGGGAGCTGGGGGAGAGGGGTCACTGACGAATGGTGTGAGGGAGCTGGATAAACGTCAGTGGGGATACAGTCAGTGACACGGGGAGCTGGGGAGAGGGGTCACTGACGAATGGTGTGAGAAGCTGGATAAACGTCAGTGGGGATACAGTCAGTGACACGGGGATCTGGGGGAGAGGGGTCACTGACGAATGGTGTGAGAAGCTGGATAAACGTCAGTGGGGATACAGTCAGTGACACGGGGAGCTGGGGAGAGGGGTCACTGATGAATGGAGTGAGAAGCTGGATAAACGTCAGTGGGGAGACAGACAGTGACACGGGGAGCTGGGGAGAGGGGTCACTGACGAATGGTGTGAGGGAGCTGGATAAACGTTCATGGGGTTATAGTCAGCGACACGGGGAGCTGGGGGAGAGGGGTCACTGACGAATGGTGTGAGAAGCTGGATAAACGTCAGTGGGGATACAGTCAGTGACACAGGGAGCTGGGGGAGAGAGGTCACTGATGAATGGTGTGAGAAGCTGGATAAACGTCAATGGGGATACAGTCAATGACAGGGGGAGCTGGGGAGAGAGGTCACTGACGAATGATGTGAGAAGCTGGATAAACGTCAGTGGGGATACAGTCAATGACAGGGGGAGCTGGGGAGAGGGGTCACTGACGAATGGTGTGAGAAGCTGGATAAACGTCAGTGGGGATACAGTCAGTGACACGGGGAGCTGGGGAGAGGGGCCACTGACGAATGGTGTGAGAAGCTGGATAAACGTCAGTGGGGATACAGTCAATGACAGGGGGAGCTGGGGAGAGAGGTCACTGACGAATGGTGTGAGAAGCTGGATAAACGTCAGTGGGGATACAGTCAGTGACACGGGGAGCTGGGGGAGAGGGGTCACTGACGAATGATGTGAGAAGCTGGATAAACGTCAGTGGGGATACAGTCAATGACAGGGGGAGCTGGGGAGAGAGGTCACTGACGAATGGTGTGAGAAGCTGGATAAACGTCAGTGGGGATACAGTCAGTGACACGGGGTGCTGGGGGAGAGGGGTCACTGACGAATGGTGTGAGAAGCTGGATAAAAGTCAGTGGGGAGACAGTCAGTGACTCAGGGAGCTGGGGGAGAGGGGTCACTGACGAATGGTGTGAGAAGCTGGATAAACGTCAGTGGGGATACAGTCAATGACAGGGGGAGCTGGGGAGAGGGGTCACTGACGAATGGTGTGAGGGAGCTGGATAAACGTCAGTGGGGATACAGTCAATGACAGGGGGAGCTGGGGGAGAGGGGTCACTGACGAATGGTGTGAGAAGCTGCATAAACGTCAGTGGGGAGACAGACAGTGACACGGGGAGATGGGGAGAGGGGTCACTGACGAATGGTGTGAGAAGCTGGATAAACGTCAGTGGGGATACAGTCAGTGACACAGGGAGCTGGGGGAGAGGGGTCACTGACGAATGGTGTGAGGGAGCTGGATAAACGTTCATTGGGTTATAGTCAGCGACACGGGGAGCTGGGGGAGAGGGGTCACTGACGAATGGTGTGAGAAGCTGCATAAACGTTCATGGGGTTATAGTCAGCGACACGGGGAGCTGGGGGAGAGGGGTCACTGACGAATGGTGTGAGAAGCTGCATAAACGTTCATGGGGTTATAGTCAGCGACACGGGGAGCTGGGGGAGAGGGGTCACTGACGAATGGAGTGAGAAGCTGGATAAACGTCAGTGGGGATACAGTCAGTGACACGGGGAGCTGGGGAGAGGGGTCACTGACGAATGGTGTGAGAAGCTGCATAAACGTCAGTGGGGAGACAGACAGTGACACGGGGAGCTGGGGAGAGGGGTCACTGATGAATGGTGTGAGAAGTTGGATAAACGTCAGTGGGGATACAGTCAGTGACACGGGGAGCTGGGGGAGAGGGGTCACTGACGAATGATGTGAGAAGCTGGATAAACGTCAGTGGGGATACAGTCAGTGACACGGGGAGCTGGGGAGAGGGGTCACTGACGAATGGTGTGAGAAGCTGGATAAACGTCAGTGGGGATACAGTCAGTGACACGGGGAGCTGGGGGAGAGGGGTCACTGACGAATGGTGTGAGAAGCTGGATAAACGTCAGTGGGGTTACAGTCAGCGACACGGGGAGCTGGGGGAGAGGGGTCACTGACGAATGGTGTGAGGGAGCTGGATAAACGTCAGTGGGGATACAGTCAGTGACATGGGGAGCTGGGGGAGAGGGGTCACTGACGAATGGTGTGAGAAGCTGGATAAACGTCAGTGGGGATACAGTCAGTGACATGGGGAGCTGGGGGAGAGGGGTCACTGATGAATGGTGTGAGAAGCTGGATAAACGTCAGTGGGGATACAGTCATTGACACGGGGTGCTGGGGGTGAGGGGTCACTGACGAATGGTGTGAGAAGCTGGATAAACGTCAGTGGGGGTACAGTCAGTGGCACGGGGAGCTGGGGGAGAGGGGTCACTGACGAATGGCGTGAGAAGCTGGATAAACGTCAGTGGGGTTACATTCAGCGACACGGGGAGCTGGGGGAGAGGGGTCACTGACGAATGGCGTGAGAAGCTGGATAAACGTCAGTGGGGATACAGTCAGTGACACGGGGAGCTGGGGAGAGGGGTCACTGACGAATGGTGTGAGGGAGCTGGATAAACATCAGTGGGGTTACAGTCAGTGACACGGGGAGCTGGGGAGAGGGGTCACTGACGAATGGTGTGAGAAGCTGGATAAACGTCAGTGGGGATACAGTCAGTGACACGGGGAGCTGGGGAGAGGGGTCACTGATGAATGGCGTGAGAAGCTGGATAAACGTCAGTGGGGTTACAGTCAGTGACACGGGGAGCTGAGGGAGAGGGGTCACTGACGAATGGTGTGAGAAGCTGGATAAACGTCAGTGGGGATACAGTCAGTGACACGGGGAGCTGGGGGAGAGGGGTCACTGACGAATGGTGTGAGGGAGCTGGATAAACGTCAGTGGGGGTACAGTCAGTGACACGGGGAGCTGGGGAGAGGGGTCACTGACGAATGGTGTGAGGGAGCTGGATAAACGTTCATGGGGTTATAGTCAGCGACACGGGGAGCTGGGGGAGAGGGGTCACTGACGAATGGTGTGAGAAGCTGGATAAACGTCAGTGGGGATACAGTCAGTGACACAGGGAGCTGGGGGAGAGAGGTCACTGATGAATGGTGTGAGAAGCTGGATAAACGTCAATGGGGATACAGTCAATGACAGGGGGAGCTGGGGAGAGAGGTCACTGACGAATGATGTGAGAAGCTGGATAAACGTCAGTGGGGATACAGTCAGTGACACAGGGAGCTGGGGGAGAGAGGTCACTGATGAATGGTGTGAGAAGCTGGATAAACGTCAGTGGGGATACAGTCAATGACAGGGGGAGCTGGGGAGAGGGGTCACTGACGAATGGTGTGAGAAGCTGGATAAACGTCAGTGGGGATACAGTCAGTGACACGGGGAGCTGGGGGAGAGGGGTCACTGACGAATGGCGTGAGATGCTGGATAAACGTCAGAGGGGATACAGTCATTGACACGGGGAGCTGGGGGAGAGGGGTAACTGACGAATGGTGTGAGAAGCTGGATAAACGTCAGTGGGGATACAGTCAGTGACACGGGGAGCTGGGGGAGAGGGGTCACTGACGAATGATGTGAGAAGCTGGATAAACGTCAGTGGGGATACAGTCAATGACAGGGGGAGCTGGGGAGAGAGGTCACTGACGAATGGTGTGAGAAGCTGGATAAACGTCAGTGGGGATACAGTCAGTGACACGGGGTGCTGGGGGAGAGGGGTCACTGACGAATGGTGTGAGAAGCTGGATAAAAGTCAGTGGGGAGACAGTCAGTGACTCAGGGAGCTGGGGGAGAGGGGTCACTGACGAATGGTGTGAGAAGCTGGATAAACGTCAGTGGGGAGACAGACAGTGACACGGGGAGCTGGGGAGAGGGGTCACTGACGAATGGTGTGAGGGAGCTGGATAAACGTCAGTGGGATACAGTCAGTGACACGGGGAGCTGGGGGAGAGGGGTCACTGACAAATGGTGTGAGGGAGCTGGATAAACGTTCATGGGGTTATAGTCAGCAACACGGGGAGCTGGGGGAGAGGGGTCACTGACGAATGGTGTGAGAAGCTGGATAAACGTCAGTGGGGATACAGTCAGTGACACAGGGAGCTGGGGGAGAGGGGTCACTGACGAATGGTGTGAGGGAGCTGGATAAACGTTCATGGGGTTATAGTCAGCGACACGGGGAGCTGGGGGAGAGGGGTCACTGACGAATGGTGTGAGAAGCTGCATAAACGTTCATGGGGTTATAGTCAGCGACACGGGGAGCTGGGGGAGAGGGGTCACTGACGAATGGTGTGAGAAGCTGGATAAACGTCAGTGGGGATACAGTCAGTGACACGGGGAGCTGGGGAGAGGGGTCACTGACGAATGGTGTGAGAAGCTGGATAAACGTCAGTGGGGATACAGTCAGTGACACGGGGAGCTGGGGAGAGGGGTCACTGACGAATGGAGTGAGAAGCTGGATAAACGTCAGTGGGGATACAGTCAGTGACACGGGGAGCTGGGGAGATGGGGTCACTGACGAATGGTGTGAGAAGCTGCATAAACGTCAGTGGGGAGACAGACAGTGACACGGGGAGCTGGGGAGAGGGGTCACTGATGAATGGTGTGAGAAGTTGGATAAACGTCAGTGGGGATACAGTCAGTGACACGGGGAGCTGGGGGAGAGGGGTCACTGACGAATGGTGTGAGAAGCTGGATAAACGTCAGTGGGGATACAGTCAGTGACACGGGGAGCTGGGGAGAGGGGTCACTGACGAATGATGTGAGAAGCTGGATAAACGTCAGTGGGGATACAGTCAGTGACACGGGGAGCTGGGGAGAGGGGTCACTGACGAATGGTGTGAGAAGCTGGATAAACGTCAGTGGGGATACAGTCAGTGACACGGGGAGCTGGGGAGAGGGGTCACTGACGAATGGTGTGAGAAGCTGGATAAACGTCAGTGGGGATACAGTCAGTGACACGGGGAGCTGGGGGAGAGGGGTCACTGACGAATGGTGTGAGAAGCTGGATAAACGTCAGTGGGGTTACAGTCAGCGACACGGGGAGCTGGGGGAGAGGGGTCACTGACGAATGGTGTGAGGGAGCTGAATAAACGTCAGTGGGGATACAGTCAGTGACATGGGGAGCTGGGGGAGAGGGGTCACTGACGAATGGTGTGAGAAGCTGGATAAACGTCAGTGGGGATACAGTCAGTGACATGGGGAGCTGGGGGAGAGGGGTCACTGATGAATGGTGTGAGAAGCTGGATAAACGTCAGTGGGGATACAGTCAGTGACACGGGGAGCTGGGGAGAGGGGTCACTGATGAATGGCGTGAGAATCTGGATAAACGTCAGTGGGGTTAAAGTCAGTGACACGGGGAGCTGAGGGAGAGGGGTCACTGACGAATGGTGTGAGAAGCTGGATAAACGTCAGTGGGGATACAGTCAGTGACACGGGGAGCTGGGGAGAGGGGTCACTGACGAATGGTGTGAGGGAGCTGGATAAACGTCAGTGGGGATACAGTCAGTGACACGGGGAGCTGGGGAGAGGGGTCACTGACGAATGGTGTGAGAAGCTGGATAAACGTCAGTGGGGATACAGTCAGTGACACGGGGAGCTGAGGGAGAGGGTTCACTGACGAATGGTGTGAGAAGCTGGATAAACGTCAGTGGGGATACAGTCAGTGACACGGGGAGCTGGGGAGAGGGGTCACTGACGAATGGTGTGAGAAGCTGGATAAACGTCAGTGGGGATACAGTCAGTGACACGTGGAGCTGGGGAGAGGGGTCACTGACGAATGGTGTGAGAAGCTGGATAAACGTCAGTGGGGTTACAGTCAGCGACACGGGGAGCTGGGGAGAGGGGTCTTACTAAGGGACAGCATGAGAGCTGCATGGGCAGATGGACGGGTAACTAAATGAGCAGATATATTTGCCTGTATACAAAACAGTGCATCTGATCATCGTGGGTTAATAGGGAGTAAAATGAAGAAAAGGATAAAGGAAGGAACCCCGGGCAACAGATACTGGGGTGGGTAAATATTTGACACTCCCTCCTCACATTGTCTCCAGTGCTATCTCATCATTACTCCAGTTAACCGTGGAAAGGTAAATTCCTATTACAGTTCCCCTAGCATGATCGGCAGACCCTGATAAGAGTTCATGTTCTTTTATTTTTCTCTGGAAGTTTAAAGCAGACTGCTTTGCTGTCTTCTACATGAAACGTTTGCAGCACATGCCAGAATGAAATAGAAACATAGTCCAGGAGTCGGATAAACCAGGATCTCATCAGATTGAGCAGATGACAGATTGCAGAAAACTACAAACTAAATCCTCTAATCCTGGGCTCAGGGGATGCGAGGAGGAGGCAGCTCCCAATCTGGAGTTGTTGAAATGCAATATCACCGTGCACTAGATATAAATTATGGAGGAGGCTGAACTCGTGCTGATGCATTTTTCACAGTAATGAAAGAGAAAGCCAACAGATTTCTAACAACCACCCCGGAATTGTGGTAGATCTTCCGGAATTTAGGTCAATCTCCAGGACACCGTTCTGGGCGACAGCTGGAGAACGAAACGCGAGGGGGCGGGTGTGAAATTTCTGTTTTTTTTTCCCCACACACATGTTACTTGTTTTAAAAATTATCTAAGAGATAGAAGTGAATTGATGTGGGCCCAACGTGTATTCGGTGGCGTAACCAATGGATGATTCTCTCGGCTATTGTTAGTGTGATAGTGAGAAAGCGAGATTTGTTTCATCAAGATTCAAGATCGTTTTTATTTGTCATTCATCAGTGCACAAGTGTAAAGGAGAATAAAATGATTGTTACTCCGATCTCTCATATAAAAAAACACAATAGCACATAAGATTAGCTTATATATATATAGCCTAATCGTGTACATACCATTAATTTATATACATAAACTGATCATATGCACATTAAGAGAAAATCTGCAGATGCTGGAAATCCGAACGCCCGAAAATGTCGACTGCTTACTCTTTTCTGTTGATGCTGCCCGGTCTGCTGAGTTCCGCCAGCATTTTGTGTGCGTTGCAGGTACGTTAAGCGCCTCCACGTCTCCCTGCATGAGGTGACTCTGACTGGAAGTGATAAAGTCGTGGTGGGGGGTTAGTGGTTAGTGGGCAGAGGTGTTGATCAGCCAGGCTTGGGGGAAGTAACTGTTTTTGTTTTGAGTCTGGTGGTCCTGGCGTGGATGCTGCCTGACCGGCGTGGGACGAGCAGTCCACGAGCAAGGTGGGTGGGATCCGTGCTGGCCTTCGTCCGACACCTTTCTGTATATATGTCCTTGATGGTGGGTGGGCTGGTGCTGGTGATGCATTGGGCAGTTTTAAGTGTCCGTTGTAGAGGCCACACTCCCCACCCCCAATTGTCCATCGGAGTGCAGTGTCTGGGCCACGCCCTGATGCAGCTTGTTAGGATGCTCTCCATTACACAAATGAGGAAGGTCATGAGCCTTAGTGTGCACAGGCCAGCTCTCTTCAGGGAAAAGAGGCATTGGAGAGCTTCCTTGATTGTGCAGGATGTGATCGGGGATTATGAGAGGTTGTGGAGATGTGCACTCCCAGGAGTTTGAGGGACTGTGGAGGACGTGATCTGGGATTATGAGAGGTTGTGGAGATGTGCACTCCCAGGAGTTTGAGGGACTGTGGAGGACGTGATCTGGGATTATGAGAGGTTGTGGAGATGTACACTCCCAGGAGTTTGAGGGACTGTGGAGGACGTGATCGGGGATTATGAGAGGTTGTGGAGATGTACACTCCCAGGAGTTTGAGGGACTGTGGAGGACGTGATCGGGGATTATGAGAGGTTGTGGAGATGTGCACTCCCAGGAGTTTGAGGGACTGTGGAGGACGTGATCTGGGACTATGAGAGGTTGTGTAGATGTGCACTCCCAGGAGTTTGAGGGACTGTGGAGGACGTGATCTGGGATTATGAGAGGTTGTGTAGATGTGCACTCCCAGGAGTTTGAGGGACTGTGGAGGACGTGATCTGGGATTATGAGAGGTTGTGGAGATGTGCACTCCCAGGAGTTTGAGGGACTGTGGAGGACGTGATCTGGGACTATGAGAGGTTGTGTAGATGTGCACTCCCAGGAGTTTGAGGGACTGTGGAGGGCATGATCTGGGACTATGAGAGGTTGTGTAGATGTGCACTCCCAGGAGTTTGAGGGACTGTGGAGGACGTGATCTGGGACTATGAGAGGTTGTGTAGATGTGCACTCCCAGGAGTTTGAGGGACTGTGGAGGACGTGATCTGGGATTATGAGAGGTTGTGGAGATGTGCACTCCCAGGAGTTTGAGGGACTGTGGAGGACGTGATCTGGGATTATGAGAGGTTGTGTAGATGTGCACTCCCAGGAGTTTGAGGGACTGTGGAGGACGTGATCTGGGATTATGAGAGGTTGTGGAGATGTGCACTCCCAGGAGTTTGAGGGACTGTGGAGGACGTGATCTGGGATTATGAGAGGTTGTGGAGATGTGCACTCCCAGGAGTTTGAGGGACTGTGGAGGGCATGATCTGGGATTATGAGAGGTTGTGGAGATGTGCACTCCCAGGAGTTTGAGGGACTGTGGAGGATGTGATCGGGGACTATGAGAGGTTGTGTAGATGTGCACTCCCAGGAGTTTGAGGGACTGTGGAGGGCATGATCTGGGACTATGAGAGGTTGTGTAGATGTGCACTCCCAGGAGTTTGAGGGACTGTGGAGGACGTGATCTGGGACTATGAGAGGTTGTGGAGATGTGCACTCCCAGGAGTTTGAGGGACTGTGGAGGACGTGATCTGGGACTATGAGAGGTTGTGGAGATGTGCACTCCCAGGAGTTTGAGGGACTGTGGAGGGCGTGATCTGGGACTATGAGAGGTTGTGGAGATGTGCACTCCCAGGAGTTTGAGGGACTGTGGAGGACGTGATCTGGGATTATGAGAGGTTGTGGAGATGTGCACTCCCAGGAGTTTGAGGGACTGTGGAGGATGTGATCGGGGACTATGAGAGGTTGTGGAGATGTGCACTCCCAGGAGTTTGAGGGACTGTGGAGGATGTGATCTGGGATTATGAGAGGTTGTGGAGATGTGCACTCCCAGGAGTTTGAGGGACTGTGGAGGATGTGATCTGGGATTATGAGAGGTTGTGGAGATGTGCACTCCCAGGAGTTTGAGGGACTGTGGAGGACGTGATCTGGGATTATGAGAGGTTGTGGAGATGTGCACTCCCAGGAGTTTGAGGGACTGTGGAGGATGTGATCTGGGATTATGAGAGGTTGTGGAGATAGATACTTTACTGATCCCAAAGGAAATTGCAGAGTCACAGTAGCATTACAAGTGTGCAGGTAATATAAATATTAGAAGAAAGTAGGAAAGAATTTTAAAAAGTTACCTTAAAAATAAGATGTACAAGATTTACAAGTCAAAGATTACAAGATTTACAAGTTCACACTGATAAGATGGTAATGCAAGAATTACCATAATATTATACAGTAATGGGTGCTTATTCACACAGTCAAGATAAAAAGTAATGGTAGTATTGCACAGAGTGCGATAGCAGGGTGTGGTAAACAGAGCTTAAGCAGAGGTTAATAACAGTCTAACAGGAGGGGGTCATCGCTTCCCCGGCTATAGGTTGACTCATTATAGAGCCTAATGGCCGAGGGTAAGAATGACCTCATTTAGCGCCCTTTGGGGCAGTGCAGTTACCTTAGTTTATTACTGAAAGTGCTCCTCTGTTCCGCCAGGGTGGCATGCATAAATTAAATAAGTAGTAGAGAAGGAGAGCAAGGATGATGAGGTAGGAGATCATGAACACAAGAGATCATGTAGACGCTGGGAATCCGGAGCAACAAATACAAAATGCTGGAGGAGCTCAGGAGGTCGGTAAGCGTCTAAGGAGAGGGGAAAGTAGAAGAATGGGATTCAGAGGGATAATAAATCAGCTATGATGGGATGGCGGAGCAGGCCCGATGGGCCAAATGGCCTTATTCTGCTCCTCCGTCTTAAGGTCTAGACCAGGGGTGTCAAACTCATTTTAGGTCACGGGCCGGATTGAGCAAAATGCAGCTTCATGCGGGCCGGATCAGTCGGACGCGTGCGAACGCAGCTTTCGTTGCCTCCGTTTTTTCAGCCTGCTCTCATGTGTCTCAGTTTCTGCTATAACTACAAAGTGTTTCACTTTACAAATTCCGTTTCTTATGAAGAAGACTGCCGAATAAACACTAAAAACCCTGAAAACCTGGTACCTGAATAAACTCAGCATTAGCCATATCATACGCCATAGGCGCTTCGATTACTGGGGCCAGCTTTAATAGTAATTAGATATTATCTCGCGGGCCAAAGATAATTCCACCGCGGGCCTTGAGTTTGACATATATGGTCTAGACAGTCGAAATTTCAGGCCGAGACCCCTCACTAGGATGGTTCCTAAATAAAAAAAATCTGATGAAGGGTCTCGGCCCAAAATGTTGACTGCTTATTCCCTTCCATAGATGCTGCCTGACCTGCTGAGTCCCTTCAGCGTTTTGTGTGTGTTATATTGTTCATGCAGTCGGTCCACTTAGAAATCAGACGGCAGACGAGTAGAAGCTGTTCCTAAATCATTGGGTGTGTGGCTTCAAGCTCAACATTCTAAGAACAGCTGGTTACAAAACAGCTACCTTAACAAAAGTTAAAGGCAATTGCTTGGGAGAACTTGTGGTAGTGTTAAGCACAGGAGAAACAGTCTTTGATTCACTAAGAAAAAACTGGTTTTAATTAGGATGTCAAACTCATACATAAAACAGTCAGTCGTTTAGAGCTCTCTTTGACATATACTCTGCAAGAAGCCACCCCCTGTTTAAACAATGCTTGCGGCTCATTAGTGGTGGAAAAGCAGGCAGAGAACAGCTGAGTCCCCGGTTTCATCAGGGCTGCTCTCCTCCCACAGTCAAACTGCCCCTCCTCCAACTCCTTCCTCCTTTGCCAGGCCGGGCTCTGACAGCAGCCCGGTCGGTGCGTGCCCTTGTCAGGAGAGAGGGGATAATCCGCAGGTCGTGCAGCCACCATCTGCCTCCGAACGTCGGGAGGAAGCGGCAGATTGCCTCTCTGTCACTGGCCCTTCCCCGCCAGTCCCTCTGAGGTAATTTGACTGCTAGTGTGACGTGTGTCCTGCAGAACCATTTCAAGGTGACCTGCTTCGCTGGCGCCTCATCATCTAGAGTGGATTTTCAGCAGAACAAAGTGGGCCGGAACTATTAGGGGCAGATATTGCTTCCTAAAACCCACGGAGGTGAACAGGGACCACCAAAACCATAGGACCTCCGGTCCAGAATTACGCCATTTGGCCCATCATGGCTGTGTTATTAACCCTCTCAACTTCACTCTCCTGATTAGCCTTTACTAATCAAGAGCCTATCAAACTCTGCTTTAAATAACTGACTTGACCTCCACAGCCATCTGGGGCAATAAATTCCACAGATTCACCACCTTCTGGCTAAAGAAACCCCTCCTCATCTCTGTACTAAAGGGACGTCCCACTATTCTGAGGCTGTGCCCTCTGGTACCCGACTTCCCCACTGCAGGAAACATCCACTCCATCGACAGCAGGCTTTTCAATATTTGATAGGTTTCAAAGAACTCCCCCTTCATTTCTCTGAACTAAGCGAGACTTATCAGCTGGATAGCACACACACACACACACACACACACACACACACACACACACACACACACACACACACACACACACACACACACACACACACACACACACACACACACACACACACACACACACACACACACACACACGTAGGAATTTGTCTCTGGGCAGTCACGCCAGTATGAAATGTAGCAGCCACAGTGTAGTCCACAGCGGTTTGGGAATATAGTTCTGCTGATGTGAACACAAGTGACAAGCCAAGTTACCAGTTCGTTTAGCACATACGAGGAGATGGTGGAAGCAGGAACCCTCGCAACATTGGCGGTAGTGGAGCGGTTCGATTCAAGGTCCAGTTTTATTTATCACCTGTACATCAACACCAGCGGTCAAATATGTCAAACAATGAACACGCCCGAGGGTTTACAAGAGGCAGCCCTCAAGAGTCGCCACACACACTCCGGCGCCAAAACAGCGTGTCCGTAATGCTTGGCAGAACAGCACAGGACCAGACAAAACAGACACAACAAACAGGACGACAACAGCAGAACAACGAGCCCCATTCCTCATCATGCACACACAGTCCTTTCGACTCAGGACTGGCCTCTGGCCTGCAGTGGACACGGACCGGGGCCTGCAGCAGACATCCCACCTCTCCCAGAAGTTCCGGGAGCCTCCCGCATATTGATAGCGGCTCCCTGATGCCCACAAATTGTATACAATATCCCGGAAATTGATTTTTTTGAGAGCGAGCGAGTGAGCAAGAGAGAGAGAGAGAGAGAGAGCGAGAGCGAGAAAGAGAGAGTGCAAGAGAGAGAGAGCGAGAGAGAGAGAGAGAGAGAGAGAGAGAGCAAGAGAGTGCGCCATGGCAGAGTGTTCCATAAAAAGAGAATATAAAACGTACTTCACCCCAAACTACACTGAAGTGTACCCCTGCCTAATAGGGGTCAAAAATAATAAGTGTTGCTCGCTGCGCTGTTTGCAACAGTGACTTTTCTATTGCCCATGGTGGGTTAAATGACTGTTGAGGTGAGTTTAACAGGTGTCATTCGTTCATTAGCATAGCTAACGTTACTTAAACTAACTGGCTAGCTGCTAAGGAGCTACTCTATTGCAGACATCCCACCTCTCCCGGGAGTCTCCCACAAATTGATGGTGCTACCTCCCTGAAATGAGTTTTTGCGGGGTGGGATGTCTGCCGCAGATAGCGGGCTTCAAACTCACCAGCGGACCCACAGAGATTCACAGGTTCAGCGCCGGCCAAGGGCCTCAACTTCCAGATTTCCGATTCGACCCTCGGGCTTCGATCCGCAGCATTGCTCCCAGGACGTGCCAATCACCGAACAATTACCGAGCCAGCGACCTGGTTTCAACTCCGCCGCTGTCTGTAAGGAGTTTGCACGTGCTCACCGAGACCGTGTTGGCTTCTGCCAAGTGCTCCAGTTTTCTTCCACGTACCAAAGACGAACAGGTTAGGAGGTCAATTGATCACATGGTATAATCAAGGATCAAAGATCAAGGGTCAAAGGTCAACTTTTTCCGCCATATACATTTCCAAACACGTAATTTCAACGACTGGGCCAGAAGGGCCTGTCACTGTGCTACATCTCTAAATAAATGACTAATTTTAGAAGAGGCTGGGTGAGTGGTTGATCGCCGGGGGTGGAGGATACCAAAAAGGTGTAGTTCGATGGGTTTCATACACAAGGGATGTGCTGGTCAGTAGGGCCCTAATTCTATTGGCCCTGAGCAAGAAAGGTGACTTTCATCCCTAAGAGCCCCTTGCTGGTATGGACACAATGGTCTGAATGGACTCTTTGTTAATGGGCGAAAACTAAGTGGTGCAGAAAAAGGGGTTTGAGGTAGGTGAGGCCCATTTGCCTCTGTTTTAAATCTATCCGAAAGATGAAATAAAGCAAAAAATATGGGCAATCAGAAATCAAAACAAACATTGCTGGAAACACTCAGCAGGTCGGGCAGCGTCTGTGGTGAGAGAGAGAGAGAAAGAGAGAATCGATGGTTCAGGTACGGGTCCAGATCAGGGCCACAGAACGGTCACTGTTGCCCTTGTCCCAGGTGCTGCCTGGCCGGTGGAGGGCTTTCAGCTCTCCCATGACAGCCTAAAGTTCACTGGCTCAGCCCAAGATAACAGGCAGCGTCTGGTGTTCCACACCGACATCGGCTGAGGTGGGTAACGATGTCCACACCCGTCCACGTGGAAGCAGTCGCAGCCCTCCTTTGGTCACTGACCTGGTGGTGTGAGACAGGCGTAAGACCCGTCCCTGCGGCAGACCGCGGCCCAAGCTCACTGCTCTGCCCTGCCTCCATCGAGTCACAGAGCAATGCCGCGTGCACGCAGACCCTCCGGCCCAACCCCTCCGTGCTGAGCACAGTATCCGCACAGCCGGTCTCAATCTCCTCATCCCTCTGAGCCCTGCCCCTCCACGTTCCTGTCCAAGTACCTCTTAAATGATGCTGTTGTACCTGCCTCAAACACTTCCTCTGGCAGCTCATTCCAAACACTCACCACCCTCTCTGTGAAAAATGTTGCCCCTCAGACCCCTTTTAAATCTATCCCCTCTCATCTTAATGCCCCAGTTTCAGAGCCCCTAGCCTGGGCATGAGACTGTTACCAACCAACTCACCTATGCCTCCAAACTGCATCATCTCACACTTACCCTCTGGCACTCCTCAACCCATTGCCCAAACTGATCTCCAATGGGCGTGATGCACCATCAATAACTCTCTTGAGACATGAGACGAGATATAGGCTTTTATTGACTGGAAGAAAGAACAAGCAGCAATTGACCACCATGCTACATCCTGGAGACTAAGGGCAGGGCTCAGGCCCCAAT
Organism: Hemitrygon akajei; assembly: GCF_048418815.1. NCBI lineage: Eukaryota > Metazoa > Chordata > Chondrichthyes > Myliobatiformes > Dasyatidae > Hemitrygon > Hemitrygon akajei. The sequence continues at coordinate 25,538,351 of NC_133154.1, forward strand.
CGCCTTTATACCGGGGTCTGTGGGAGGAGCCACAGGAGCAGTCAGCAGGTATATGTATACCTGTCCAGACAGGTATATGTAGTTCACCACAGGCTGCCTTCGCTATCAGCAACAGCTAATGCTTACATCTTCACCAGGCCTTTGACAAGGCTGCTGAACGAGATAAGAGCCAGTGGTATTATACAGGGAAGATCCTTGCACAGATAGAAGATTGGCTGACAGGCGGGAAGCAAAGTATGAGCAGAGGAGGCTTTTTCTGACTGATGGTGTTCCACAGGAACCGGCTCTTTTCACACTATATGTCAATGAGTTAGATGGCGGAAGTGATGTAATTGTGACCAGGTTTGTGTGGACCATACGAAGGTAAGTGCAGGGGCAGGTGGTTTTGAGGAAACAGTGAGGCTACAGACTGATTAGGAGAAAGGGCAAAAATGTGGCAGGTGGAATATGATGTAGAGAAATGCACTTTGATAGAAGGCATAAAGGTGTAGACTATTTTCTAAATGGGGAACAAATTCACAAATCAGAGGTGCACAGGGACTTGGGAGTCCTTGCACAGGATTCCCTAAAGGATAACCTGCAGGTTGAGTCAGTGGTGAGGAAGGCAAATGCAATGTTAGCATTCATTTTGAGAGGCCTAATACGTAAAGGCAAGGATCGAATGACGAGGCTTTATAGGCATTGGTCAGACTGTATTTGGAGTATTGTGAGCAATGTTGTGCCCCTTATCTACGATATGCTAGCATTAGAGGGTCCAGAGGAAGTTCATGAGAATGATTCTGGGTATGAAAGGGTTAATGTATTTGATGGCTCTGGGCCTGTACTCACTGGAGTTTAGAAGAATGAGTGGGGGGCGGGGGGGCTGATCTCATTGAGAATATTAAATATTGAAAGGCCTAGACAGAGTGGACGTGGAGAGGATGTTTCCTATAGTGGGGGAGTCGAGGACCAGAGGTCACAGCGTCAGAATAAAAAGACATCCCTTTAGAACAGAGATCAGAAGGAATTTCTTCAGCTAGAAGGTTATGAATCTGTGGAATTCATTACCACAGAGAGGCTGTGAGGCCGAGTCATTGGGTATATTTAAAGCGGAGGTTGATAGGTTCCTTGATTAGCAAGGGTGTCCAAATTAGGAGGAGAAGACAGAAGAATGGGGTAGAAAGGGATAATAAATCAGCCATGATGGAATGGCGGAGCAGACTCGATGGCTGAATAGGCTAAATCTGCTCCTATGTCTTATAGTCTAATTACATATCATCTGATCGGGTCTTGTGCGTCCATATCCAAATCATTGATGTAAATAATGATAACAAGGGTCCCAAAGGCAACCCCTGTGGCACACCAACCTTCTGCTGCCATAATTAGCTCTGAATTATGTACAGCTGGGAACATAAATAATTCGGCAATCAGATGCAAATATTACAGGTAACAGATTGGTCCATTTCCCACAGGCCAAACCCTGGGTAGAGTTATCAAAATAAACCATGTCAGTGTGCTCCAGAAAGTCTCCTGTGTGACAAACCCCGCACCGTTCTCTTCCACGCACCAATGTCCTTTAATTACAGGTGACGAAGAAAGCAGGTAGCCGTCCCAGTCTCCAGAGTTATTCCTCTGAATCCCGTCCTTTCCCCTGCACACCCGTACAGAGTACAGGAGCCGGAGTGACACTGAGGCCTGGAAACCAGGAGCCGGGCAACAGCACTCCAGAAAAATCAGGCTGCGGATTAATGGTGGAGTCTGGGATTGTGACTGTGCAGAGGAATGGTCCTCGACCACCAGTGGTGAGGTCTTCCGGATGAGACCTAAACCTAAATGGAGGATGAAATGTGTCCCCAGCCTGCAAGATCTCCCCTGTATGATCAATGAACTACTAAGAAACAACAGATGACCTGATCATAGTTATAGAGTCATAGAGCACTGAAACAGGCCCTTCAGCCCTTCTATTCTGTACTGAAATACCCTGCTTAGTCCCATCGATCTAAACCTGAACCATAGCCTTCCAACCCCCTCACACCTCCATGTTCTTCTCCAAACTTCGAGGGACAGGCAACGTGGGAGCTGTACCGAGAACCAGGCCTCAAGCCTTGGGCTTGCCTGCTGCTGCAGACCAGGTGAGAGACACGGAAGCATTTACTGGGCAACGCCTGAGCTCAGCTGGGGCCTGGCCTGGCCTCTCCCGTCAGTGCTGCCCTCACGTGTTCTAGTGGTGGAATGATAGGCTGGATCGCGTGCTTCTGTACACTGCCAGGAGATTGTACCATTGATTGCTGGACATCGTCGTTCAGGGTCTTGGGCTATATATAGGGTTTTCTTGAGTGAATACGCTTCTTTGCTCACTATTTTAAATTATGTTACTCGCTATTTTTGAATATTTGCTTGCTATTTTGAATGTTATGCAACTTGGCCCCAGAGGGACACTGTCTTGTTCAGCTCTATCTGTGAATGGTTTGAATGATAATTAAACTTGATTTGATTTGGTGTTGAAACCAAACTCAATCCACCACTTCTGCTGGCAGCTCATTACACGCTCTTACCATCCTCTGAGTGAAGAAGTTCCTCATCAGGTTTCCTTTAATCATTTCACCTTTCACCCATGACCTTTAGTTCCAGTTTCACCTCAGTGGGAAAAGCCTTGCTTGCATTTACCCTGTCTGTACTCTTCATAATTTTGTATATCATCTATCAAATCTTCTCTCTTATGATCCAGAGAATAAATTCCTAATCTATTCAACCTTTCCCTATAATTCAAGTCCTCAAGTAGTAACTCCTTGTAATTAACTCATTCTTGATCTTCATAGGTTCAAAGATTCAAAGGTTCATTCATTATTAAAGTATGTATCCATACACAACTCTGAGATTTGTCTTCTCCAGATAGCCACAAAACAAAGAAAGAACGGGACAGTTGTTCAGAGAGAAAAATCAAACCCACCACACCACACCACCCCCCCCCCCCCCCGCACAAGAAAGTACGGCATCCCGATCATCCCCTCCCCCCACTCAATATGGAACAGGAATATCCGACCCAAACAATCCCCCCCACACACACAAATTACTAACAGAACCCAACAGGACGTTGACCCCCCCCCCAAACAAACCCTCCCATCACACAACAAAATAGAAAAGGAATAGTTGATTTTTAAAAAATACACAACATAAAAACCATGTCTGAAAAGTCCACACTCCATAAATACAATAGTCTAATTCATAAAGTCAGAATCACAATACCATCCTATGATATCACCAACATTCGTTGAAAGGGATGGACTGTGTCTATTTCCTGCTGTACTTACTACAACCTTTGAAGAGGATCGTTCAGAAAGCAAAAGAGAGAAATAAATTCTTCATTTTTTCAAACATTTATTTATTTGTAAGAAAACATCAATAATCATCACAAACTGACCAGAACTCTGGAGACTGGGAAGGACACTGGGAGACTGGGAAACACAGTTGGCTTTTTGACAACGGGAAGGGGGCTGTGATCGGGGCAGCCATTTTCCTAACACCCGTTTACAAGATGCTGCCGGTCTCTGCGTGTGAGTGACTGAGTCTCATTCTTGTGGCTAGCAAACTGTGCCTGGTCACAAGCGGTGGGTCGGTAAGCAGGTGATGACATGCATTATAAAAGTGAAGAGCAAACTAATGGGATAGCAAGGAGGCAGAAAATCTTCACAAAATGATCTGATTCCATGGCTAAACAGTATACGAGGGGTGATTGATAAGTTCGTGGCCTAAGGCAGAAGGAGTCAATTTTAGAAAACCTAGCACATTTATTTTTCAACATAGTCCCCTCCTACATTTACACACTTAGTCCAGCGGTCATGGAGCATACGGATCTTGGACCTCCAGAAAGTGTCCACCGCGGGGTGATTGATAAGTTCATGCCCTACGGTAGAAGGAGATGAGTTATACAGCTCTTGTTACACGCACATGCAGTTCAACTCTTTGAGTGATTACGCAGAAAGTTTGAAGTTAATAACTCATCGGGGTGATTGATAAGTTCGTGGCCTAGGGTAGAAGGAGATGAGTTATTAACTTCAAACTTCCTGCATCATCACTCAGAGTTGAACTGCATGTGCCTGTAACGAGAGCTGTATAACTCAACTCCTTCTACCTAGGGCCACAAACTTATCAATCACCCTGCGGTGGACACTTCCTGGAGGTCCAAGATCCGTATGCTCCACGACCGCTGGACTAAGTGTGTAAATGTAGGAGGGGACAACGTTGAAAAATAAATGTGCTAGGTTTTCTAAAGTTGACTCCTTCCACCTTAGACCACGAACATATCAATCACCCCTTGTAATATACGAGGTCACAGCTCTGTTAGGCTAGACAATTGGAGCCACTGAAGATGTCGGACTTATTATCTCAGCCGACTCCAGATATAGAGGGGGGTCCAAAATGTGCTTTAGGGAGCCATTGGGATGTATGTGAACCACAGAGGGGTCCATTGTATGCTATAGATAGGCTACAGAAAGACATATGTTCCACAGGCATCTATAGCGTACATTGTATAGACCGGGCGGGCAGACACAGCCCCCAAGGAGGTCTAGAAGACTTTGAACAAGAAACAGCAAGGAAACTTGCCAAAGGAAGATATAGGATAGGGAGGCTTATCTATAAATGGAGATAAATCGAGAAAGAGGTCACTTTTTGGCACCCATCATAAAGCAGGTTGCACGTAGTTCGGTCAGTTGGGGGGGGCTTTCTTGGCTTCTTGCCTCCTGTTGCTGCTCTGCCCCTCATCTACCAATAGCTATACCCACTCCTGTCGGCAGTGTAGTACATATGGAAGGTGCCATTGTTGTACAGGGCTCCCGTGCGCCCATCGGTGAACCGGGCGGCGGACATGTTTGAGTCCAGGTAACCGTAGGCCGGCTGGAAGAGACACTGAGGCCCGTCACCAGCCATGGGCGGGGGGTTGTTCCCTCCGCCAACAGAGGCCATGGGCTTTGGGTTGTTGCGTGTGGGGTAGGAGTACTCGGGCACGAAGGACCAGTAGCCCACCAAGGGTGGATAGGCAGCCCTGATGCACGCCTGGCGAGACAGGAAATCATGCGCCAGCTGGCTGTAGCTGTAGGCGTTGTTGGGGCGGAGGAGGCAGCCAGCCTGATGGTAGGCAGGCTGATGCTGGGGCAAGCGCAGTGAGCGGCTCTGGTAGAAGGGCTGGTGCTGGGTGTAGCCCAGGGTGGAGGTGGCAGCGGGGGGCACCGGAGGGTAGTTAATGAGGGCGGGCCGGTTGGGGACGGTGACTGGGCCCCCGGGGTAACGGGCTGGGTAAGCGAGGGGGCCCACCTGCTGAAGGCCAGAGGCAGCCGCGCTCTTGTCCGCGTGTCCAAGTGCGGGGCCCTCCGCACCGGAGGGACTGCTTTTGGCCTGGGAGGGGAAGGCCTTGCCCCCATACCTGCCCTCACCGTCCTTCCCACCGCCGACCTTAGGCGGGCCAGAGCCCCCGGCGTGGCCCTCCTCCTTGTTGCCAGATCCCGCGGAGTCTGAGCTGGAGTGAGCACCCAGCGAGTCTCCATCTTGTGCGTCGGGCTTCTGCGCTGCGCTCTCCCTCCTGGAGCCGGGCACCTTGTCTTCGGCTTCGCCGAGTGTGTGGGCAGCCCTCTTCTGGGTTGTCTCCCTCACCTCGCTGCCACCCTTGTTGTTGGGGAGCTCCTCCTTGTGCTTGGGGCCCGATTGCCTGTTGGGCGCCTCCCGTGGCTTAGCCAGCCCCCTGAAGTCCTGGCCAGCCAGCCGTGTGGCGGCCGCCAGGCCCTTCAGCGAGTGCCGCGTGGTGCTGTAGCTGTGCTCCGACTTACTGGACGGGCCGCTCTGGCTCTTGGGCTTCAGGTCCGGGGACGCGACCTTGGGCGAGTCTCGGCTGCCCGCGGCGCTCGGGCAGAGCAGCCTGAGCAGGTCGGTCCCGGGTCCCGCGGCCTCCGGCGCCGGCGCGAGGTCCGCCGGTGCCCCAGGCGGCTCCTCGGGACGGCCGGCGCCCCCGGCCGCGCGGAGCGGCGGGTGGCTCTCCGGCCCGGAGGGAGGCGGCGGCTCCTCGCAGAGCTTGGCGAAGACGGGCAGCTGCCTCCGGGACTGCGCGCCCTGCTCACCCCGGGCACTCGGGGGCAGCGGCGACGACACCTCCGCCCTCCTCTCTCCGGCCGAGCTGAACATGTTGTTCTGCAGGAAGTGCTTTATGATCTGCGCCTCCTCCATCACCACGCTGTTGTCGGGGGCTTCCCTCTCGCTGATTTGCTTCAGGGAGAACTGAGCCAGCAGCTGGCAGATCTCCCTGTTGGAGGCCACCGACACCTCCGTGCTGGGTTCAGGTGGCATGGCATCCTTCAAACTCTGCTTCTCTGGCTTCGTCTTGTCTTCGGCCAAGCTGCTGTCATTGGGCTGTGCCCCACTGCAGGGTTTCAAGAAACCATCCAAGAGGTTTTCCTTCTCGTGAACTTCTGATACGGGGCACCGAATCGCCTCCTGTTTCTTCAGACCCTGCTCCATGGGACCAGTTCCCTCCAACCCACTCTGGGAGAGGTCCATGCTGACGTTCTCCCCCAGTATGCTCAGGTACTCCAACTGCACCAGCAGAGAGACGTCATCTCTGCCGCAGCTGTCTGCCACCTTTCCTTCAGCCTTGTTCCGGGCAGGGTCGCCTGGTCCTTCTTCCCCCTCAAAGCCCACCTTGGCCTGGCTCAGCTCGGCACTGTCCGCCTCCTTCGGGCTCCGCTCGAGCTGGGCCGAAAGCTGCTGAACGCGTTTCCATATCTGGTAGCAGGCCTTGTCCAGGCCGTCCTCCGGCGTGTCCTCGTGGATCCAGGTGTACCGCGGGTACGGCCCCAGAGGGAAGGAGCACTTGGCATCTTTCTGGCCACGAACCAGTTCCAGCTTCGCCAGCATGGTGCCGGGCTTCATGCTGGGCAGCAACAGCCATACAACTGTAAATAAACAGCTACGACCTCACAATGTTGCAGTCTGACTCGGAGTTCCATGTCTTCAGGGCTCAAAACATTCATGAAAAATGACTCCTTTGTGACATAAGGTGATTTGGACACAGCTGGTGTGAGTGGTTGGTGAGGCCATAATGGGCTGTTGGGGCAGACAGAAGGGTGTCTCCTTTCAAAAATGCTGTAACTCCCACCATGGTGGCCACTGCATCACTCCCCACCACTGAGCACATCTATATGAAGCATTGTCGCAGGAAAGCAGCATCCATCATCAGGGACCTTCACCACACATGACAAAGCTCAGGACTCACACCACCAAGTTCAGGAATAGTTATTAGCCCGCACCCATCAGGCTCTTGAATGAAAGGGGATAACCACTCATATTCAATGTTCCTACAACCAATGGACTCACTTTCAAGGACTCTTCATCTGATATTCTCAATAGTTCTTGCTTATTTATTATTAATTTATTATTATTTATTTTCTATTATTATTTCATTCTTTTTGTATCGATTTGTCATCTTCTGCTGTCTGGTTGTGTGCCCAAGTTGGTGTGGTCTTTCATTGATTCTGTATTGGTTACCATTCTGTAGATTTATTGAGTATGCCCACAAGAAAATGAATCTCAGGGTTGTATCTGGTGACAGATTGTATTTTGATAATAAATTTACATTGAACTTTGGCTGTAATGAGACAATGGCTCAACGCATCTATTGGATCTGGTGAAACGGATGCTGAGGTCCTTAGGGAGGTCAAGAATGAGGAATAAATCTTGGTGGTTACAGGTGGTTTATTAAGTGTTACGAAAACAAAGAACAAAGAAAAAGAAGTCATGGTCATCTCATACTCAGACTAGAGGTAACAATATTCCTCTGAAATAGCCAGATTCCAGTGGCATTATACCTACTGCAGAAAATCTGTGAATCTTCTACAAAATACAGAATCAGTTGTACTATGAATACAGGAAAAATTGCTGAATAATTACATGTACATAGGTGATTATATAAAAGTTATAAGCAAGTTTAGGGAAGATAGACTACAAGAAAAGTATGAGAAAATAAACAATTCTACACCCTAATCCAACACACCCAACTGTGTTAAATAAGATCAGATGGTTCTCTGACTGGTTAAAGAATGTTTACACACACACACGCACACACACACACACACACACACACACACACACACACACACACACACACACACACACACACACACACACACACACACACACACACACACACACACACACACACACACACACACACTACTCTGCTGTGACACCATTCGCAGATTTAAACACCACTGTTACAGAGTTAGATTGGAACTCAAGAGACCATTTTCTATTTTGATGCTACACTCCACAACACCAGCACACAAGGCACATTGAATAATGAAGACGATAGAAATTTCAAAATTCCATTAACAACCTCATTGGATTCCCTACTCTCTGATTTGTCAGCGAACCTGTGGACATGGCTGACATTAAACCCACTGACGTAGACATTGTTCTATGCTCCTCAGAAAGAGAATTTATCACCAAGCAACAGGATTTACAAAACCTGGGAGGAAATCACTTGTTCCACACTCCTCAGCCCTGGAACGAAATTCCATTCATATCCTTTCTTCTGACATTCCATGGACCAGGAATGGGAGCCATGGGACTTATCACATCCTGTCAGCTATTTTTTCATAAAAGCCATTACAACACAGGCCATTCGGCCCACCATATCTGCAGCAGCCCTTTACAGACCAATCTTTTTTGGTCTCGTTCTCCAGTTCATGACACCTTGCAGATTATTTTCTCTGACTTCCTTTTTGAAATATTGACCAACACTATTTCAATCACCTTTACATGTAGATAACCTCCAGTCTGTTTAGACTGCCTCCCCCTTGTACATCAGCTTTACCCTCTGCTCAGTTTCTCTTTACCAAGGACGTGAAGAACCTCGAGGTGTAACCCAGGGAAGAGTTCCATCCTGCATGCTGTTTCTGTAGTGGCCTGAGTCTGACCTCACCACGGCAATAGAGGAAGCCATGGACAGACATGTTGGAATGAAATGGAAAATCAAATTGAGATGGATAATCACTGGGAGATCCTGTCTTCCTCTGCTGTTAGGGGAAACCACTTTGTTGAGGAAACAGTCACTGCTTCTCTAAAGTGCTGGAAGAAATCAGCAGGTCAGACAGCATCTATGGAGGCTGAAATCTTCTCCATAGATGCTGCCTGATCTGCTGAGTTCCTCCAACATTGAACATTGACTTCTCTAACTTCTGTTAATGCCTCTCCTCCCCTTCTTACCCCATCCCTGACATATTTAGCTGTTTGCCTGTTCTCCATCTCCCTCTGGTGCTTCCCCCCCCCCCACTTCTTTCTCCTTAGGCCTCCCGTCCCATGATCCTTTCCCTTCTCCAGCTCTGTATTACTTTCGCCGATCACCTTTCCAGCTCTTAGCTTCATCCCACCCCCTCCGGTCTTCTCCTATCATTTCGCATTTCCCCCTCCCCCCACTACTTTCAAATCCCTTACTATCTTTCCTTTCGGTTAGTCCTAACGAAGGGTCTCACCCGGAACGTCAACAGCGCTTCTCCCTATAGATGCTGCCTGGCCTGCTGTGTTCCACCAGCATTTTGTGTGTGTTGTTCCTCCAACATTCTGTGTGTCTTTCTCTGGATTTCCAGCACCTGCAGAATCTGTCATGTTTAGGATAGGCCACTCCTCTTAAACCTGGTTTATTGATCCAATTCCCACGCGAAGATAAAAACAGATTAGTTTACCATCGCAAACACGAGGAAAGGGTCCTGACGAAAGGTCTCGGCCCGAAACATCGACTGCACTTCTTCCTACAGATGCTGCCTGGCCTGCTGCGTTCCACCAGCATTTTGTGTGCGTTGCTTTAGTTTACCATTGCCCCTTCGAGTGGCACACTGGAGAACAGGTCTGCCTCTGGATAAAACATTCTCCATAACCCTGGAGAATGCCAGTGGAGAGTGTAATGCCTAAGTGACAAGACTGAAATCAACGAGGATGGGAGTGGAAAGCGAGCGGGAGTCCAGCGCTGCGTTTGACCGATCTCCTTCTCCCTCCCACTGCCGCCGGAGGAGCCTTGGGTCTCGACAAGGTTTGATCGGCACAGTTTGTGGATCGGACTCGTTTTTAGAGAACTCTGCAGTTCGTGTTGTACGCGCTTCTGGTTTCTGGTCATCCCTTTCTTTCAATTGCTATTTTGCACGATTTTGATCGGGGTGGACTGTCTCTGTGGCCTGCAGTCGACGAACAACACAGCGTTAAATTGAACTGAACGTTCCTCGAGGACTCTGTGGTTTGATGTTTAATATTCTGCGTGTCACCCCCTCGTTTTTTTTAGCCATTTGTGGGATTTGATCTTTTTTTGCGTGTTGGGTGTCTGACGCTTTTTTTTAAACGGGTTCCATGGGTTTTCTTTGTGTCACAGCTGCCTGTGGGAAGAGAAATCTCAGAGTTGTATATTGCATACATTCTTTGATAATAAATGTATCATGACCTTTGAAGTGGGCCATGCAATAGAGTCCTTCCAAAACCAAATCCAGTCATTAAGTCAGATCAGACAGGCTCTGCCAGAACCACACACTCTCGGAATTTTGATCCAGGTTTTCAGCGCTCGCACACAGAGGCTGTTAAGACAGGTGGCACGCCGACAAGTGACACACAGCACTAAGCCTGTGGTGTGTGACTGGCGTCTTCTTCCCACAGCAAGCAGACCTTAAAAGGGTTGAGGTTTGATTCAGTCATCGTTAAGCAATCCAGCCTCTCCTGCAGGACCTTAGAATCTTTTCCCCGGGGAAGGGGAGTCTGAAACTTTGGGCCCGCCCCCGGTCTAAGGAAAGCGTGTGCTGGCCTTGAAGAGGAGCTGGATGAGGTTCACGAGAATGATCTTGGGTCGGAAGGGTTAACACGTGAGGAGTATTTGATGGCTCTGGGCCTGCACTCACTGGAGTTCAAAATGAGGAAGGATATCATTGCAGAGCAGTCTCGATGGGCTGAATGGCCTAATTCTGTTCTTATGGTCCCGTGGAACATACCAAATATTGAAAGGTCTACATAGAGTGGACATGGAGAGGATGTTTCCTATAGTGGGGGAGTCTAGGACCAGAGGGCACAGCCTCAAAATACAAGGAAATCCCTTTAAAACAGAGACGAGGAGGAATTTCTTTAGCCAGTGTGTGGTGACCCTGAAGAATTCATTGTCACAGATGGCTGTGAAAGCCAAATCATTGGATCTATTTAAAGTGGAGGTTGACAGGTTCTTGGTTAGGAAAGCCATCGAAGGTTAGAGGGAGAAAGCTGGAGAATGGGGTTTGTGAGGGATAATAAATCAGCCATGATGGTATGGCAGACCAGACTCAGTGGGCTGAATGGCCTGTTTCTTATGGTCTTATGCATGGGTTTAAAGCAAGAAAGGAAAGATTTAAAGAAAACCTGAGGGGCAATTTTTTCCATATAGAGGGTGCTGAGGTGGATCAAGCTAGGGGCAAGTACAACTACAACATCAATGCATGAATAGGAAAGGTTCAGAGGGATATGGAATTATTCAGTAAAGCAACTTGGCCAGTAAGGACCAGATGGGCCAAAGGGTCTATTTCCATGCTATAGAGCTGGCCAAGGGGTCCAAGGCATCCATATCCTTTCAGATACACCCCTCAATCTTCCCTTTGTCTCCTCTAGATCATGCAGATACCAGGCATGTCTCTTCTCAGACACTTTATTTCACCCGATGTGATGTTAAACCAGGCCCCACCTGATCCTTGGCTACTCTTTCAAAGGTGGGCTGAGGAGATCTCCCCGGTGTTCTGGCCAGGGCCTATCCCTGCCTCAGAACCAGATCCTCTGCTCATTATTGCTAGGCTTTTTGCAAGAGCGCACCGTGCTCCGGTTGCTGCCTCTCCGTCGTGACCCGAGGCACCTCAGACACGCCAGGACGTCCAGAGGTGGGGATGAAAGGCCCTCGGGGACTTCAGCAGCACTCTCTACCCTCAGGAAGGACACCAGCTACAACAGGAGGTCAAGTAAAGTCATTCTATGTAGGATATCACAAGATGATAGGTGAAACGGGGAAGGGAAGGGTGAAGCAAAGAGCAGGGAAGTTGATTGATGAAAGAGGTACCGGGCTGGAGAAAGGGGAATCTAATAGGTGAGTCCTCACCTATTTCTCACCTAATCTTTCCTTGCTTGCTTTAAACCCATGCATAAGACCATAAGACACAGGCCATTCAGCCCACTGAGTCTGGTCTGCCATCCCATCATGGCTGATTTATTATCCCTCACAACCCCATTCTCCAGCTTTCTCCCTCTAACCTTCGATGGAAAGCCATGGAAGAAAGAAAAGTGGGGAAGAACATCAGAGGGAGGCGATGAGCAGGTGAGAGAGGGAAAAGAAGGTGGGGAATGGTGAAGAAGAGGGGCAGGGGGCATTACTGGAAGTTTGAGAAATCAATGTTCATGCCATCAGGTTGGAGGCTATTCCAGATGGAATATAAGGTGTTGTTCCTCCAACCTGAATGTGGCCTGGTCGCGATAGTAGAGGAGGCCGTGGATTGACATGTCGGAATGGGAATGGGAAGTGGAATTAAAATGGGTGGCCACTGGGAGGTCCTGCTCTCCAAATTTAATTTAAATTAAAACAAATTTAAAATTGAATTTGCTGTCGTGTTCAGCACGGACATTGTGGGCCGAAGGGCCTGTTCCTGTGCTATCCTGCTCTGCCTGGGCCTCCGGCTGATGAATTCCGTCATCCCGTACATTTCCGGTTAACACGTCACTCACCAGTGCAGACTGCAGAGACTGAGAGTCTACACACTGCGAGGAGAAGATACGGAAAGGGAGGGGCAGTGAGCCCCCCACCTCCGGCTCCACCGTCAGCCACTGTTTAATGAGATGCCTCTCAGCAGTCCTGGCCCTGGTGCAAGCACCCACACTCGGTGAGTAATGCCGCGGCCGCTAGGAGCTGTGCTCACATTGCTCTGATCATCCCTCACCTGTCACTTCCCCTTGGCAAGCGGAGGAACCATCTGCCACCAGTCTGTCAGCCAGCTACGTCCTCTCACAGCTCCCTCCCCCGCAGCTCGGCAAGCGTTCCTCCCCTTCCTCCGTCAGGTGACTGTAGCTCTCTGCTCCACAGTGCAGAAGGAGGCGATTCAGCCCTTCATCTCCAGCCTAGCTTCCAGATGTAAACCCACCTGTCCTTTTGCCCTGCCACTTTCCCGGTTACCCCATATTTGATTCCCTGTACTCCACCTACTTTGATTCCCTTTGCCACGAGCCTACCCAAAAGGGGTAACATACAGTGTCCAATTAACCTCACAAAGTCCAACACAGGCCAATCGGCCCATCCAGTTTATCCAAGCACTCATGCTCCCCACTGCATGCCAGTGAATCTGGGGGACTCATTGCCACAGAGAGGCTCTGGAGGCCAAGTCGCTGGGTACATTTAAAGCTGAGGCTGATAGGTTCTTGATTATTAAGAGTGTCAAAGATTACAGGGAGAAGTCAGGAGAATGGCATTGAGAATGGCACCTATCGAATATCGAAAGGCCTAGATGGAGTGGGCGTGGAGAGGTTGTTTCTGATAGTGGGAGAGTCAGACCAGAGGGCACAGCCTCAGAATAGGAGGACGTCCCTTTAGAACAGAGATGAGGAGGAACTTCTTCAGCCAGAGAGTGGAAAATTTGTGGAATTCATTGCCAAAGACAGCTGTGGAGGCCAAGTCATCGGGTTTATTTAAAGCAGAGATTAATAGGTTCTTGATTTGTAAAGGTGTAGAAGGTTACAGGGAGAAGGCAGGAGAACAGAGATGAGAGGGAAAATAAATTAGTTGTGAGCGAATGATAGAGTGGGCTCGATGGGCCGAATGGCCTATTTCTATGTCCAACAGTGTTATGAGCCACATTTCCTCTTCTATCTCCCATCACCAGCTGGGGTGGTACTGCCTCACAGTCCCAGCAGCCAGGGATCAACCCTGACCTCGGCCGCTGTCTGACTGGAGTTTGCACATGAGGTGAGAGAGGGAAAAGCGGGTGGGAAATGGAGAAGGAGGGTGGGGGGGAGGGTTACCAGAAGTTTGAGAAATCGATGCTCATGCCATCAGCTTGGAGGCTACCCAAACGGAATATAAGGTGTTGTTCCTCCAACCTGAGTGTGGCCACATCACGACAGCGGAGGAGACCACGAATGGACATAGCGGAATGGGAATGGGAAGTGGAATTAAAATGTGGCCACTGGGAGATCCACTTTTTTCTGCAGATGGAGCGAAGATGCTCGGCAAAGCAGTCTCCCAATCTATGTCTCACAAGAGGCCACAGCGGGAGCACCGGACACAGTAGATGACCCCAGCAGACTCACAGGTGAAGTGTCGCCTCACCTGGAAGGACTGTTTAGGGCCATGAATGGTCGTGAGGGAGGAGGTGAAGGGGCAGATGTAGCTCTTGTTTCCTCCTGGCACTTATCTTCGCAAGCGGAACTACTGCTACACCTGCCTCGAGCTTCCAGGCAGCGACTGCTTCACTATAAAGTCATAGAGAACTGTAGCACAAAAATAGGCCCTTCAGCCCATCTAGTTCAGGCCAAACCGTTATTCTACCTATTCCCATCAACCCACATCCGGACCATAGCCCTCCATATCCCTCCCATCCCTTCTCCTAAATGTTAAAATTGAACCCACATCCACCACTTCCGCTGGCAGTTCGTTCTACACTCCCACCACTCTCTAAGTGAAGAAGTGCCCCCCTCAGGCTCTCCTTAAACAATTCACCTTTCACCCTTAACCTATGACCTCTAGCTCTATTCTCACCCAATCTCAGTGAAGAAAGACTGCTTCGTCGAGAGAGAGGTTGATGCTATACATTGTGCATGCGGTATTGGGACAGTAGAATTGGAGAGTTACTTGTTACCTGACCTCTGCCGTCCCTGCCCCGTGGAGTGGGCAGTGGGACAATGCGGAGGAAGGTTTTCTCTGCGTTCGTTGATGTCGGGGATTGTTGCACTCCCAGCACTGACAGAATACAAATCACCGCACGCTGGGTAAATGGATTAGTGAATCAGCGATTTGTGGCTGGAATCCTGGAATAGAAAGTCTCAGGTGTCTGGCGTGACAGAGAAACATTCACCTTGAGCTCAGGGCTTAGCATCTGCCGATTCAGCTGTAAATGATGTGGAGTGCTTTATTGCTCAAAAAGCATAGACTGGTTGAGGAAGGAATTGCGGGCTTCAAGCGCACGGAAATTCAAACTAGAACAGGGAGGGGCGCTGATGGTTGTGAACTGTCCAAAGGTTAACTTGACTACTCCACCCAAGTGGATGTGACCTACATCTCCAGTGAACAAGATTTAAAGGGAGCATGGCACTATTACAGCGCGGGGTGTCAGGGTTCAATTCTGGCACCGTCTGTAAGGAGTTTGTAACTGCGTGGGTTTCCTTGGGGTGCTCCGGCTTCCTCCCACCTCCCACCGTACTGGTTAGTAGGTTAATTGGTTATTGCCATCTGTCCTTTCACCAGGCCAGGTTAAGTAAGTGGGTTGCTGGGCAGAGGGGCTTGCTGGGCCAGAAGATCCGGTTCTCCACTCTCTAAATAAGGTAAGTAAATAAATTCCATGCATAAAGACCAAATTGCTTCCACTTTTCCAACAATCGTTCAGTGACGAGGCCATTCGGCCCACAGTGCCTGTGCTATCCCTTTAATCAAGCCTTCCAATTAGCTCCAGCCAACCTTCTCCATAAGACATGGGAGCAGAATTAGGCCACCCAACCCACTGAGTTTCTACTGGAAGAATTCTCCTGAAGCTTCCAAATGAGATTCCTCTCAGTCCCTGAAGGACCCCGTTTCCACTGCCTGGTCAGGCAGTGTGCTCCGGCCCACAGCATTTATTTCAGTCGTCTTCCATCTGCCCTTGAGAGTTGATCCAGGTCCAAGAAGACAGAGCTTTAAGCAGAGAGAGGAACAGATTGTCTCATCAACAATGAACACAGAAACAAGAGCAACGGCTGGATATCACAATGAATCAATGGGGAGGTCAATTATTAATGAGGCTCCTGACAAACTCCTTAACTCGTGTTCTTGTTGAATCTGTTTACTTTCCTTAATTTGTTTTTTTTCCCTTGGCCTCTCATGGAGCTCTGACATCTCCAGAGTGTGGCTCTCATTGACCCTCACCGTCCATTGAAGAGCTCGGCTAGATCTGATGACCAGACAATGCTGAAATAGGAATTATAATTGGTTTATTACTGTCTCATGTACAAAGATACTCTTCTTTCTCTTTTAATGCATCTCACATTCATTTTCTTCCTACTCCCTCCCTGTAATACCTCTCCCCTCTCTCTCTTCCGTACTTTCCTCCATCGCCCTCCTGTTTCGTTCTCATCATCTCTTTCTCGGTGTCTTTTCCTCCCTCCTTCTCTCTCTCAGCATTAATGTTTTCTCACTCCGTCATGCTCACCCTTCCTTTAGACCATAAGACATAGGGGCAGAATTAGGCCATTCAGCCCATCAAGTCTGCTCGCCACTCCATCATGGCTGATCCAACATCCCACTCAACCCCATACACCTGCCTTCTTGCCATATCCTTTGATGCCCTGACCAATCAGGAAACTATCACCTTCCACCTCAAATTTACCCATAGACTCCCTTCAATTCTCTTTTCACCCTCCCTTTCCTTTACTGCCCTCCTCTCACTTCCTCTTCTCCCTCTGGCTCTTTCGCTCACACTGTCTGTCTCTTTCTCCTCTTTCTGACTCTCTGTCTCTCTTGCATTCTCCTTTTTCGCTCACACTCCCTTTCTCTTCTTCACCTCTCTCACCATACCTCAACTTATTCCCTTCTTTCTCTCCTTTCCACCCCTAATCTCTCTCTCTCTCTCAACACCCCCCCCCCCACTTTCTGTTCCCTCTCCCTCTTTCTTTTACGACAGAAGACATAAGCCACAGGAGCAGAATTAGAATTAGCCCACCTGACCCATCGAGTCTGCTCTGCCATTCCATCATAGTTGACTTAACTACGTTCAGGCCTACTAGTTTTCAAAGTACATTCTCCTTAATAATAACAACTACACTCACTTCTGCCCCCGACACTCTCAGATTTACTGCTAGTGAAGAATGATGCAAAATAGTTTTTAATTTCATCCACCATTTCTTTGTCCCTGATTACTACCACTCCAGCATCATTTTTCAGTTGTCTAATATCCACTTCTGCCCCTCTTTAACTTTTAATATATCTGAAAAACATTTGTTATCCTCTTTCATATTATTGGCTAGCTTACCTTCATATTATATTTTTCTCTCTCCTTATGGCTTTTTAATTGCCTTCTGATGGTTTTTAAATGCTTCCCAATCCTCTAACTCGTTTTTATGCTGTCTTTGACTTTGCTGGTCAGACACAGTTGTCTCATCCTCCCTTTAGACTACTTTAGACTACTTAGGGATATATCTGTCCTACACCTTCTGAATTTCCCCCCGAAACTCCAGCCATTGCTATTCTGTCGTCATCCCTGTTAGTGTCTCCTCTCAGTTCCTCTCTCATGACTCTGTAATTCCCTTAAGTCTTCTCTAATGTTGATACGTTTGATTTTATCTTCTCCCTTTCAAACTGCAGAACAGAATTCTGTCATATTATTATCATTTTCCCCTGACGGTTCCTTTACCTCAAGCTCCCTAATCAAACCTGATTCATTACATGACGCCCAATCCAGAATAGCCTTTGCCCCAGCAGAATAAGCCACAAGCTGCTCTAAAATGCCATCTCTTGGTAGTAGGCATTATTATCTTCTGTTTTCAAGTGTATTTACAGTTTTGGGGGTTTGAATGTCCTGATTCATATTCTCTATATTGTGTTGTGGTTGGTCTGGAGTTTTTTTTGTTGTGGGGCTTGGGGAGGATACTAACTTTACATGACTTCAATTTGGGTGTTTTCTCAATTATCTTTTTTGTATTATATTATTATTGTATGTTTATTTTTGCACTGTATTAATTTTTTTATTTTGGTTTGGGGTTCTTTCTTATCTGTAGCGTTGTAGAAAACGCATAAAAAAAACAATTAAAAAAAATAAATAAAATGCCATCTCATCGGCAGTCTACAAATTCCCTCTCTTGGAATCCAGTAGCAACTCGATTTTCCCAGTCTACCTGCATACTGAAATCCCCGTCACTATCGTAACATTGCCGTTATTACATGCCTCTTCTGTTTCCCATTCAAATGTATGTCCCACATCCTGGCTACTGTTTGGGGTCCTGCATATAACTCCCATCAGGGTCCTTTATCCAAACAGTTTCTTAACTCTACCCCAAGGATTCTACATCTTCTCATCCCGTGACACCTCTTTTTAAGGATTTGATTTAAATTTTTACCACCCCTTCTGCCTCCCAGCCTGTCCTTTCGATATAAGGTGTATCGTTGGATATTACGCTTGCAACTATGACCTTCTCAGCAATACCCACAACGTCACACCTGCCAACCTCAAACTGTGCTACAGTTAGTCTACCTGATTCCACGTACTGCATGCAATCAAATATAACACCTTCAGTCCTGTGTTCATCAATCCTTTTTGATTTTTGCCCCCATGTTAAACTTCAACTCATCCCACTGAGTACAATTTTGGCTTATCGTCTGCCTGTCCTTCCTCAAGGTCTCGCTGCACTCTGCATCGACTTGCATACCAACTGCACCATCATCAGCCCTATATCACTCTATTTCCCATCCACTTACCAAGTTAGCTTAAACTGTCCCCCACAGATCGAACAAACCTGCCCGCAAGGATATTGGTCCTCCTCGGGTTCAGGTGTAACCCGTCCTTTTAGTACAGGTCATACCTTCCCCAGAAGAGATCCCTGTGATGCAGAAATCTGAAGCCCTGCCCCTGTGCCAGTTCCTCAGCCACTCATTCATCTGTACCATCATCCTATTCCTGCCCTGACTAGCACGGGGCACCGGGAGTGATCAAAAGATTACGATCTTCAGGTCCTGCTCTTCAGCCTCTTCCTTAACTTTCTATACTCACTGCGCAGGAACTCTTCCCCCCCGTTTTACCTACATTATGGGGTATCAATGTGCGCCACGGACGCCGGCTGTTCAACCTCACTCTGAGGATCCTGGAACCCTCTCCGCCTCTCTCTTCCCCTCCCCCACTTTCCCCACCCTCTCTCTCACTATCTCTAGTTTTCTCTCTTTCACTGTCTCTCTGTCTCTCTCTCTCTCCTCCCCATCTCGCTCTCTTTCTCACTATCTCTGTTTCTGTCTGACTCTCTCTTTCCACCTCTCTCCTGCCCCCCCCACCTCTCTCTCTTGTCCGCTATCTCTCTGTTTCTCGCTCCCTCTCTCTCCCATATTCTCCCCGTCTCCTGCTGTCACTGAGAGGAAAGTTCTTGCCGACCTCTGCCTCGTTGGCCGAGGCAGTACGCATCACCCTTTACTAATTAGTGACTGGTATCTGCCAATTACACAGCCAGAAACATCACACAGCACCTGCGGCCCGACGCCACAGATGAGACCAGCCTCTCGGGGTTTAATACCAGCCTGGGTAAGGGCAGGCTGATAGCAGGGTCTCTCTCTGCAGCCAGAGGAACCACAGCAGTCACACTCGGTCACGCTGAGCCCCGTCGTGTACATTAGAGCTGCTGAAAAAACTATGCCAAACCTCCAGCATCATTCGTGCTGCTTCCTCTCCAATGACCAGAGACACTAAGTGAGAGAGAGGGGCCACTGAGGGACGGAGTGATGGGTGTCGGATTAACATCAGTGGGGACAAGACCATAAGAATTGGGTCATTCAGCTCATCGAGGCTGCTCCGTCATTCCATCATAGCTGATTTATCACCCCCTCAGCCCCGTTGTCCTGCCTTACCCCTGTGACACTTGATGCCCTGACTAATCAGGAACCTCCACATTAAATAAACCCAGTGATTTAGTCTTTGTGTCCATCTGTGGCAACGCATTCCATAGATTCACCACCCCCTGGCTAAAGAAATTCCTCCTAACCTCAATTCTAAAGGGACATCGCTCTATTCTGAAGCTGTGCCCTCTGGTCCTAGACTCCTCCACTACAGGAAACATTTCAATATTCAATAGGTTTCAATTATATCCCCCCCCCATTCCTCCCACCAAAGTGCATAACTATACACTTCCCCACACTGTATTCCATCTGCCACTTCTTTGCCCATTCCCCTAATCTGTCTAAACCCTCTGTAGTCTTCCTGCTTCCTCAACACTTCCTGTCCGTCCACCATTCTTCATAATAGCTGCAAACTCGGCCAGAAAGCCATCAATTTCATCATCCATTATCATTGACATAGAACGCAAAATGAACCCACTAGTCACCAGCAGCCAAGCAGAAAAGACCTTTATTCCCACCCTTTGCCTCCTGCCAATCAGCCAAACTTCTATCAATGCTAGTGTCTTTCCTGTATTACCATGGGCTCTAATCCTGTTTAGCAGCCTCGTATACCAAAGGCATTCTGAAAATAACATCCACTGACTCTCCTTTGTGTATCCTGCCTGTTATTTTCTCAAAGAATTTGTAGATTTGTCAGGGAAGATTTCCCCTTCAGGAAACTATGCTGACTTTCGCCTACTTCATCATGTGCTTCCAAGTACCCCGGAACCTCATTCTTAATAATAGACTCCAACACCTTCCTGACCACTGAAGTCAGGCCCGTGATTTTCTGGCCTATAATTTCCTTTCTTCTGCCCCCCCTCCCTCCTAAAGAGAGGGGTAACATTTGTAATATTCCAATCCTCCAGAACCATGCCAGAATTTGGTGATTCTTAAAAGATCATCACTAATGCCTCCACAATCTCTTCAGCTAACCCTTTCAGAACCCTGGGTTATGATCAGTGACGCAGGGCACCGAGGGAGAGGGGCTGCTGAGGGATGGTGTGAGAGAGCTGGATTAACGTCAGTGACTCAGGGTAATGGGGGAGAGGGTTACCAAGCGAGAGTGGGAATCTACTGGATTAGCATCAGTGGGGATACAGTCACCAACACTGTGCAGAGATTGTGGAGGCCAAGTCATTAGATGTACTTATGGGGAGACTGATAAGTTCTCGATTTGTAAAGGGCCAAGGAAGGAGAATGGGCTTGAAAAAGATTCAGCCAGGATTGACTAGAGCAGCAGACTCGATGGGCTGAATGGCCCAATTCTACTCCTTGTTCTTATGGTCCTATGGTCAATAAATGTCTGTCTTCTTCAAATCCTGTCCTTTGGATATCCCTGACTGTAACCAGTTCACTACTGGTAGCTGCAGCCATCTATGTCCAGTGTGCCCAGTTTTGTCCATCCATGTCCAGACTAGCTTAGCTGCATCCACCCTCTGAACCTCAAGATCCAGAATGTCCTCCCTGAGACTCTCTGCCTCTTTTCCCCTACAAGTCACAGATTTAGACTAAAGCATTGACAGGGTTTTGGGTCAGTGTCCTGGTATCTCTGTGTGTGACTGGTCAGTGCCTGGTATCTCTGTGTGCCCTGGTCAGTGCCTGGTATCTCTGTGTGCCCTGATCAGTGTCCTGGTATCTCTGTGTGACTGGTCAGTGTCCTGGTATCTCTGTGTGCCCTGATCAGTGTCCTGGTATCTCCCTGTGTGACTGGTCAGTGTCCTGGTATCTCTGTGTGACTGGTCAGTGTCCTGGTATCTCTGTGTGTGACTGGTCAGTGTCCTGGTATCTCCCTGTGTGACTGGTCAGTGTCCTGGTATCTCTGTGTGACTGGTCAGTGTCCTGGTATCTCTGTGTGTGACTGGTCAGTGCCTGGTATCTCTGTGTGCCCTGGTCAGTGTCCTGGTATCTCTGTGTGCCCTGGTCAGTGTCCTGGTATCTCTGTGTGTGACTGGTCAGTGTCCTGGTATCTCCCTGTGTGACTGGTCAGTGTCCTGGTATCTCTGTGTGACTGGTCAGTGTCCTGGTATCCCTGTGTGTGACTGGTCAGTGTCCTGGTATCTCTGTGTGTGACTGGTCAGTGCCTGGTATCTCTGTGTGACTGGTCAGTGTCCTGGTATCCCTGTGTGTGACTGGTCAGTGTCCTGGTATCTCTGTGTGTGACTGGTCAGTGCCTGGTATCTCTGTGTGCCCTGGTCAGTGTCCTGGTATCTCTGTGTGTGACTGGTCAGTGCCTGGTATCTCTGTGTGACTGGTCAGTGTCCTGGTATCTCTGTGTTTCCTGGTCAGTGTCCTGGTATCTCTGTGTGTGACTGGTCAGTGCCTGGTATCTCTGTGTGCCCTGGTCAGTGTCCTGGTGTCGGTTGGTTCAAGAACTGAATGGTTGAAGGGAAGTATTTGTGCCTGAACCTGATGATGTGGGACTTCAGGCTTCTGATAGTAGCAGCGAGAAGATGGCATGGCCCTGGTGGCTTTGACCGATGTTGCTCTTAGGCACAAAACATATAACAAAGGAGCAGAATTAGGCCATTCGGCCCATCAAGTCTGCTCTGACATTCAATCATGGCTGATTTATTATCCTTCTCAACCCCATTCTCCTGCTCTCTCCCCATAACTTTTGACACCTTGAATAATCAAGAGCCTATCGACCTCCACTTTAAATATATCCAATGACTTGGCCTCCACAGACATCTAATGCAATGAATTCCACAGATTCACCACACTCTGGCTAAAAAAATTCCTCCTCACCTCTGTTCTAAAGGGACGTTCTATTCTAAGGCTGTGCCCGTGATTCTCCCACCGTTGGAAGCATCCTCTCCATGTCCACTCTATTGAGGGCTTTCAATGAGATCCCTCCCTCCCACCTCATTCTTCTAACTCCAGCAAGTACAGGCCCAGAGCCATAAAAAACTGTTTATACATTCTTAGGTGGCTCAAACTTTGTTCTCTACTGTATTCCTACTGTAGATATCTAGAATCCCCAGAAACCCCAATTGTTAAATTGCAGAGGATAAAATACATTTGGGGATGGAACCGGCCAAACTCCAGAAAGCACAACCTGATGCAATGGGAACTTGGTGACGTGATGGGTGGGCAGTTGGCGCCACCTGGTGTCTACTCTGAGTCATTACATGTCAGGGAAGGGAAAGAGAAGAGATCAGCTTTAAACATAGAACACAGAACATAGAACCCAAAAAAAGCCAAAAACTAATCCCTCCTACCTACACATGTCAATATCCCTCCATCATCCTCATATCTATGTGCCTATCTAAACACCTCTTAAAAGTCCCTACCACCATACTAGGCAGCTCATTCCAGGCATCCACCACTCTCTGAATAAAAAATTTACCCCTCATATCCCCTTTGAACCTATCCCCTCTCACCTTCAATGCGTGTCCTCTGGTATCAGACATTTCTACCCTGAGAGAAAGATACTCCCTGCACACTCTATCTGTGCCTCACATAATCTTGTAAACCTCTATCAGATCTCCCCTCAGCCTCCATTGCTCCAGAGAAAATAACCCAAGTTTGTTCAGCCTCTCATGATAGCACATGCCCTCTAAACCAGGTATCATCTCGGTAAACCTCTTCTGCTCCCTCTCCAAAGCTTCAACATCCTTCCTATAGCGGGGCGACCAGAACTATATGCAGTACTCCAGACGTGGCCTAACCAGACTTCTACAGAGTTACAACATAATATCTTGACTTTTGAACTCAATGCCTCGACTAATAAAAGCAAGTATTCCATAAACCTTCTTTAACCACTGTATCAACCTGTGCAGTCACTTCCAAGGAGCTATGAACTTGGACCCCAAGATCTCTCTGCTCAGCGACATTGTTAAAGATCTTGCCCTTAACAGTAAACTGTCTCCTTGCCTTTGCCCCACCAAGGTGCCCCTCACATTTATCTGGGTTAAACTCCACCTGCCATTTCTCTGCAAGTGATCTACAATATATCACTCAGTATTCTTTGCCTGTCTTATACACTATCAACATCTCCACTAATCTTGGTTTCATCTGCAAACTTACTAAACCACTCACCTGCATTTTCATCCTGGTCATTTATATACATCACCAACAGCAGAGGTCCCAGCACAGATTTCCGCGGAACACCACTAATTACAGCTCGAATAAGTCCCTTTGACCACTACCCTCTGTCTTCTACGTGCAAGTTGGTTCTGAATCCAAACAGCCAATTTGCTGCAGACCTCTTGCATCTTAATCTTCTGGATTAGCCTCCCATGAGGGTGTTTGTCAAATCCCTTACTAAAATCCACGTTGACAACATCCACTGCTCTGCCTTCATCATTCTCCCTCTTCACTTTGTCGAAAAACTCAATCAAGTTGATAAGACACGACTTGTCTCACGCAAAGCCATGCTGGTTCTCCCTAATTCAGCTCGAAGGGCCGAATGGTCTACTTCTGCACCTATTGTCTATTGTCTATAATTAGCCCATGGGTTTCCAAATGCTCGTAGAATATCCTATCCCTAAGAATTTTCTCCAGCAATTTCCCTACAACTAATGTGAGACTCTCCGGTCTATAGTTTCCAGGATTTTCCCTTGTTCCCTTCTTAAATATGGGTACAACATTACCCACTCGCCAGTCCTCTGGGACCTCATCTGTGGCTAGAGAGGACACGAAGACACAAGTCAAGGTGCCAGCAGTCTTGCCTGTTGCCTCCCTCAATAGCCTGGGGTAAATCCCATTCAGCCTTGGGAATTTATCCTCCGTAATACTCATGAGGAGATGCAACACTTCATCCTCCTTGGCCTCGAAACACCCTAACAGATTTCCACACTCAGCACCGATCCCCTGGACCTCCATGTCCTTTCCTTTGGTAAGTACTGAAGCAAAGTACCTCACTCACACTCTCTGCATCCAAGCAGATGATTAGATGATTCCTCCCCCCCCCCCCCCCGCCACCTTTATCCTTCAATGGTCCCATCCGCACCCTAGGTGTCCTCTTGTCTTTGTTGTATATACAGCTTGCCTTGGGATTCAATGTAAGCCTACTTGCCAAGGAGTTTTCATGGGCACTCCTGGCTTTTCTAATTCCCTCCTTGAGTTCTTTTCTGGCTGTTTTATGGTCCTCATGTGTTCCAAAACTTCCAAAGCTTTACATTTCCAATTTCTTCTTCACTGAAATCATCATCACCTCTCTGGACATCCATGGTTCTCTTATCTTTCCATCCCCGTCCTTCTTTCTAACAGGAACAGGCCTCTCCTGCATTCTGTGGAATTGATCTTTAAGCACCCTCCACACGTCTGATGTGGACTTGCCAAAGAAGAGGTGTTCCCAGTTAACGCTTCTTAGCTCCTGCTCTAATGCCCTTGTAATTTGCCCTACTCCAACTTAAAACTCTCCCGCAAGGTCCATACCTATCATTACCGATACTATCCTGGAAGTGAAGGAGTTGTGGTCACTGGTCCCTCACTGTTCACCACTGAAAGGTCAGTCACCTGGCCAGGCTCATTACGCACCGCCAAGTCCACTACAGTCCCTTCTCTCCTTGAACCACACTTAACAAATTCTGCCCCATCGAAACCCTTTAAGTCCCAGTTTATAAGAGGGAAGTTGAAATCACCCATCACAAGCACCCTAATTATTTTCCACATTTCCTTATTCTGGTTACATATCTGCTCCTCAGTGTCCGGCGGCTATCGGGAGGTCCGTAGTAAAATCCTATCGATGTGATTGCACCGTTCCTGTTCTTGAGTTCTACCCAAATGGACTCAGTGCCTGACCCCTCCATTATGTCTCCCCTGAAGGCAGCTGTGATATTGTCCCTGATTAGTAGTGCAACTCCCCCCTCTCACTTTTACCTCCTTCTCTATATTTTCTAAAACTTCAAAAACCTGGTATGCTAATCATCCATTCCTGCTCCTCTCTCAACCAAGACTGTGATTTCCACACCATAATTCCATGAACTGACCTATGCTCTCAGTTCAACACCTTTGCCCATAATACGCCTGGCATTAAAATATCCACACATGCAAACTATCTGACCCACCATATCTGTTATTTCAATTTTGCCTTTCAAGACTTTCCCTGACATCTACCTTCTGGTCTGATCCTCCCCTTATTGGCCTGGTGCTCCGGTTCCCAGCCCCCTGCAAAACTAGTTTAAACCCTCTCGAGTAGCGTTAGCAAACCTCCCGGCCAGGATATTAGTTCCCCTCCAGTTCAGGTGCAGCCTGATCCTCTCATACAGGTCACCTCTTCCCCAGGAAAGGTTCCAATGAGCCAAGAGCTTGAGACCCTGCCCCTGCACCACCTCCGCAGTCACTCATTCATCCATGCTACCCTGGTTGTCAGGTGATTTGGCTGGAACAGGCGTGCTGCAGGGCTTGGTGGATTTGGTTCTCAAGATTCCAGATGACCAAGGCAGGGATCTGAGAGGATGGAACGATGGGCTGAGGGTCGGTCTCCATTTCAGCTGGGTCAAACTGTCCTGAAGGGGCATTAGTGTTCTTGGAAATGGTGAAGTTGAACTGCTGGAAGAAGAGAGCCCAGTGAGCCTGATGTGGGTTGAGTTACCTCTCCAAGTTAAACAAGATTATGCTTCACTCTGTGTACCTTTTTCCCAAAATCCTGAATCTTTGTTCTTGAGCCAATCATCCTTCTCATCTAACCCTGTCATAATCACATCTGCCTCTATCAAAGCTCACCTCACCTCCTTACCCAGGGAGAACCTCCTCAGACACACCCCCCACCAAATGTCCCCCATCTAATGGAACAGCTGAAACCATCGCCAGTGGAAACCAGCCTAACCAATCACTCCAGCTCCTCTCTGAATAGATAGATGGTTTTTGTGGTCAGTCCAGATCGGGAAGGGCTCAGTGTTCCCCATTCCCAAATGACATCATTCCCCCAAGGCCCACTCGATGGCATGTAGCTCCCCGCCTCCTGCTCCACAACAGCGCTGTGCGGAATAGAACTTGCGCGAGAAGGCGGCACAAGGGTATATCTTCCCATTCAGTCCTCGCCGGGAGAAGGTAGTCCCGGCGCCCATGGAGTGCGTCTTCCAGACCACAAACAGTCCGGAGGGGTTCAGATGGAGGAAAATCGGAGTGATGGTGAAGTGTGTCTTGAGTTCCTCGAAAAGCGTGCTCTGCGGTTGCTGACCGAGTCATTCCTGACGCATGTGTTTTGGTGAGGGAGGGGAGAGGAGCAGCGATTTGGCTGTAGTTCCTGATGAAACTGTGGCAGGAGATGGATAATCCCAAGAAGCTCCGTAGCCTGCCTGAGCAGGCTTGATGGTATGAATAATGTCTCCACATATCACACCGAGATTCATTTTCTTGCAGTCATTGACAGTAGAACAAAGAAATACAATTGAATCAATGAAAAACCAGAGACTACAAATATGTAATTAATTATACTGAGAACATGAGTTGTGGAGTCCTTGCTAACTCTCCAAGTTAAACAAGATTATGCTTCACTCCGTGTACCTTTTGCCCAAAATCCTCTTTGTTCTTGAGCCAATCATCCTTCTCGTCTAACCCTGTCGTAGTCACGTCCGCCTCTATCAAAGCTCACCTCACCTCCTTACCCAGGGAGAACCTCCTCAGACACCCCCCCACCCCAAATGTCCCCCATCTAATGGAACAGCTGAAACCATCGTCAGTGGAACCAGCCTAACCAATCACTCCAGCTCCTCTCTGGACCTCCACATCTTTCCCAAAGTAAGGCCACAGAAGTCCCACTGATATTCTTTCAAAGCAACAACCATTGGGTCTCTTTATGCGCTCCTGAGAGTGGGTAACTCTTAATCTCAAAGGCAGAACCACAGCTCTCAGTGCTGCCCTGCACTGACGGACCGGGCGGTGATTTGAACCCACAAGCTCAGCCTCACTGTCCTGGACTGAAAAGCTCATAAAACTGGCAGAAGTGGTTGGTGGGTTAATTAATCATTGTAAATTGTCTGGTGATTGGGGTAGAGTTAAATCGGGGAAGGGCTAGAAGGGCCTATTCCACACTGCATCTCAATAAATAATTACTTTTGAAGTCTTTGTATCTACTCTATGACTCTTAGCAGGCTTCCCATCGAGGGGGAACATCTTCGCAGTTTTAACCCAGCTTAATCCTGCTCAGTATCAATCAGATCTCACCTCAAGAGAACAAAGGACAGGGGACTTGGAATTCCCCGGGACCAGAACCTTACAGATGACACTCCAGGCAAACGTTAACATTGCGTTTATTTGCGTATACTTCTAAATGAAAGAAACAAGGAAGGGTTTCAGAGATAGATTTTCACTGAGCTATTGGGCACGGGTTTGAGCTGAATCCCGCTGCTGCTCAGTGCTTTGGACGGCAGGTCCCCAGCGCCCCCCGGAGCCTGGTTCAAGGTTTTCGATGGCGTCACCAGATCCCCCGGGCACTCGCTGCCAAACGCGGGGCCCAAGCTACCGTAGAATCGATCCGGCGGCTCCATGGACACATCCAGGCTGAGAACTGGGAATAAAGCACAGACCAATAAAGTTCAAGGTCAAAGCAAGTCAAGGTACCTATATGTCACCATATACAAGCCTAGTTGGCGCGTGGCCTAGTGGGCAAGGCATCAGACTAGTAACCTGAAGGTCACCGGTTCGAGCCTCAGCTGAGGCAGCGTGTCTGTATCCTTGAGCAAGGCACTTAACAACACATTGCTCTGCGACGACACCGGTGCCAAGCTGCTTGGGTCCTAGTGCCCTTCCCTTGGACAACATCGGTGACGTGGAGAGGGGAAGGCCTGCAGCTTGGGCAACTGCCGGTCTCCCATACAACCCTGCCCAGGCCTGCTCCCCGGAAACTCCAGGCACAGATCCATGGTCTCTCGAGACCGACAGATGCCACACACACACAAGCCTAATATTCATTTACTTGCAGGCATTTAAAGGAAAATAAAGAGGTACAATAGAATTTATGAAAAACTTTGATTTATAATCAAAACAACCAATGTGCAAATGAAGTCCAATTCTGCAGAGAAATACAAAATAATACTGAGAAGGTGAGTAGTGGAGTATTTGGAAGCGAGTCCATAGGTTGTGCAGTTAGTTCAGAGTTGAGGTGAGTGAAGTTTTCCATGGCGGTTTAGGAGCCTGACGGCCAGGCATTCCTAAACCTACTGATGTGGGACCTAAGACTCCTGTATCTCCTTTCCGATGGTCGTAGCAGGAAGAGAACACGGTCTGCATAGTGGGGGTTCTTGATGTCGGACGTCGCTTTCTTGTGGCTCCTTGTAAGTGAGCTCAGTGGTGGGGAGGGCTTTGCCTGTGATGGACCGGGCTGTGTCCGCCACTTCCTGCAGACTTTTCCAACAGGTAAAGGTGAAGAGGGTGTCAGAAAGTGGTCATTCCTTCTCAGTTTAACGTTGGTTCTGAATCGTCAGAAGACAGAGTTAGCCGGCCGCTGTAGGCGAGTGGTAAAGCCTGGGGGGTGGGGGGGGCTGATGGTAATAAACAATGGAAATGGGTGCTTGATGGTTAGTATGGAATGATGGGCCAAAGGGCCTTTTCCATGCTGTATGACTCCATGATGCTGTTTGACCCCAGAGCCTCCATACCCTCACGTACCAGTCTCGGTATCTGACCCCTGACTAACACACTCCACCTGATATCCACAGTCTCAGGGGTTAATCTATCACCTGAACAGGTCCCAGCTCACAAACCTGACTCCTGACCTACATCACAATCAGACCTACTCTGATAGCCCCCCACCTAAAATACTGCAATCACAGATGTGAGTTACCTCCATGTCCCCATTAACTTCCTTAGAATTGGTGTTAACCTTTTCAGATGACGCTGTAAGGCTATGTCCCAGCCACAGGAGTATATACGGCTGGGAGAACGAGGTCAGCAGTGAAGGCTGGGGTGTACAGCGCTCTCTCCTTCCCCTCCACCAATCACATTGGGAGCCTGGAAGGTCACAGGTCACGGGTCCCACCAAAAACATGGAACTCTCCCCTCTGATCACACTGGGATCCAGACTCTGCCAATTCCACATTCCACAATCGTGCTTATGATTCAGATTCAGCTTTCGTTTATGGATGGGAAGGATAAGGCGGCCATGAGCCAGGTTGCAGGTCAATGGAACTCTGCAAAGTAACAGTTTGGCACAGACTTGATGGGCCAAAGGGCCTGTTTCTGGCCTGTCGTGCTCTATGACTCTGTGTACATACATAGAAACACGCAGCGAAATGTGTTGTTTGCGTTAACAACCAACACAGTCCAAGGATGTGTTGGGGGCAGCCCACAAGTGTCACCATACATTCTGGCATCAGTAACGAGCCTGCAATGTTTAATAGAACAACAACAGCCAAACAAACCCCTCTTCCATCCCTTCCACTCACACACACAGAGAGACAGGCTTCCAAACCCAAGACAGGACACCCCTGGGCCTCCAATTCTTGTCCACAGATTCTCAGACTTACAGACGTTGGGCCTCCAACTTCAGACTTCACCCCCTGCCTCCTCTGCACCCCTCGTTACTCCTTTGGTGCTGCATCTCCTGGCTTCTCCTCCCGGTCTCGCTGTCCTCTGGACTTCAATTTCCAGCTCTGCCGTCCGGACCACGCTGAGTTTGACCTTCAGGCCTAGGCTTAGGGACTTGCACAGACCTCTGACCCTGGGGGAAAGGGGAGGTCAGAGACCCTCTTGACTCCCGCCCTGGGAATTTCCAGCCCAGATAGACCTCTACACAGGACCAGGGGAACGCTGATCTCCTCAGCACCTGAGACTCGACCTCCAAGTTTGCTGACCTTCAACCAGAGAAAGCACCAAGCTGAATTCGAACTCCTGTACAGACACTTTGTTTACTACCAGTGACTCTGACACCAGCTCACCTACACCCTCATCTGACCCATAATCCTCTACTCTGCCTCAGAGACATCCCTAAAGGTTAAAAAGAAAACTAAATTTAATTCACAACCCTCAATAGACATCGCAGTTCAAAGAGCTGAGGGAGTGGTGGGTCTAAGTTAGATGAGGAGATGCGGGTTTGGCGTATAATGGGACAGCAGATTGCTCTTTCCCTTAAACAGACAGGAGGAGAACACCTTCTCCTCATCATTGGGATTCCAGGTCTACCCGACCAGCTCCTTGTCCAGAGAGCTCTCCACTATCCTGTGATGCATGGGTGCTGGGGAGGGACTAAAGAATGGGCAGGTGAAGGCTACTGAGGACAGAATTAAATCAGATCACTTGCCCTTATATCGCCTTTTAGGTTACCACTGGTCTCACAACATGTCAACTATACTGAATGCAACACACACAAAATGCTGGAGGAGCTCAGTAGCTCTGGCAGCATCCACGGAGATGAATAAACAGTCGACATTTCAGGCCCAGACCCTTCTTCAGCACTGGAAAGGGGAAGGGGAGGATGACAAAAGCAAAAGGTGAGGGGGTGAGGGAGATAGCTGGAAGGTGAAAGGTGAATCAGGTCAGTAGGAACAGCATAGGTTGGAGAGGAAGGATCTGATCTCAGAGGAGAGCAGACCCTTGGAGAAAGGGAAGAAGGAGAAGGAGAAGGAGATCCGGGGTCGGTGAAAGGCAAGTGAGAATAGGTAAGGGGCAGAGTGGAGAATAGAAGAGAGGAAGGGAGGGAGAAATTATTCCTAAAGTACCTTCATCCAAGAGCAACAGACCTGACTAGAAAAGCGGGGTATTGTTCCAGTGCAGGAACAAAAAGGCCAAGTGGCCACTTCTTGGGAGATTTATCTCCCAGATCCTTTGGAACACGATAAGTTTTCTAATTCTCCAATTGGTCAAACCACCTTTTTATCTCATCTTCTGGAACTTTATGATGAATAAA
The DNA here is from genome assembly GCF_048418815.1 of Hemitrygon akajei. Classification (NCBI taxonomy): domain Eukaryota; kingdom Metazoa; phylum Chordata; class Chondrichthyes; order Myliobatiformes; family Dasyatidae; genus Hemitrygon; species Hemitrygon akajei. The sequence goes on from NC_133154.1 coordinate 25,569,964, forward strand.
ATCCACAAATAAACTATTTTTATTTGAGCTTTTCCTAAAATCTAATTGGTTGCTTTTGTTTTTTTTTTCTCTCTCGAGTGTTTGCCCAGTGCTGCTCTGTCAAAGATTTCTGGGCCTTCCCAGGCAACATGAGGGTTTCAACAAGCTGCAAAGCCTGAGTGAAGAGGTCCCTCCTACCTGGATCGGTGTTGTAGAGCCTTTGGTGTGAGAAGGGGTCATGCTTCTGAGACTTGTTATAGAGCAGGTAGACCAGTCCCAGGATCAGGATCAGGACTACCAGCAGGCCGACGAAGATCCCCAGGGTTTTCCCTTGTGGCTCAGCCTCCTCGGGTTTGAAATATCTCTGACCTGAAACTAGAAATGTAGCACGGGTCAATTGAGCCAACCCACTTTCGACTGTGTATTTGTCCACAATGAAAGAGATGCCTTATGAGAGAAAAAAAATAAGAAGGTCATAGAGTCACACAGCACAGAGATGGACTCTGTAGCCCAACTGATCCATGCCGACCAAGATTACCATCCAAGCTGTCCCATTTGCTCACATTTGGTCCATATCTCTCTAAACTTTCCCTGTCCATTGTTGGAGTGTAGAATTGGTATTTTTCTTGAAGTTACACTTTCCTGTGCTTACTTGTATTTTTAGATACCTCCAGTACCTAACAAAGTGGCCATTGAGTAAATGCTCATGGTCGTCTTCAGCTGTAGCCCTATCCGCTTCAAGGGTCAACATGTTGTGTGGTCAGAGATGCCCTTCTGCGCACTACTATTGTAACTGTGGTTATTTGAGTTACCATCATCTTCCTGTCAGACAGACAGACATACTTTATTGATCTCGAGGGAAATTGGGTTTCGTTACAGTTGCACCAACCAAGAATAGTGTAGAAATATAGCAATATAAAACCATAAATAATTAAATAATAATAGGTAAATTATGCCAAATGGAAATAAGTCCAGGACCAGCCTATTGGCTCAGGGTGTCTGACACTCCAAGGGAGGAGTTGTAAAGTTTGATGGCCACAGGCAGGAATGATTTCCTATGACGCTCAGTGTTGCATCTCGGTGGAATGAGTCTCTGGCTGAACGTACTCCTGTGCCTAACCAGTACATTGTGGAGTGCATGGGAGACATTGTCCAAGATGGCATGCAACTTGGTCAGCATCCTCCTTTCAGACACCACCGCCAGAGAGTCCAGTTCCACCCCCACAACATCACTGGCCTTACGAATGAGTTTGTTGATTCTGTTGGTGTCTGCTGCCCTCAGCCTGCTGCCCCAGCTTGAACCAATCTGGCCATTCTCCTCTGACCTCTCTCATTAACCCACAGAATTGCTATTCACTGGATGGTTTTGTCATTTTTGCACTATTCTCTACAAACTCTAGACTAGCACGTGAAGATCCCAGGAAATCACCAGTTTCTGAGATACTCAAACCACCCCATCTGGCACCAACAGTCAAAGCCACTTAGATCACATTTCTTCCCCATTCTGATGTTTGGGCTGAACAACAACTGAACCTCTTGACCAGGTCTGCATGCTTTTAGGTGTTGAGTTGCTGCCACAAGATTGGCTGATTAGATATTTGCATTAACAAGTAGGTGTACAGGTGTAGCTAATAAAGTGGCCACTGAGTGTAAGTACATGTAATTATTCAGTGAATTTTCCATTAATTACAGTACAGTTGCTTCTGTATTTTACTAGAAACTTCTTAGTTTTCAGTAACAGGTGTCATGCTGCTTGAATCTGGCTATTTTCTAAGTTAATAGTTATCACTGGTATTTTTGTTATCTCTAGTCAAGAGTATGAAATGACCAAGACTGCTTTTCAGTCCAGTTGCTTCCTTGTTCTCTCTGCTGCACCTCTTCATCTCTGCACTAGTAACGCTTCACAACATGGTCGTAAGCAACAGGTTTTACGCTTCATTCTTCGACTTCTGAAGAACCTTTGAAGAAGGTTCAGGATCCAACACTAAGTACCTGTCCTCAGACAGCTGAAGAAGCTCGGCATGAGCCCCCCCCCCCACCCCCCGATCCTCAGGACTTTCTACAGGGGGCACCATCCAGAGCATCCCGGCTGGCTGGTACGGGAACTGCACCACCCCACAGTCGCCGGGCACTGCAGAGAGCGGTACGACAGCCCAGCACATCTGCGGATGTGAACTTCCCTCCATTCAGGACATTTACAGCAACAGGTGCGTAAAAAGGGCCTGGAGGATCATCAGGGGCTCCAGCCACCCCGACCACAAACTGTGCCAGCTGCTACCGTCTGGCAAACAGTACCGCAGCATTAAGACCAGGACCAACAGCTTCTTTCACCAGGCCATCAGACTGAGCAATACACATTGATCTGATCACATATCTGACTATATATTGTACCTGACTGCGCATGCATTGTGGTGAACTACATATACCTGTCTGGACACGCCCCCTGATGACCGCTCCTGTGGCTCCTCCCACTGACCCCTGTATAAAGGTGATGGAGGTCTGAGCCCGGCCTCTCAGTCTCCAGGATGTAGTATGGTGGTCACTCACTGCTCGTTCCTTCTTCCAGTCAATAAAAGCCGATACCTCGCTTTTACGTCTCAGAGTGAGTTATTGATGGTGCATCATGCATGTATAGAATTGTGTATACAATCTCAGTGTTTGGGCAGTATCCTTCCACATTTCCCCTCTTTATTGCTTGTACATTGTCATGGAGACGCAACATAAAGATTTTTTTACTCCCTTAGATGTAAAAATAAATACAATATCATACAAGTGCCTTTAACATGTTGTTAATGGACCTGCCTCGACCACTTCCTCTGGCAGCTCATTCCACTTACTAAGCACGCTCTGGAGAAAAATCTGCCCCTTGTCCCTATTAAATTTCTCTCCACTTGCCTCTCATAGACCCAAGCTGAGTCTGGAAGAGTGAAAGGGGATCTTATTGGAACATTCTCATACTGAGAAAGCTGAACAGGCTCGATTAGAACTTGGATCACCTGACCCAGGTCTAATGGGACCAGACTTTCATACCTCCCAACAGAGTTATAGATAGTGTTTATTTTTCAGAGGTACAGGATGGTAACAGGCCCAGTTACCCACATGACCAATTATCCTACTATCCCCGTGATTTTGGGATCGGAGCACAGGATCACGGGGAGAACGTACCAACTCCTTAGGGACAGCGGTGGGAATCAAACCCCGATGGAAGATCTGGCACTGTAAAGTGTTGTGCTAGCCCCTACACTGCTTCAGTCGAGGTGTAACCAGTCGCCCAGGTGAGAGAGAGAGGAGGTGAGACCTTGTTGGTGAAGTTTGGGAGCTGGCTGCCCCCAAAGGAAAGCGGAAAGGGGGCCTTTTTGCGTTTAAAAGGCGGAGCAGATGATGTGGGGAGGGGGAGGTTACAGGGGGAGGCAGTTACAGACTGATCAGCAGGGGCAGTGCGCCATAGTGAGGCAGGCTAGAGGGACCGAGTGGCCGACATTCTCTCCCCGTAGGTCGTTCTCCGGGCTGACTAGTGTAGGCGTGAGGCGGCCAGCAGGGAAGGCCACCGTCGGCTGGAGGAAACGAGGCCCCATCCGCCCAGAGTGGGGGGACGGGAGGCTCGGCGCAAATGACAGGGGAGCAACTTTCAACCCTCAACTACACTGAAATGTAAATAAGTCACCCGGTCCTCCCTCACTGCTTGTGGGAGCTTGCTGTGCACATGCCAGCATCCGCGGTCCCGTTGGAGCAGAGCGCCATGTAAACGCAGCTTTTCTTGACGCCCACTCGGGTTTCATCACTCATAAGGCAAAGGGGCGGAATGAGGCCATTCTGCCCATCGAGTCGGCTCCATGGTGACTGACTTATTACCCCTCTCCCCGCTTTCTCCTGCCTTCACCTCGGAACCTTTGACGCCGCCGCTAATCAAGAACCTATCAACCTCCATTTTAAATGTACACAATGACTCGTGGGGGCCCTCCGGCTAAAGAAATCCCTCCTCCGCCTCCGGTATCCCACAACAGCGGTCCGAAAGCCCCCACCTCCTGTGTCCCACGGAGACCCGGCTCGATGCCTTTCCTCAGCCGAACCTGTCTCGGAGACTCTGACGGCACCGGCTCCCCCACTCGCCTCACACCGGGCTCCCTGTGAGCTCACAAAGCGGCCCTACACGGAGTGAGCCACGACATCGGGCATCGGGCCCCTCCCTCAACGCGGGCCCGCACCCACCGATCCAAGCCAGAGGGGAAGAAGAAAAGCGGGGAGAGAACTGTAACGATCCCGCCGCTCCTTCGCCTCACTGCCCAGCACGGGAAACGAAAATCCACCTCCCGCTGGGAACAGAGAGAGACTGACCACCACCCACACCCACCGAGAACCTTCCTCTTCTGTTGTGCTGACTGCGACTCGTACTTATCAGGAACCACAGGAGCCATAACGGAGATCAGATCCTGCCTCCCAAACCTGCTTTCATTGAACAGTTCACCAGGGTCCTGCGCGACTTGACCAACCCTGCTTCGGGTGCCAGAATAGCCTGCGGACTTGCCACCCCACATCTACCCGACAATTGCCTGCACTGCTTCCCGCGCTCCGACGAATAACTGTGGCACGCCCATGACCCAATGCTCCACTGTCTCTAGGACCTTGCAAAAATCACACCTCCCCGATCCCATGCTTACCAATGTGGAGTCTCGCCAACCACACACCTCCCATTCCTTCCAAAAAGCCACCTCCCCTGATGGAAACAGGTTGTAATGCCACCTCCCCACCCCACCCCTATCCCACAATTTCTGCCATTTCCCGATCCCAACCAACCTAGTACAAGACGTGGCTTCAGACTTTGCAACATTAAATATAATATTTAACTCTGAACTAGTAAGTGCCTGTTTCGCTATAACATTTCTGTCATTACCTAATACACCCACATGTACAAGTACCCAACAAAACAGTACAGTACTATTCCCACACTCGCCAGAACATATAAATCATAATACACATCGATCAACAGATTCCTTGAACACTTTGATTCCAGACTCTGCAGTCCCGAGGCAGAATCTGAGCAGGTCACATCCCTGTTTGGCTTAACTTGTTCAACCCATTGCAGACTGAAGATAAATTCTGCTGTTCAGACGGACAGCCCATCTGTGAGCCTTTTCCCCCGCCACAGCATTAAACCGAGGGATAAATATCCCAGAGCCCACCCGGTCACTAACCGGGTCTTTAGAATCATCTGTAAAGATAGGCAAAGAGGAAAAACACTGCTGCCATCAATAACCAGACACCGTCTCACCACCTACAAGATCCTGTCGATCCCCAGTAACGTCACATCTATTCCCACACCTGGGAATTTCCACGGAGGAACTCCTGGCCAGGCCACAGTTGGGCTAATCTGCAAATCCTCCAGACCATACTCCCGCAAATATATTCCCTAATTATCTGCCCAAAACATTTACCAGCTCTGTTAGTATCCGTTAAAACTGACTACGTCAAATGGGACATCCTCGGCCCTACTAAGGAAGACCAGAATGCAAGGTTCAATTTTTCTCTCTGTAGGACAAGAGGCATCTTGCCAAGTTCAGCCCCCCGGTGCATCGTTTGGGGTGGTCCGGAATGCCCCACTACAGATCCTGGTCTGCAGGACATCCAACCTATTATAAAACTGAATGAGCTGCCTCTCCATAAATCATGCAGCCATAATCCAGAGAAGAGCACATTAAAGCATGATAAATTATCAATAGAACACAGCTAGAAGGTCCCCCAGTCATACCCAGCCACCGAGCGCATAAAGTTAATGATCTGCTTCCATTTATCCTCCAAAAACTTTATATGTGTTCAACAAGTCAGTCTCACGTCCAGCCATAGCCCCAAATATTTTAACACAGGAGCCCTAGACAGCGAGCACCCATACCGAGTAAGGTGAAGTTAGATATGGCCCTTGTGGCTAAAGGGATCAGGGGGTATGGAGAGAAAGCAGGTACAGGGTTCTGAATTGGATGATCGGCCATGATCATACTGAATGGTGGTGCAGGCTCGAAGGGCCGAATGGCCTACTCCTGCACCTATTTTCTATGTTTCTATGTGAATGTTATCCAACCTATGTTTCCGACTAAAAACCATAGAAATTTTGATTTGGAAACCGAAATATTTAAACCCCAGTCCAAAGACCATTCTTCCAATGCTGATAACGCTGTTTGCCCCATCATCAGCATATAAAGCCAATCCAAACCCAGGCCCAAGACAAGCAGAAATATCATTAATCATCAGATTAAACAATATCGGACTAATAACACCACCTTGGGGGTCCCATTATCCACCACAAGCCCTAATGGACCTTCTTCACCCACCCTCCCTCTAAACAGCCGGCCAAAAAAAAATCCTATGCCCTGTTGTAAAACCCACCACCCAAAACCGTGCTTACCGAGTTTAATCAAAAGCCCCTCCTTCTATAGCATATTATAAGAATTTTCAATGTCCAAACACACTGCAACTACTGTTTTTTTCACTGTAAACGCTTTCCAAATATTATCTCCCAGTAGTACAGAGATCCCCCTTTACAAAACCCACAGTGGTAGTGACTAATTCTCTCTTCTCCAAAACAAACATCAGCCTAATTACTATCATTTTCTGCATTATTTTCCATAGTGGAGAGGCGAGAGCAATAGGTTTGTAGCTACTTGTCTGGTCAGATCATACCCAGGTTTAACATTAAGCAGCGCCACAGCCCTTTTCCGGTCTCCCGGAAGCATTCCTTGCTTCCAGACTTTATGATAACACCCAAGCAACTTCTTCAGGACTGCCTCAGGCAGATGCTGGAGCGTATGATAGCTCACCAGATCCTGTGCTGGGGCTGTAGAACTCACACAATCGGCAGCAAATTTCAGTTCAGCCAACCTAAAGTCATCATCCGTGGCACTCTCAAACATCTCTTATTTCTCCCAAATCTTCCCATTGTCCATCAAAGTACAGTGTGGTCTCTTAATATACTCGTCCCCTAAATTGTTTGCAAATGAGTTTCCTAGACATTTTCTTTGTCCATTGTAGCCAATTTTCCATTCTCCACTAACAGTGGAATCTGGGTATGACCTCAGTCACGATTTATTTTCTTTAGCATTCCCCAGACCACTGTCAGACCAGTTTCCCTCCCAATTGACGAACAAAATCCCCTCCAAGCTGCCCTTTTAGAATTGCTAGTTGCTCTTTTCTTTTGAAAATTCAGCAAACCTTGTTGTGTTAATCTATGTTTCAAAACACAAAACGCCCATCTTGGGTCTCTGCTAGCCTCTGTCCATTCCTGCGTTCACCAAGGAACACATTTCTTACTAACTCTCCTAGACACCAAAGGAATGGCTTGACACATAAACCAGAAATTACACTTTGATAGTCTTCTTCTATGGTACCGCCGAAAGACAACTTGTCAAATGATTTCTCACAGTCAGTGGAAAATTTTCCCCAGTTTTCCCTGTTAAAGCACCATTTAGCATTGGAACACAAAGTCTGACAATGAACCTTAACCCCTACAATACACAAGACTGGGAAATGATCACTCCCCATACAATCAGTCATTGTAACCCAACTGTCTAGCAAATGGAGCAGAGATAAGTCAAATCCAGACAAAAGCCCCCACCTTTGGCAATATCCACCCTTGTCTCTCTTCCATCATTTGAACAAACTAAATCATACTCTTCCAGAAAACCCTCTATTGCAGTTCCATTAGCATCTGTAGTCTTACTGCCCCACAAAATACTATGTGCATTAAAGTCACCACAAAAAATAATTTTACCAGAATAATTTCCCACTGTTCTCCCTAACCCTTCCACAGACAGTTCCTGACCTGATATTTATCAGCCTGATGGCTTGGGGAAGTGGCTGTTCTTGAGTGTAGGAAACTGAGGGGTGATCTTTATATGTGTGCAATATCACAAGGAGCATTGTTGGGGTGAATGCACGTAGTAATTTTTCCCAGGGAAAAGGAGCCTAAAATTAGAGGAACAACAACACACATAAAATGCCGGTGGAACACAGCAGGCCAGGCAGCATGTATAGGGAGAAGCGATGTCGACGTTTCTGGCCAAGGGTCCAAGGGTCTCGGCCCGAAACGTCGACAGCGCTTCTCCCTATAGATGCTGCCTAGCCTGCTGTGTTCCACCAGCATTTTGTGTGTGTTGTTGTTTGAATTTCCAGCATCTGCAGATCTCCTCGTGTTTGCTCCTAAAATTAGAGGGCATCATTTGAAAGTGAGACGTGAGATTTAATAGGAACCTGAGGGGCAACTTCTTCACACAGGGGTGGTCCATGTATGGAACGAGTTGCCAGAGGAAGTGGTTGAAGCAGGTGCATTAACAACATTTAAAAGGCATTTGGACAGGTATATGGACAGGCAAGGTTTAGAGGGATACAGACCTGAGTTGAGTTGAGCCTGTGAGCCCGGGCCAGGGAGTAGAAGTTGTAGAAGTCCGGGACCAAGGGCTGGATACCCAGTGGTGGCCTGTCCTGAGGTGCTGGCCTGTCTTTGTGAGGGGGATTGGGTGGGTGGGGGGAAGTGCAGGGTGGAAAAGAGGCTTGTTTTGCTGCTGTTATTTTTAGAAACAATCTACTCTGGAATTCTAGGGGTTGTGGTGTGTAGGAACTATCAATGTTTCAGCTCAAAACCCTGCGTCAGGATTATAGAACACAGAACATAAAACACAGAAATCTACAGCACATTACAGGACCTTAAGCCCACAATGTTGTACCAACCATGTAACCTACTCTAGAAACTGCCTACAATTTCCCTACCGCATAGCCCTCTATTTTACTAAGCTCCGTGTACCTATCTAAGAGTCTCTTAAAAGACCCTATCGTATCTGTCGCCAAGGTAGCGTCTAGAAATAATTGGTGGACTGAGGAGAGGAGAAAGATGACTCCAGGTTGAGCCAGGTAGGGCAGGTTTGAAGCCAACAGACAGAGGCAGGTTACTGATAAACGTATGTGGATAAAAACAAAAGCAGCAAGAAATATCGTGGGGTGCAGGAGAATGAAGGTGGTGTAGGCCTCCGTTAGTCTCGATAGACCATGGATTTGTGCCTTGGGAAGTTTCCAGGGCGCAGGCCTGGGCAGGGTTTTTTTTAATGGAAGACCGGCAGTTGCCCATGCTGCAAGTCTCCCCTCTCCACACCACCGATGTTGTCCAAGGAAGGGCATTAGGACCCATGCAGCTTGGCACCGGTGACATCACAGAGCAATGTGTGGTTAAGTGCCTTGCTCAAGGACACACACGCAGCCTCAGCCAAGGCTCGAACCAGCGACCTTCAGATCACTAGACGAACGCCCTAACCACTTGGCCACGCGCCAATAATGAAGGTGGAAGCAGCTGCCAGAAGGGGAAAAGCAGGAACATAAAGGTTGGTGGTCATGGACTCTGAACTGGGGAAGGTGAGAATGGGGACCATTAGGAGGGAAGGGGACAGCAGGTGGAACCAAGATAAGATGGGAAGAGAGGAGAGAGCCGATGGATGAAGTCTGTGGGGGGTGGATAGAGGGAAGGGGATGAAAATGGTTGAATGGGGACTAGGAGAAAAGGGAGGAAAAAAATAGGGGAACCAAGGAAGATTGTCTTTACCTAGTTTGGTGGGAAGGTTTCTGGACCCTTCAGTTCTTACTGTAGTTGGTCCTGCCAGCAGGGTTGTCAAGTGTTCCTCTGATGGGGAAGCCATGACAGAGGGGGCCGCAGATGGTTGGGTCATGTTGGGGCTGTCATGATCCATACCAGGCCAAGGCTTGGTGGTCAGATTCACAGCCTGTGGTGAGCTGGTCACCAACGTGCCTGGCTTTCCCGCCTCTCCCACTGAGCTGATAATCCGTTCTCCATCCTGATCTGCTGTCACGTTGAGAGCGGTGAAGGAGCCATTGAGGGAGATGTTTGCGTTGGTGGAAGTGTCCACTTCGGAGCTACCCTCCAGGCTCTGGTCCAATGTTCCGTTGGTGTCCTTCAGTAACCCTGGGAGAGGGTAGCTGCCACCACAGACGTCGCAGGATGTCACCAGGGTGGATCGGTCCGTGGACGGGGCCACGGATGGATGCAAGAGACCACATAGGAGAACGACAGTGGGGAAATGCAACAGAGGATTCATTGGCTCCCACAGCACGATGTCCCAGGTCTCAGGTTCTTCGTTGCCTTGAGAAGAAAAGGAAGAGGAAGAGAGAAAATTAACCAGCTGGAGTATCTGGACAATTGAGGCAATGCTGAAGCTCTTAACCAGAATCTGAGTCCCTACCCCAGAGTGGAATAGTAGTGCAGAGGGTAAAACTGCCACCCATAACTCTGGAGACCCAAGTTCAACCCTGACCACTGGTGCTGTCTGTGTGGAGTTTGCATATTCAACCTGCGATTGTGTAGATTTCATCCCACATCCCAAAGATGGGGTGGAGGGGGGGTCGGTGGGTAAATTGCCCCCAAATGTGTGAACGTGGGGTGGAATCTGAGTGAGATAATGGGAATGTTGGGGAATTAAAAAGGGTTAGGGTGGAATAAGTGTAAATTGATGGTTTGCATAGACACAGTGGGCCAAAGGGCCTGTGCTACCTCTCTCTACAACACTGCCAGGCTTTTAGACTAAGTTGCTAAAGAACCATTTAAATTTATGTTGAAAGTTCAAAGCAAATTTATTATCAAAGTACATACTGTACACGTCACCACATCCAACCCTGAGATTCATTTTCTTGCGGGCATTCACAGTAAATACAAGAAGCACAATAGAATCAGTGGAAGACGACACCCAACATGATTCACAAACAACCAAAGTGCAAAAAAACTCAACAAACTGTGAAAGTACAAAAGAGAAAAAAGAAAGAAATAATAATGATGATAATACCATCGAGAACACGAGAAGAAGAGTTGTTGAAAGTAAGTCCATAGGTTTTGGGAATTTAAAGTTACTGACCCTCTCCACCTCTGATCCCCTGATGAGGACTGGCTTCGGTTTACTCCTGAAGTCAATAATCAGCTCCTTGGTCTTGCTGACATGGTTGAGGGGTAGTAACTGTTCCTGAACCTGTTGACGTGAGTCCTGAGGCTCCTGTACCTTCCTGACGGCAGCAGCAAGAAGAGAGCATGGCCTGGATGGTGGGGGTCCCTGACAATGGATGCTGCTTTCCTGTGGCAACACTCCACATAGATGTGCTCAAGGTGGGGAGGGCTTTCCCTGTGATGGACTGGGCCGTTTCCATTACTTTTTGTAGAATTTTCCATTCAAAGGCATTGGTGTTTCCGTACCAGGCTGCGATGCAAACCGTCAATATACGCTGCACTGGACACCTATAGAAGTTTGTCGAAGTTTTAGAAGACGCGCTGACTCTTCGCAACCTCCTAAGGAGTTTGTAATTGCACCTACGTGCTGGGTCCAGGACAGATCCTCTGAAATGATAACACCGGGGGAATTTAAAGTTACTGACCCTCTCCACCTCTGATCCCCTGATGAGGACTGGCTTCGGTTTACTCCTGAAGTCAATAATCAGCTCCTTGGTCTTGCTGACATTGAGTGAGAGGTTGTTGTCGTGGCACCACTCAGCCAGATTTTCACTCTCCCTACTGTATGCTGATTCTTCACCACCTTTAATTCAGCCAACAGCACTGGTGTTGTCAGCAAACTTAAATATGCCATTGGAGCTGTGCTTAGCCTCACAGACATAAGTGTAAAGCAGAGGGAAGCAGGGGGCTAAGCACACAGCCTTGTGGTGATGGAGACCGTGGAGGAGATGTTGTTGCCAATCTAAGCTGACTGGGGTCTGCAAGTGAAGATCCAGTCCCACAAGGAGGTATTGAGGCCTCGAACTTGAAGCTTATTGATTAGTTTTGATGGGGTGATAGCGTTGATTGCTGAGTTGTAGTCAATGAAGAGTATCTTCACTGTCCAGATGTCCCAAGGTTGAGTGAAGAGCCAATGAAATGACATCTGCTGTTGACCTGTTGTGACGGTAGGCAAATTGGAGTGGATCCAAGTCACTTCTCAGACACGTGGTGATGTGTTCCTCAGAACACATCATCACTGTGGATGCAAGTGCTACTAGACGATAGTCATTGAGACGTAACCCCAGCTACTTACTTTCTCGTTGATTTGTTGCCTGTGATGTGGGTGTTGACAAGGCTAGGTCCACCCCTAACTGCCCATGGGATGTGGAAGTGAGCCTTCTCAGTTTCCGTGTGTGGTGAAGATATTCCCACAGTGCTGCTGGGTGGGATTTCTGCAAGTCTGAGAAGAGAAAAAGCAGTCAGTGTGGTTTGCCCATGGGGAACCTGCAGGTGGTGGCGCCCCCTTGTGCCTGCTCTCTTCAGCCTCCTTGCAGTCCATGGGTTTGACCATTGGGCCATAAGGCGTAGGACGCGTCTGCTCCGCCATTCCATCATGGCTGATTTATTTTCCCTCCACGTCCACTCTATGCTTCAATGAGACCCTTCCTCATTCCTCTGATGCTCAGGTCCATCCTAGGATACACTGTGACACAGAATCAGAGAGGTAGACTGGGGTCATTGGGTGTTTCAGGCCTTTCAACATCAGATATACTCGCCCAGCTGACCCAGTCGGGGTTGATCACTCCCCAGCTTGTGTCCCAGCAGCAATGGTCAATGGGTCACGTCGCTTGATCCAGAGCCATTTGGAGACCTGCTCAGCAGCCTCTGGCATGGTCCAATTGCCTCTAATGCCAAGCTGACAGTAGGTTCTACACAAGTAGCCAGCAAAACCTCCACACGCCACCTCTGTAGGCTCACGGCATGCCCTCTGGCTCTGCTCCACAGCTCCAGCAAGTACAGGCCCAGAGCCATCAAGTGCTCCTCCTACATTAATCCGTTCACTCCCAATGTCATTCTCATGAATATTCTTCCTTAGACATGGAGCTGATCACAACTGTGTTCGGACCCATGCCTCATAAAGACTCAGGAGATGGTGAGTGATTCCAATGAAGGTACATCTGCCCATTAGGTCCCATGTTGCTGTTCAAGTCCCAATGTGCATCGAGTGTCCATCCAGTTGACTATCAAAACCTCCGGTTGCATCAGGTTCCACTGCTCTGACATTTCATTTCACTCTCTCTGAGTGATAATATGCTTCTTATCCACCCCAATGGTTTAGCCAATTATTTTAAATTTCTGTCCTCTTGTTAGCAAGTCTACTGCCAATGGAGATGCCTCATTTACTCCTATTGCCATGATTTTAAACACATTATCAAATTTCCCCTTAACCTTCTCTGCTCAAGGACAACAGCCCAGCTTGTCCATGTAATCAAAGTCCTTCATCCCTCGGAAATTCCCAATATACCTGGAACTCTAAGGTGGCTGGGCAACAAGATGAACTACAGAATTCTCTCTCTCTCTCTCAGTCTCTCTCTCCCTCTGTCTCTCTCACTTTCCCTCCCTCTCTTTCCTTCCCTTTTTTCTCTCACTCTCCCTCCCCCTCCCTCCTCTTTCTCTCTCTCCCTCCCTCTCTCCCCTCCCTCTCTCTCACTCTCCCTCCTTCTCTCTCCCTCTTCTCTTTCTCTCTCTCTCCTGTCTCTCTCTCACACACACACAACCTCATCTCTATGTTCCCCCCCCCCCCGCCTTCACACTCTCACAGACCTTCTGAGGGTTTGGTATCAGTTTCCGCTTGGCTCTGAGATTTGTAATCGCCTCTGAACCACACGGGTGCCAGTACTCACGGTGCAGGGAGCAGAGTGGCGCAGCAGTTCTCTCTCCTCTGTGTCTCAGCCCCTCCCGGCACCTGGGCACAGATGAGATCACACGCACCTTGTTACCTCCCAGGTGACCTGTGATGAGCTGTGTCAGGGCAGGAGAGATCCAGGAAACAGCCACACAACAAAGACCTCTAGAGAGAGAGAGAGAGAGAGTGTATCTCGGGATTTCACAAGACTCAACATTTTCATAGTAACACACAAAATTGCTGGAGGACATCAGCAGGTCAGTCAGCATCGATGGAAAGGACATTCAGGGAACCCATTTTGAACAGTGCCCAGCTCAAATGTTGTTTTCAAGCCCTCAGCAATTCTGGAAGAGGTGATGGAGCAAGGTCATGGGTCACGGAGGTGTAGCTGCCAGAGTGGTTGGCACAATCGATAAAAAGCTCCTCTCAGGTGGAATCCCTGGAGCTGTAGATACTTTCACCCAATTAACCCGGGCTGCAGCGAAATCCAGGATCGGGATGTGAGAACTCTGGATTGCATCAAACCCACCTGAGGGTGAATTCACACTGCTCTCTCCACCTAGCTTATAACGTTTATGAGAATGCAACAGATATTTCAAAAGCACAGAATTTTCTAGAAAGTGATCGACCTTGATGTTGAAGTAAAGATGTGGATGAAAGACTTTGTTTTACAGATTTTTTTATCTTGCTATTCCTTGAACTACAGCAAACAGTCAGGACAGCAGAAAAGGTCGCTGGTCGCAGAGATTATCACTGCAGGACTTGTATGCGTCCAGGACAAAGAAGTGGGCAGGAAAAAAATCATCACAGACACTACCCACCCTGAAAACTGTCCTTTAGGGTTATTAAAACAAAAACCAAGCCATCTTAAAACTTTCTTCACCTGATCAACCATTCTACCTATTACCCCTGTCACTACACTGCAAACACTTCAAACCACTTTTTATAAAGATGCTTACATTGTAAATACATGCTGGTTTTTATGAATTATGCACATTTTATTCCATATCTGTACTTAAACTTCCAAACTTTATTTTTATATAATTTATTATTGCACTGGACAACAAAGGTTTTGCTTCCTGAATACTTTTGGGTGTATCTCATCAAGTTTGGGCTGCTGATCTTGAAAATCACCATGAAATTACTCTATCACGAGCTGTTGTTTAGAAATTGCCTGTAATTGTTATTTTCATTCGTAATTCAAGTCAGAATAACTGATTGCAAGATTAAGGGAGGCATTTTTGTTGGTCCACAAATCCAACAGATCATTATTGACGGGCAAATCGAAGAACTTCTACTGGGACTGACTAAAATCACATGGAAGGCATTCAAGGATGTTGTTGAAAATTTTCTCGGCATCTCCAGAGCACCAAACTATGGGCAGCTTCTTAACAACGTGCTTCAAGCATACAAAACCATAAAGTGCAACGTGCCACTAAAGATTCATTTCCTGTATTCCCACTTAGATTCTTCCCTGCAAATCTCGGCGCCGTCTGTGACGAGCACGGTGACAGGTTGCAGTTATGGAGAAACGGTTTCAGGGCAACTGGAATCCATTAATGCTGGCTGATCATTGTTGGACACTTCAGCGAGAACCCTCAGACACTGAGTATGAATGGAAATCATCAACAAAACATTTTTAGCTTAGTTGAGCTATTACAAAGCCTCAGCACCATCATACAATTAAAGACCATTTATTAATTATTCAATAAAAGTTAATTTCTTGTTTCTCCAAATTCCTATGTGATACTATAGTTTGAAATTGTATTTTTGTTCAGCTTCAAACTGTCTATCATAAACAAAAAAAAATCTGAGGAAGTAACACTTGCAAAAAAATTTGACGTCCTGTGTTGTTGACCTGTTTTTTGTTGCATGCCGTGCCCTGAGCAACTCACCACAGCAAATCTCTAATATGAGTAAATGTAGCTGGTGAGTAAAGTTGATCCTTGATCTTCGATGCCTTTCTTTGCTTTGGGGCCAACTGGGCTCTTTCTGAATTAAAGTGCACTATATGGGAACAACACACAGCAAGACCTCATAAACGAAAACGCGAGAGACTGCTGACGCTGGAATCTGAGGCGACAAACAGTCTGCTGGAAGAGCTCAGCAGGTCGAACAGCATCTGAGGAGCTGTCGACATCTTGGGTTAAAACCCTTCATCAGTCCTGAAACATCGACAATTCTCAGGATTGGCGCCTTGGCTACAGGTGGATAATCTGTTTTGGTTTCAGGATCGAAATGTGAATATCGGGCAGGACACAGGGTATAAACTCTCAGTGCTGAGAAATACTAAATAATCTTTTCTCCAGGGTAAAAGTGACAAGCACCAGACAACTTGCTTTTAAGGTTAGAAGGGAAAGGTTGAAGGTGACGTGAAGGGAATTTTTTTTTATGTAGAAGGTGGCGATGCTTGGAATGGGCTAACACGAGGAGTAGTGGAATCAGGCAGTTTGAGGGAGTTTAAGATTTTTAATAGACACATTAATATGAAGGGAATGGAAGAATATGTATGCTACACAGGAAGGGGACATTAACTGTTAATTGGCATCAAGGTCGGCACAACATTGGGGCCGAAAAGCCCGTCCAGGGTTTTACAGTTCCTAAACAAGAGGAAATCTGCAGATGACGGAAATCAAAGCAACACACACAAAATGCTGGAGGAACTCCGCAGGCCAGGCAGCCTCTATGGAAAAGAGTAGACAGTCGACGTTTTGGGCCGAGACCCTTCGTCAGGACCGGAGAAAAAAGACAAGGTCAGAGTAAGGTTGGGGGGGAGGGGTGGAAGAAGTACAAGGAAGTAGGTGATAGGTGGAACCGGGAGAGGGTGACGTGTGTTGATTGGTGAAAGAATTAAAGGGGGAATTTGACAGGAGAGGACACAAGACTATGGAAGCAAGGGAAGGAGGGAGAGGCACCAGAGGGAGTTGATGGGCAGGTAAGGAGATAAGCTGAGAGAGGGAAATGGTAAAGGAGAGGGGGGGGCAATTACCAGAAGTTCACAAAATCAATATTCATGCCATCAGATCGGAGGCTACACAGATGGAATTTAAGGTGTTGCTCCTCCAAATGGAGATTGGCCTCATCGAGCCAGTAGAGGAGGCCATGGACTGACATGTCGGAATGGGAATGGAAAGTAGAATTGAAATGGGTGGCCACTGGGAGATCCTGCTTTCTCTGGCAGATGAAGTGCAGGTGCTTTGCGAAGCAGTCTGCCAATCTAGATCAGGTCTCACCGATATACAGGAGCACCGGATACGGTAGATGTCCCCAACAGACTCACAGATGAAGTTTCGATTTCACCTGGAAGGTCTGTTTTGGGGCCCTGAGTGGTAGTGAGGGAGGAGATGTAGGAGCAGGTTCTTCACTTGTTCCGCTTACAAGGTCAGGAAGGAGATCAGTGGGGAGGGACGAATGGACAAGGGAGTCATGCAGGGAGCGATCCCTGCGGAAAGCAGGGAGCGATCCCTGCGGAAAGCAGGAAGTGGGGGGGAGGAAAGATGTGCTTGGTGGTGGGATCCCACCGGAGATAGCAGAAGTTACGGAGAATTATTGACACGTACAAACAAGCTGGATGAACTCAGCAGGTCAGGCAGCATCCATTGAAAGGAGCAGTCAACGGATTCTGCCCGACCTGCTGAGTTCATCCAGCTTGTTTGTACGTGTTGATTTGACCACAGCATCTGCAGTGTACCTTGTGTTTATTATGGAGAATTATGTGCTGGACACGGAGGCTGGTGGGGTGGTAGGTGAGAACAAGCTGAACCCTATCCCTGGTGGGGTAGTGGGCAGACGGGACGAGGCCAGACATGTGCTAAATGGAAGAGATGTGGGTGAAGGCAGCATGTCCTCTTTCTTTGAAGAAGGAGGACACCTCATTAGTTCTGGAATGAAAAGCCTCATCCTGAGATCAGATGCTGTGGAGACGGAGGAATTGAGAGGAGGGGATGGCATTTTTATAAGTAACAGGGTGGGATGAGGTATAGTCCAGGTAGCTGTGAAAATCAGTGGGTTTATAGTAGATACACAAGTGACAGGGTGGGAAGAGGTTTCTACTCTACATTTATTAACATTTAGAGTCTGGATCATGGGGGAGGGGTGCAGTGGATGAACATATACTTTGGGAAGATCAGGGAACTGAGGACTATGTGGAACTGTCACTGGAGAGGACATGTGGCGGGGGGGGCAGTTCAGCTGTGATCATATTGAAGCAGTGGAGGTAGGTCTAAGTGGCTGAGTGTCCTTCTCCTGCTCCTGTTTACGGTTGTCGTTGGATGCTAACATCTGTGCCCTCCCTCACAGAGCGGCATCCCAGTACCGAGACCCCGGTTTTACTCAGTAGCTGGTGCTTCCACTTGAGATTCTGCGTCCCACTACCTCCACAGATGCTGCCGTAAGACCAGAAGAGATAGGAGCAGAATTGGGCTGCTCTGCCATTTGATCATAGCTGATTTGTTATCCCTCTCAGTCTCATTCTCCTGCCTTCTTCCAGTAACCTTTGACACCCCTACTGATCAAGAACATGTTAACCACTCCCTTAAAATATATCAAATGACTTGGCCTCCACAGGCGCCTGTGGCAAGGAATTCCACAGATTCACCGCCTTCTGGCTGAAGAAATTCCTCCTCATTCCTGTTCTAAAAGGACGTCCTTGTATTTTGAGACAGTGGCCTCTGGTCATAGACTCTCCCAGTACCGAAAACATCCTCCTTCTGTGTCCATTCTAAGCCTTTCAATATTTGATGTTCGATGTTTCAATGAGATTCCTCCCCCCCCCCCCATTCTTCTAAACTTTAGTGAGTAAAGGCCCAGAGCCATCAAGATGTCCTCATATGTTAACCCTTTCATACTGAGAATCATTCTTGTGAACCTCCTCTGGACCCGCTCCAAAGCCGGCACATCAGACGTCAGGAGCTATCAGACTCCTCGATACCCGAAGCCTGGACTGACACCTTTCCCTATTGTCCTGTTTATTATTTATTGTAATGCCTGCACTGTTTTTGTGCACTTTATGCAGTCCTCTGTAGGTCTGTAGTCTAGTGTAGTTTCCTCTGTGCTGTTTTTTTTTTACGTAGTTCAGTCTAGTTTTTTGTACTGTGTCATGTAACACCATGGTCCTGAAAAACGTTGTCTCATTTTTACTATGTACTGTACCAGCAGTTATGGTCGAAATGACAATAAAAGTGACTTGACTTGACTTGATCTCTTCTTTTAGATAAGGGGCACAAAACTGCGCGCAATACCCCAAGTGTGATCTGACCAGTGCCTTGTAAAGCCTCAGTATTACTTCCTTGCTTTTATATTCTAGCCCTCTCGAAATCAATGCTGACTTTGCATCTGCCCTCCTGACCATCAACTCAACCTGCAGGTTAACCTTTAGGGATTTCTGCCCTTGGAATCCCCTTGCACCTCCAGTTTCTGAATTCACTCTCCATTCATAAAGGCATGACCATACACTTACCTGACCTGCTGAGATCCTCCAGGATCTTACAGGGTGCTCTGGATTCCAACACTGTGCCCCCGTTTGTAGACGTGTCTGTAATTCTCATAGTGGCTTCATCAGTCACCACCAGAACCAGAGTGGAGGTAATTCCTCCTCAATGTCAATGACACTAACTTGGTGGGTCTTGTCGATAGTTAAGTCAAGTCAAGTCAAGTCACTTTTATTGTCTTTTCGACCATAACTGCTGTTACAGTACATAGCAAAAATGAGACAATGTTTTTCAGGGCCATGGTGTTACATGACACAGTACAAAAACTAGACTGAACTACATAAAAAACAACACAGAGAGAAAAAACAACAACTACACTAGACTACAGACCTACCCAGGACTGCATAAAGTGCACAAAACAGTGCAGACATTACAATAAATAATAAACAGGACAATAGGGCAGTAAGGTGTCAGTCCAGGCTCTGGGTATTGAGGAGTCTGATAGCTTGGGAGAAGAAACTGTTACATAATCTGGTCGTGAGAGCCCGAATGCTTTGGTGCCTTTTCCCAGACAGCAGGAGGGAGAAGAGATTGTATGAGGGGTGCATGGGGTCCTTCATAATGCTGTTTGCTTTGCGGATGCAGCGTGTAGTGTAAATGTCCGTAATGGCAGGAAGAGGGACCCCGATGATCTTCTCAGCTGACCTCACTATCCGCTGCAGGGTCTTACGATCCGAGATGGTGCAATTTCCGAACCAGGCAGTGATGCAGCTGCTCAGGATGCTCTCAATACAACCCCTGTAGAATGTGATGAGGATGGGGGGGCGGGTGGGGTGGGAGATGGACTTTCCTCAGACTTCGCAGAAAGTAGAGACGCTTGCATTGAACTATGGTGAGATCTTGATCAGTTAGGGAGATGGGCTGAAGAGCGGCATATGCAATTCAAGTTAGATAAGCGTGAGGTGATGAATTCTGGACAGTCAGACCAGGATAGGACCATGGGACCTATAGAGTGGATGGCAGGGTGCTGACGTACACTGTGTAACCCTCTCACTGGGCTCATATACAGACGTGGCTCGTCAGCTAACTCTGCTGACAGCCACAGGACGCAGCGGTGAGAGGGCCACTTTCATAAATAATATACATCTAGGGTGTGGGTTTCAACCAAACAGGAACGCGGTGATGTTCCGATTTTAAGGAATCTCGATTTGAGTGAATGCTGTGTTAATACTGCCTGCACACAATTGTCGGTAGCCCAGAAATGACAGATCGTACATCAGCACATAAAATTATAAAGATAGTATATTTATCAAATTTTCAACTTTTACCAACAGTTACAGAAAAAGAAAAGAGAAATATAAGAGTTGATTACAGTTAAACCTGTCCAATGTGCACACAGACGTTGGAGCTTGCACTGGAATATTTGGGGGTGTATCTCTTACTCACACGCTGGACCCACTGTCTGTGTGAACACACCCACCACAGTCCGAATTTCCCTCAAAGACCATCTCCAACAAACCGACTCTCTCTCTCTCTTGGGAGTGTTGGCCCTTCCTCCTTGGAGCCACTCACCTGCACAAAGCACTTCTTGCAACGGGGACTCTCCTTCCAACGGCAATCTGCGGCATCCTCCCTCGTGCCCCGCTCTGCAGCTCCCGCCAAAAGACCCCAAACCGGTCGGCTGTCCTGAAGAAAACCCCTCCCCCGCAGCGCTCTGAACCTTCCCACACATCCCACAATTCTGACTGGCTGACTCACGTTCCGAAGTTGGACAACGTGGCCGAAGCATTTTCCAGCATGCCACACCGCTTTTATAGAAAACTGCCAATATGAACTACCCCACAGCGTAGCAGTGGAAATCTTAACCAGAGCATTACAGCTGTACAACAGAAGGAGCTGGGAGTACGTGTACAATTCGCTGACAGGGGGCTGCACAAGTAGGCAGGGTAGTGAAGAAAGCATTTAGCCCACTGCCCTTCATTCTGACGGGACACTGAGGTTAGAGTTAGGGGCATTACGTTTCAGTGATAGCCCATCTCTGCAAATACTGAATTGTCAGCCGCAGTGAGACTGGGTAGCACAGTTCTCCCTGTGACCATGTGGGTTTCCTCTGGGTGCTCTGGTTTCCTCCCACAGTCCAAAGACGTAGGGGCCGGGGTTAGTGAGTCGTGGGCGTGCTACGTTGGCACCGGAAGCACGGCAACACTCGCGGGCTGCCCCCCAGACCACCCTCTGCGTCGGCCATTGTCACAAATGGCGCGTCCCACTGTACGCTTCGATGTTTTGATGGACGTGTGACCAATAAAGCTAATCTTTAAAGAGAGAGGACAGATATTGGAAAGGGAACTAGGAAGAGGGCAGGGTTATGAAGCAAACCCTTCAGCCCATCAAGTCTGTGCTAGCTATCAATCATTCCATTTCACTCACCCCAGATTCCACACCTCACCCACACACTGGGGACAATTTACCCACCCACCTGCAGGCTTCTGGGAACAACCAGGGGAAACGCGTGCAGCCACAGAGGATACGTGCAAACACCACGCGGACAGCGCCGGAGGTCGGGATCAAACCGGGAACACCAGAGGCACGGGCCAGACCGCTGTGACACCCAGTACCGTAAAGAGAAACACAGAACTCAGGTGATCTTGTTCCTCCTTCGTTCTGAGGCACAACAATCGTCATGGCAACCCCGCCCGGAGATTTGTTCGTGCAGTCGGCTCACATCATTAATCCTTTGCATCATTCCCTCGCCATTAACCCTTCAAGGCCCAACTTTGTCCCAGTCCCAGTTACTCAAAATCAATCCCAATTCCAATTAAAACTTGCAGCTAATGGAAACAAATGCCTGGGATCTATAAATTGCCACGTCAGTATTTCAAGAGCATTTCAGGAGTTTAGAGGGATACAGGACAAGAGCTGGGAAAAGGGATTTGCTTTTTGATCATTTTGATCGGCATGGACATGTCTGGGTTTGAGTGTCCTTTATAAAGTACCACTCTATAACTCTAGTATTGTAAACATAATTTTAAACTCATTTATTTTTATGTGAGCTATATAAGAGTCTTTTTAACAACTATCACCAAATCTCTTCCAAAGACAATAATATGTAACGAAGAAGATGGCGCCAGCAAAAACAACGCGACCAAGGACGACATCCTTCAGGCGGCGCACAGAACAACTTCTTACCCCTCTTTTACATCTTCCTTTTCTTTCAGAGGCACCTCTGCTACCGTTGGAGCCTGTGACCCGCGTTTTGGTGGCGTGTTTTCCGGCCGATCGAGCGACCCAGTGCTTTACCGTCTCCGAAGGTGGTTCCGCCACGCGTGCGGCCTCGGGGCCAAAAGGAGCACGGAGACGGGGTGCGAGCCCGTGATCGACTCCGTTTCTCGCCGCTCAAACCGTCGGGGAATATTGAAATCATCGAGGCAAGAGCGGAACGCGAGTGGGTGCCTGGCACCACCTATCAGTCTCTCGCTCACCGCTCCTGAAGGAAAGTCCCTGTGTTTGAATGGGCTCTCTCTCTCTCTCGATGTTCTCGTGGGGGGGGGGGGTGGTACCAGAGTCCTGGGTCCTGGGCAAGCTTTAATCGGCACGGCTTGTGGATGGCACCCAATAGTTCGCGTTATGATGTGCTTCTGGTTCCTGTTCACTCCTTTATTTTGTTGCTATTCTGGGCAACTTTGAATGGGGGCAGCCAGCAGATAACGAAGACTGAGCTGAACTGAATACGCCTGCACTCTCTCAATTTTGTGTTTTACATTCTGTGTTTTTCGCTGGGTTTTTTTGGGGCTGTTTTCACAATTTGCTTTGTTTTTGCGTGGGGGGGTTGTGACGTTTTTCTTTGAACACTTTTCTTTGTTTCACAGCTGTCTGTGGGGAAGGCGAATCTAAGGGTTGTATACTGCCTTGATAACATACGTACTTCAAATCTTTGTATTGGTAATATTCTGTGAGGCAAGGTCTTTTACAATGACAACCTGTGCTATGGTTTAAGAAAAACTATTTTTAAGATCTAGAAGTTTTGCCACGACCCATGACCCAGTCACTAGTCTGCAGGCACAGAATGGATAACGCTTGCAGGTGCCTCCAACATATCCTTAGGTGCGTTGGTTGTTAATGGAAACACACATTTCACTGTGTGTTTCAATGTGTATGTCACAAACAAAGCTAATCTCCTTATCTGCATACACAAATCCTGGAGGGACTCAACGTGTCAGGCAGAGATAAATAAGCAGTCAATGTGTCGGGCCCAGACCCTTCACCTGGACCCGATGTGTAAAATTTTAGGTATCTTTGCAATTTTTTTTTAAATTGGAGATTTGTCTTTCACCTACCTTCTTGCCTCCGCGCAGTTTTGCTGATTCTGTCCAAGCCGAGATGCCAATCAGCAAAACATTTGAATGGAAGGGATGGCGGTCAAAGCCATGTTCCCGGTCTTGCCTTCTTCAGGCACTCTGGAATCTCCAGTGGCCGGAATGGAGTCATTTCCTTCTGGATTCCATCCTCTTTGGCTAATTCTAGACCGCTCTGTTGTTAGTGTAGATGACTTGTGCTATTGCACCAATGGGAGAGTTTTGAACAAGGGGGTACAGTAACAAGACTGAGGCAATCTACTGGGTAAGTCAGAGGCCCAAGGCCTACAGGTCCACAAGTCCACTGGAGGCTGGAGGCCCGGAGGCGGCCTGTTCTGAGTTGGAAGACAGTCTGCCTGTGTGAGTGGGTTGGTGGAAGGGAGGATTGGTGCTTGTTTTAAATACAAGAAATTCTGCATAGAGCATAGAAAACCTACAGCACAATACAGGCCCTTCGGCCCACAAAGCTGTGCTGAACATGTCCTTACCTTAGAACTACCTAGGCTTACCTCTATTTTTCCAAGCTCCATGTAGCAGATGCTGGAAATCCAGGGTAACACATATAAATTGCTGGAGGAACTCAGCAGGTCAGGCACCATCTATGGAGGAGAATAAAGAGTCAGCACAAATGGCGCATTTCACTAAAAGTTGCTGTTATGTTTTTTAACTTCAAAACATTAAACTCATTCAAAGGAGAGGACACAGGAGTCCAAAATGTAAGTCTAACGGCATGCATGTATCACATGGTGCAGCGATGATGTATGCAATCAATAATATATTTATACATAAAACTCGTAATTAATTATTTAAATTAACAAGAATGCTCAATCAACTAATATGTATACAAGTTAACTCAAATATTACTGAAATATTAAATACACAACATTTGCAATGTACATATGACAGATAAATTAATCTAAATCTGTTTAAAATTGAGGTGGTTTTGGAATTTCTTCTGGCGGGGGAGGAGAATCCTGGAGGGTTTTGGAGGCAGGATCCCTGGGAGTGTTTAAGGAGGAAGTAGGTAATTTTTTTGAAAGATGAGGGAATTGAGGCTGCTGGTGAACAGGCATGGAAGAAGTGACGAAATCAAAGTCAGATCAGCCACTGGCAAGGCACTCCAACACCTCTATAGTGAGAAGGGGAGAGTAGCATGTCTATGTAACAATCCATAGACTATCCTGGGTTGGAAATGTATCACTGTAAATGCTTGGTCTGAATCCTTAACCACTTCAAATCACACAAGTGAACTTCACCAGAACAATGTTGGCTGTTGAAGACAATAATCGATGGAAAATGAGTGATGGGTTTGTCAATGACTTTGACATTCTAAAAAAAAAACAAGAAAAGAGAGAAGAAAGAATTGATATAAAACTTATAGCATCTCAGAAAATGCCAACTATTTCACATCTCATGTGTCAGTAATGTTGATGTAGATTAAAGGGAACAATCAAATTGCACACAACATCCAAAGACGGGAAGTGGATTAATTGTCACTGAAGGAGGAGAGTCGGGCCTTCGATGATGGGAAAACACCTTTGTTATTTTTCGGAAGGGATGTTTATCATCCGCCGAGCATCAGAGGGACTGGGGGGACACTTTGTACAGGGCGGAACCTCGGTGCAGGAAGACGGGTCTGGTCGGACAGGAAGTGAGTCTGGTAACCCGGTCTGTCGTTGGAAACCAGGGACTGCGGCAACATGGCAACGGTGAGGACAGAGCCTGTGTGTTTGTGTCTGTGTGGGTCGGAGAGAGCGAGAGAGAGAAGGCGGGAGAGGGTGGTGGGGACGGGAATTCACTAACGGGGATGGAGACCGGGCACCGTCCCATTAATGCAAAGAAACTGGCGGTGGGAGTCTTCGCGGGCCCGGGGCACGGTCACACTCGCTCCTCTTCTCCTCTTCTCCCATATCAAAGTTCAAAGTAAATTTATTTTCCAAGTGTATATGTCACCATATACATACCTGTGATTCGTTTCCTTGAGGGCACACTCAATAAATAACTATAACAGAATCAATGAAAGACTGCTCCAAGTGGGACGGACAAGCTTCGTTCCCTCCCCCCCCATCTTCTCCCTTCCCCCCCATCTTCTCCCTTCCCCCCCATCTTCTCCCTTCCCCCCCATCTTCTCCCTTCCCCCCATCTTCTCCCTTCCCCCATCTTCTCCCTTCCCCTCATCTTCTCCCTTCCCCCCATCTTCTCCCTTTCCCCTTATCCTTCCTCTCATCCCTCTTCCCTCCCTTCTCTCTCCCCTACCCTACTTCACCCCACCCCACCTCATAATTTATGCATGGTTTATGAAGTTACCAGGAAAGCTGACAAGCATGGAAGGCTGGTCGAGAAGGTTCAGTCGCTTGGCATTCAGGGTGAGGTAGTAAATTGGAGTGGATATTAGCTTCATGGGAGAAGCCAGAGAGTGGTTGTAGATGGTTGCCTCTCTGACTGGAGTCCCGTGACTAGTGGTGTGCCAGAGGGATCAGTCCTGTGTCGGCTGTTGTTTGTCATTTATATCAGGAATCTGAATGATAATGTGGTAAACTGGATCAACATTTGCAGAGGACAAGAATAATGGGGGGGGGGCGTAATGGGCAGGGAGGAAGATTAAAGACTTGCAACGTGATTTGGACCACAGGAAAAATGACAGATGGAACTTACTGCGGGTAAGTGTGAGGTGATTCACCTTGGGAGGACAGAAAACGGTAGGACTTGCTCAGGGCCTGTTTCTGTGCTGTAGTTCGCTATGACGCTATTTGAGGGGGCACTTCTTCAGTAAGAGGGTGGTGCAAGTGTGGAATGAACTGCAAGTTCAGCGGTAACGGTTATGAGAAGTTTGGATAGGTTCAATGATGAGAGATGTGTAGATGTTCTGGGTGCAGATAGATGGGATTCCGTGGGAGACCAGACTGGCACAGACTAAACAGGCTGAAAAGCTTGTTTCTGTGCTGTAATGCTGCAAGATGTTGGAATAGTCATCCTTCCATCTGGACCTGACAAAGGATCTCAGCCTGAAATCTCAGTTCCCCTTCATAGACGTTGCCTGACATTCTGAATTTTTCTAGCAAGTTGTGTGTGTAGCTGTGGATTTCCAGCCTCTGCTGACTCTCTTGTGTTTATAATGTCCTGATCTTGAACAAATCAGTTCTCATAACTATGTGCTACTCAACATAACTCTGGGAGTGGGTGCAGAGAGTGCTAAGCCAGCTTTCTCAAGCAGGGGCCAGAAGAATGTCCTGTTTCCCATCAGTACCACAACAAATACAAATGTATTCTCAGCTTAATATTCAACCAGTATCAACAGAAAGGTGGCTGAGCTACAGGACATGTGCGTGGCTGTTTATTAAAAACATCCAGTCAAGGTTTCAAGGAAGAATGCTTACGGGGCACGGTGGATTGTGGTTGTATTTATTTTGTGATTTATTTGTTATGGTTACATTGATAATATTGTGTTTATTTAAAATGTGGTTTTTTTAAACTACGGTATGTTGCATAAATTTTGGTGTTTTTTTTTCAGACCACCACAACAAAGGTTCCTGAAGTGAGGGATGTCACCAGGATAGAGAGAATTGGTAGGTTTTCCTCCATTGGCCTCAACATTATCAATATGTTATCTGTTCAGAGCACTTCACACTTAATGTTGTCTTCCTGACATGGGAGCACTCGCTGGCCTCTGATCCAGACAAGGATTCAGTCAGAATTTTCCCCTTGCAAGTCTGCATTGACTTTTAGTTTCCAATCTGCCCTGGCAGAAGGCTTCAACTGAATCTAGAGACTTTCTTTGGTTCAGTCCCTCATTGGGTGACCTCTCCACCCACTGAGATTCTGGGGGGAGCAATACTTAATCCATCTTAAATTTGTGAATTATACAGCACGGTAGGATAGTGGTTAATGTAACGCTATTATGGCGTCAGCAGTCTAGGTTTAATTCCCACTGCTGTTTGTACATTCTCCCTGGGACTGCATGGCTTTCCTCCAGGTCCTCTGGTTTCCTCCCACATTCCAAAAAAGGCATATGGTTTGGGGTTAGTAAGTTGTAGGCATGCCAGGTTGGTGACACGTGTGGCACATCCTCAGACTATGTTGGTTGTTGACAAAAACGACACATTTCACTATATGTTTTGATGTGTATGTGACAGATAAGGGTAATATTATGTTAATTTCCTTTAAGGTGAAATTAGCATCAGGGCAAAGTTAAGCTAACGGGTGTCTGCCTACTTCTCACAGGTGCCCATTCACACATCCGTGGTTTAGGACTCGATGATGCCTTGGAACCCCGACAGGTACGGACTTGGCCCGCACAGAGGCAGTGAATTTGGGAGTGTTAGGTGTATTAGTTTTTAATTGTCACACCTACCAAGATACAATGAAAAGCTTGTCCAGTTTACTGTTCTTACAGATCAAATCATTACACAGTGCATTGAGCTAGAATAAGGTAAAACTATAACAATGAAGTGTGAGAGCTATCGAGAAAGTGCAATATAGGTAAATGATAAAGTGTAAGTGATAAAGTGATAGATTATGAGGTCAAGAGCCTTATCATACGAGAAGTCAGTTCAAGAGCCTGAAACCAGTGAGTAGAAGTTGTCCTTGAGCCTTGAGGGGTTGGGGTTAGAACTAGAACAGTTCATTCACTTCGTCACATTAGGGTTGGCCGGGGAATTCGCCTCACACACATCACTGATCTGGCTGTTACTGTCATTGTCCACGAAAGTACCAGAGCCAGATCCTCAGAGCTTTGCTGTGTATAACGAGTTAGAATGGGCTTTGGTGGTTCTGGCTTAGCAGACTATCTGGCCATTTGGATGTTATTCTTTTGAGTACCCAACACACTTAGTTCACATTTTATTTCAAATGTTACACGGTAATATGATAAATTTTTCTGTGTACCAGGTGCTCTCTTTATGCACTACTTAAGATTTATTTTACTGCAACTTGTAGTAATTTTTTAATGCATTGCACTATTCTGCTGCAAAACAACTAATTTCATGACATAGACTTTATTATGTACACCTGCTCATTCAAAAGTTCAAAGTAAAGTTTTATTAGCGGAGTACATACATGCCACCACATACAACCCTGAGATTCTTTATCATGTCAGCATACTTCGCAAATCAATAGAACAGTAACTATAAACAGGGTCAATGAACAACAAACTGTGAAATTGCAATTATAAATAAATAGCAATAAATAAGAGAGCATGAAATAACAAGATAGAATCCTTCCTTAAAAGTGAGACCTTCGGATGTGGGAACACCAGAAACAGAATGAGTGTAGTTATTCCCTATTTTTCAAGAACCTGATGGTTGAGGGGTAGTAACTGTTCTCGAATCTGGTGGTGCGAGTCCTGAGGCTCTTGTCCCTTCTACCTGATGGCAGCAGTGAGAAAAGAGCATGGCCTGGGTGGTGAGGATCTCTGATGATGGATGATGCTTTTCTACAGCAACGTTTCATGTAGGCCTGCTCAATGGTTGTGAGGGCTTTACCTGTGATGTACTGGACCGAATCCACTACTTTTGTAGGATTTTCCACTCAAAGACATTGGTGTTCCTGTACCAGGCCATAATGCAGTCAGTCAGCACACTTTCCACCACACACCTGTAGAAGTTTGTGAAGGTTTTTGATGACATGCTGAATTCCCACAGACTCCAGAGGAGGTAGAGGCGCTGTTGTGCTTTCTTTGCAATTATATTTATATGTTGGGTCCAGGACAGGTCTTCTGAGATAGTGACACCAAGGAATTTAATGTTACTGACTCTCTGCACCTGCGATCCTCCGATGATTACTGGCTCATGGACCTCTGTTTTCCTCTCCTGAAGTCTACAATCAGTTCTTTAGCCTTATAGACATTGAGTGAGAGGTTATTGTTATTACACCACTCAGCCAAGTTTTCAATCTCCCTCGTGTATGCTGATTCATCACCACCTTGGATACAGTCCACAACAAACTTGTATATGGTGTTGGAGCTGTACTTAACCACACAGACATAGGTGTTTGCATTAATGCAGATATCTAATCAGCCAATCTTGTGGCAGATCAATGTATAAAAGCATGCAGTTGGTGTTCAGACCAAACATCAAAATGGGGAAGAAATGTGATCTAAGTGACTGTGACCATGGAATGATTGTTGGTGCCAGATGGGGTGGTTGAGTATCTCAGAAACTCCTGATCTCTTGGGATTTTCACACACAGGTCTCCAGCATTTATAGAGGATGGTGCAATAAGCAAAAAATCCAGTGAGTGGCAGTTCTGTGTGGAAACGCCTTGTTAATGAGAGAGGTCCGAGGAGAACGGCCAGACTGGTTCAGGAAGGTGACAGTAACTCAAGTAACCACATGTTACAACAGTGGTGTTGTAGAAGAGAATCTCTGCATGCATGACGTGTTGAATCTTGAAGTGGATGGGCTACATCAGCAGAAGACCACGAACATGCACTCAGTGGTTCATGAGTTAATTAATAAAATGGCCACTCATGTATGTCAGTGATAATTAACCTGATTCTGAATCTAAAGTAAAAAAAGAATGTGGAAATCACCCAGTGGGTTTAAAAGACATGTAAGAACAAAGTCCAGTGAGTCCACAGACCCCTTGTTTAATGGTACTGGTCCATGGCATAAAAAAGGTCAGGAATGTGAGGAATCATCACCTAGTGAAATAGGCACTGAACCATCAGGAAATCCCAGGCCATCGGAAATTAAATGTTTAGCTGGAGTTTTACTGCAGATATATTATTGGGGAAGTGGTCTGCAAAACTCTGGTCATTGTGCAGACAAGCCCCTTCTCCCAGTTGGGGAGAGGGCTCCTAAGTCCTGATGTATTGCTATGTCCCAAGAGACACCATTAGTCTCCAGTTAGATCTTTATTTCCTGAAGTTTGAAACTTGTTTACTGGTTTCCTGCTGAGTGTCGGCTGTCCCTCTGCAGGTGTCCCAGGGCATGGTGGGACAGCTCAGTGCCCGGCGTGCTGCTGGAGTCATCCTGGAGATGATCAAGGAGGGGAAGATTGCTGGAAGAGCCATTCTCATCGCTGGCCAGCCGGGAACAGGGAAAACAGCAATTGCTATGGGTAAGGAATGCCTCTCCATTGCTGTTGGTGCACAGTAGTGACATAGGAATTTAATGTATATTGACAATGTATAATGAACATTTCCATTTAAAAGTGTCATTTTTTTCAAATCCAGAGCATGCAATAAATTTCATTAAAATGCAATCTTCACTGCAGGTATAAATGGTAAGGTGAATGTAATATTAATTACAGATATAAATAGAAATGGAAATTGTTCTGTTCAGTTAATTGCTCTTTCCGTATAACAAGCAACCTCTCTATATTATTTCATGGACTGTGGATTAAGCTCAGCACTGTCTAATAGTCCTTGAACTAAGCAACTGGCTCAGCTGTACAGAAGGCATTAAAAGTGGCATTACATGTTGGCTAGACTGATAAGAGGCAGACTCACTCCCCTGGAACAGATTAGCAAACCCAAGCAGTTTCAATGAAATGCTTTACCAGCAGATGCCACCCAATTTAGAATATGGAAGGCTGTGGTATAGATGCAGATCAATGTGACTAGACAGAAAGGTAGTCTGACATGTACTAGAGGAGTCAAAAGGCCTGTTTCTGTGCTGCAGTGCTCTGGCTCTTAAGCTGGCCTTCAATGATTTAAAATTTTCTCTCTAGATCTCCAGCTTGTTTAACCACTGCACCAACATATCATAGAACATTACTGCACAGTACAGGCCTTTCAGCACAGTGTTGTACCGACCTTTTAAACTACTCCAAGATCAATCTGACTCTTCCTTCTCACATAGCCCTCTTTTTTTTTACATTCCCTCCCCCATACTTCCCTCCAATCACCTTAAAATTATGCCCCCTTGTATTAGCCATTTCTGCCCATGCAAAGAAGTCTCTGGCTGTTTACTTTATCTATGTCTTTTATCATCTTGTACACCTCTATCAAGTCACCTCTCATCCTCCTTTGCTCCAAAGAGAGAAGCCCCAGATCACTCAACCTCTCCTCCATAAAACATGCTCTCTGATCCAAGCATCATCCTGCATCTTCTCTGCACCCTCTCTAAAGCTTCCACATCCTTCCTATAATGAGTTGACCAAAAATGAACCCAATCTTCCAAGTATGATTAAACAAGAGTTTTTATTGAGCTGCAGCGTTACTTTGTGATTCTTGAACTCTATATAAAGGAATATTCTGACGTTCTTGAACTTGTGTTACATCAATTTTGTGCCTCAGAATCATCATTTCCAATGCTACCCAGCATTTCATTTAACCATTTAACATCTAAAGCAGGGGTTCCTAACTGGAGTCCACATTTAATGGTATTGGTCCCTGGCATAAAAAGGAGTTGGGAACTCCTGTTGTAAAGCATGAAGTTGTGTTTGGTGTTTAATTGAAATATGTTGTGCTCCCTCAGGGATGGCTCAGGCCCTAGGGCAGGACACACCATTCACAGCTATTGCCGGCAGTGAGATCTTCTCCCTGGAAATGAGCAAAACGGAAGCACTGACGCAAGCTTTCCGTCGGTCCTTCGGAGTCCGCATCAAGTAAGCATTCGCGATTGCTCTTTTTAAGACGAAAATTTTTCAGCTTTGTTTGTCACGTGCATCGGAACATACAGTCAAACGCATTGTTTGCGTCGAATCAAATCACTGAGGGCGTGCTGGGGGCAGCC
Source organism: Hemitrygon akajei (assembly GCF_048418815.1). Taxonomy (NCBI): domain Eukaryota; kingdom Metazoa; phylum Chordata; class Chondrichthyes; order Myliobatiformes; family Dasyatidae; genus Hemitrygon; species Hemitrygon akajei. The sequence goes on from NC_133154.1 coordinate 25,602,054, forward strand.
CGCAAGTGTCGCCACACTTCAGGCGCCAGCATAGCCCGCCCACGTCTCACTAGCCCTGACCGTGCATCTTTTGGAATGTGGGAGATCAGACAAACTCCTTACAGGCAGCAGCAGAATCTAATAAAAAAATATATATATATTAAAAAAAAAAGAGAATCTGAACCTCAGTCGGAGATTACCAGCGCTGTAAAAGCGTTGCGCTGACTGTGCCACCCTCGTACTCAATGTTTGGTGTTGAGGTAGAATAGCCAACTTACCACTCAACTGATTCAGCCTTGCTCATCTGACTGGTTCAGCCATTGAGTCGCATTGGGTTTGATCAAGCCCAGAACCTGCTCCCACCCCTAGTGTTTTTACTTGTACACACCCCCCCCCCCCACCCCCATGTAGTAGTGTTGTCACCAACAATTTTTATTTAGAGCTGCAGAGCAGAATAGGCCCTTCAATCCTTTCGAGCCACACCACCCCAGCAACCCCCGACAACCCTGATTTCACCCTAACGTAATCATGGGACAATTTGCAATGACCATTTAACCTACCCTTGGACCGTGGAAGGAAACTGAAGGACTGGTAGAAAGCACACGCGTTCCACAGGGGCGATGTACAGAGACTCTTTACAAAGGACGTTGGGATTGAACTCTGAATTCCAACGTCATGCTCAGTGCTACTCTGAAAACTCACGCTCGTTGCTCAGTCACACTTGTGCACAAGGAGTACAGCATTAGACCTCTGCGCATTGTTCTGAAGTCTGAACAGAGAAATGTCATTTTTATACAAAATTGATTGGCAGTTATAGAGATTGACCGTATGATAAACTGTGTGTGTTCAAATTCCTTACTTGCCTGATCAGTCATCATTCACAGTACAGATGTTAATAGTCAATGGAAACTACAAGCTAACAACTGATGATAATTTGAAGTTAGTAAAGTACAGTCGGCCCTCCTTATCTGCAAGGGATTGGTTCAGGGACCCATCACGGATACGAAAAAATGCGGATGCTCAAGTCCCTTATTCAACCTGTCTCAATGCAGTGGACATTAGGACCCAGTGGCAGAGCTCTGAATCTGCAGTGTTTCTGTTCATGAAAATAATCTGGATCACGATTGAAAATTAAGTGGAAATAATAAAGCGATCAGAAAGAGGTGAAACGCCATCAGTCATTGTAAAAGCGTTAGGCTACGTCGGTCAATGATCGGAACAATTTTGAAGGATAAAGTGAGAAAGGCCCTGCCCCGATGAAAGCTACAATTATTACTAAGCAACGCAGTGGTTTAATTATTGGGTTTTTGATCCTCCACATCAACCCGGCACGATGGAGAGCGCCCTCGATAGCGGTCTGTCACTGGATCGAACTCAGGAACTTCTGTTCCCAACCCCGGTGCTGAAACATACATTCTTAAGTGTTTTATATGCATAAAAGGGTAAAATATATACTATATACTAAGACAAACATTTGACTGACGCTAAATAATACCACTTACTTAGTAAGAGAACTTCCTATTTTTTTCGATCCTGATCCACGATAACCCACGCACATCCTCCCGTATACTTTAAATCATCTCTAGATTGCTTATAATACCTAATACAATGTAAATGCTATGTAAAATAGTTGTTATACTGCATTGTTTAGAGAAGAGCACTTCCAGGTTTTCTCGACTTGCGGTTGGTTGAATTCGCAAATGTGGAACTCGATAAGGAGGGCCGACTGTAATTAACCCCTAGTCGATCCTTGTCTTGTCTCAGTTGGCCAAATGGCACTAGTCCTTTGCTGTGCAAAGGGAAGCTATGCTCTTTGAAGATCTCTTTTCCAAGGCCTCTCTTGCCTGGGTTGACTTCATGCTATCTGTAACCTATCCTTGCCTGTACATTACTTCAACCCTTGCCTTACTGCAACTTCTCCAGTGGATTATAAACTCTGCCCCTCAGCCACCCTGGTTCTGGGCTCAAGATGAATAATCTCAACCCCAGAATCAGCTGCCTATTTCCCTGCATAGATGCTGCCTGAGTTACTGAGTTCATCCAGCTTTTTGTGTGCATTGCTCCAGATTCCAAACATCTGTCTCCCTCAACCGCCCTGTTGGCTTTTGATACCTGGCTTCTATCAGAGGCCTGTTCAAGTGTATTTAAATTTCGGGGTGGCACAGAACATAGTGATTAGCGTAATGCTATTACTGGTCCAGCAACCCAGGTTCAATTCTGTCGCTACCAGTAAGGAGTTTGTGCATTCTCCCAGTGACCGTGTGGGTTTCTTCTGGACATTCTGGTTGCCTCTCACATTCCAAAGACACACTGGTTTGTAGGTTAATTAGTCATATGTGTGTAAATGGCTGGCACAGGCACATTAGACTGTGCTGTACCTCTAAATAAATACTTACAAAAATAAAGCTGGAAGTAAATTACTATAAAAATAGCTAGAAATTAAATTGCTAAAGCAAATATCAAATCGTTTCCCACGCCTGCCTTTCCAGGTAAGGTTGGTGAAACCCTTTGGATCAAGGACTTGTGTTACAATTGGCATAAAGCTGAGTAACTGAATGCTGAATGCATGCAGATCCTCAGCAGCCGAGCAGAGGTCAGATGTGCCTGTGGACCATTCCTGAGTTTTGCATTGCTATATGCAAGTACAGAAGTTGTGAATGAAGTTAGGTCCTATCTCTACACAGAACTGCTAGCAAGTTCATGACCCAAACAGACATTCCTTCCAGACTTTACCCAGCCTGCTCCTAAACTATAAATATATTGCCTTGTTCCTGTTCCCTTTTTCCTTATTGTGTCACTGAGACTTTAAGACCACGGCATTACTTGTTAACTGCTCATCTTTTAACTTCACCAACTTTGGACATTAGTGTGTAATCTTGGCTTTTGTTTCTGAAGAGCAAGCATTTAATAATTCAGTAATGCAGCAATATAATCCACCCATCAGCAGTTCCTTGATATCAGGTGCTGAGGTTTGGCTTCAGGACAGAATGACTTCCAGTGAGGCTCTTGCTGTAACTTTGAAAATCTGAAGCTTGTGAAGTTATGGAACTTATGATTCTGTGACCAGGAGCGTTATCTTTTGCTAAGTTAGGATTTTCTTTCTTCCAAAACAGAGAGGAAACTGAAATTATCGAAGGAGAAGTTGTGGAAATTCAGATTGATCGACCGGCAACTGGGACGGTAAGTTCAGAAGATTCTGATTTTGTCACTTGTGCCTCAGGGCAAGGACACAGGACAAGGTTGCTCGGCTCCTCAATCCTTCCCTCTCAGTCAATATGATCATAGTTGATCTGCCCCAAGACTTATCTCTTCCTCTGTACCAATTCACCATTGTCCTCGAGTCCCTGAATCTTGCAGAAATGTAACTACCTCCATTTTGAATACTTTCAATGAGCCTGCTGTGATGGAGAATTCCAGAGAAATCTCTGAGAAAAGAAGTTTCTACACACCTCTTAAGTATTTGTCCCTTTACCTTCTGACTAAAAGGCCTTTACTTGCCAGCATCTCCTGTTAGTAGAATCAAAGTACCTAAGACCATTGAAGAGCTAACTCCCATGGCATGAGGGAGACACTGGAAGTGACTGTCATCTGTGTTATCCAAGGGTCATGTCAAAATCAGGGGCAGAAGGAAAAGAGAGTTGCTAATAGAAAACAACAACGTTCTTTGTAAATACAAGTGAAACCTCTACCCGCCCCCCCACATTTATTACCCCGTCACTGCACTGTAAAGACTAAGCCACCTTTTATAATGCTGTTTACATTGTAAATACAGTTTGGTATTTACATGATTATGCACATTTTTGTCCTTGACATTTCAGCGATGTGTGTGAAGTTCGCAGAGAAATCCTGTACGTTTGGTTGTGCTCTCTTTCGTCGCTGCATTGAACGCTGTAAATGGCTGTGAAGGCAGGTCTGACAAACGGAGTTTAGTGAGAGGAATGGAAAATAAGAAAACACTGTTAAAGGCAGATGGGACCTTTTGAATACATTGCAGATTTGCAGATTTTGATGGTGACATTGAATCATTCTGGAATAATTTATTCTAATATTTTTGTTTACCGAAGAGTCTGATTAAATAGGATATATATGATGCAGCGAGTTTATCTCTGGGACTTCATCCAACTGGTCTGCAGGCACATGTCCCCTGTGGAACGTCCCATTTCCTCCTTGTTTCTCTATAATCCTGAAATGTGTCCTCGTCCATCAACACCTCTTTGATTGTTAAAAAAATAACTTTCAGCAGCCAACAAATCAAGCAGCATGTCTCAGTCTCAGTGCTCCAGTCTCCTCACTGTACGAGTTGTACCTGAAGTGTGTATGACAGTGTCTGGGGCATTTGGGTATGGGTCTGGAGAACAGTATGATTTTTTTCCCAGGGTGGAAATGGCTAATTCAAGTGGGCATAATTTTCAGGTGATTGGAAGAAGGTATTGGGTGGCCGTTGGGGGTAGGATTTTTGCACAGTGGTACATATGTGGAATGTGCTACCAGATCTGGTTGTAGGGGCAGATATTCAAGATTCAAGTGCATTTATTATCAAAGAATGTATAACTTACACAACCTTGAGATTCGCTTGCTTACTGGTAGTCACAAAGCAAGAAACCCAAAACAGCCCAATTAAAAGAATGAAAACAGTAATGCTTGATCTGCAAGAGAAAGAAAAAATATACAAATCATGCCAACAGTTGAAGTGAATAACAACCTTCCAGACCAAAGCTGAGTCCTCAGATCCAACCCCCAGAGTAGACCCAAAGCCTCACTTATCAGTTCATCGTTTTAGTTCAAGATATATTAGGGGCATTTAAGAGACTTAAATAGCACGTAAGTGAGAGAAAAATGGAGGGCTATGTGGGGGCTTGGGGGTGAAGGGTTAGATTGATCTTAGAGTAGGTTGAAAGGTTGGCACAACATCAAGGGCCAAAGGGCCTGTATTGCGCTGTAGTGTTCCATGTTCTACAATCTGTAATACAACTGGCACAGCCATTGGGAAGTAGTCAGTGAAAATTGAAGGTCACACCAAGTCAGCAAGGATTTATCTGATGTTGCGGGAAAGTAGATAATCAGACAAGTGCAGTCTAGTGACATCAAACCTTGCCGGCTTTGGTCTGGGGTTTGCTTGGTGCCGGCCCGACAGTTCGGGCGTTGCTCATCCAGATTTGCTGTAGAGTGCTCGTGTTTTTTTCCTTTACTGTAGGGTGCAAAGGTTGGGAAGTTAACCTTGAAAACCACAGAGATGGAGACCATCTACGATTTGGGAACGAAAATGATTGAGTGCTTAACAAAAGAGAAAGTGCAGGCTGGGTGAGTATTTACAGAGGTGCAAACAGCAGTAGGGAAGTGCATTTTATTCAGTAGATTTTAAAAACCAACAAGGCAACTGAAACAAAACGTAAGGAGGGAACAAATGAAATGTGAAGGTAAGCTAGCCAAAAATATCAGAGGATACCTGCTTACATCTGTCCTATCTAATGTTTGATGGCTCTGGGCTTGTAATTGCTGGAGTTTAGAAGAATGGCGGGGGGGGTGGGGACGGTGGAATCTATGCTTTTACCTCTAACTTTATTTTTATGTAATTCTTTTTTCTTTATAACCAGTAAATATTGTTTTTATTGCATGTCATTCCAGCATTGCATAGCAAATCCCTAAAGCATGTAAATGTATATGGCAAATAAAGATGATCCTTTATTAAGTGGAGGGAGACTGCAAAGTGAGTGAAGTGTTTCTATTTTTACAGAGACGTCATTACCATTGATAAGGCGACGGGTAAAATCAGCAAACTAGGACGATCTTTTACTCGAGCTCGCGATTACGACGCTATGGGAGCCCAAGTAAGTCTTGTTTACTGGGTGTAGATGTCTACCCTGGAAGATCTCTCCACAAACTGACTGCAAATACGAGCCTGTGAATAACGGAAGGCTTTCTGTGAGGGAGGGGAGAGGAAGTGTTAATGCAAGCAGGCTTTCTCCACTGAGGTTGTGAGACTAGAACTTGAAGTCATGGATTAAGGGTGAAATATTTATGGGGAACCTGATGGGGAACTTCTTCACTCAGAAGATGGTGTGAGCGTAGAGCGTGCTGCCAGTGGAAGTGACGGATGAGGATTTGATTGTAACATTTCAGAGAAGTTCAGATAGGTACATGGATGAGAAAGATATAAAGGGTTATGTCCAGCTGTGTGTCGATAGGACTAGGAACAGGCTAGATGGGCCGAAAATCCTGTTTCTGTGCTATGTGACCCTGTAGAACTGCTGTAGGTTGACTTGTCAGTAGATTTTGCAGGGTTGGGTAGGAGGATCGGTATGTACAAACAGGGTCAGCAGAGATATCGAATGGTGCAGCAACCTCAAGGTTCTGATCAGCTTCCTCGTATGTCTGGCTCTTGCTTTTCTGTGAGGTTGTTCCGGAGGTTTGCTGTATTCTGGGATGACAGGGCTTAAAGTAAGATTGGGGAGAGAGTAACTTTCTGAAAATGCTTCTTCTTGCAGACAAAGTTTGTGCAGTGCCCGGATGGAGAGCTGCAGAAACGCAAAGAAGTCGTCCACACTGTGACGTTGCACGAGATCGATGTGATCAACAGCAGGACACAGGGCTTCCTCGCTTTGTTCTCAGGTAGGACCAACACATCGAGCCAGAGGTTACCAGCAGCAAATAATGACAGTGGAAGATTGAAGGTTTGGCATTACCCTAACCTCACCCCATTGAGAACTGGGGGCCCATCCCTCTTCTTCAAAAGAGTTAGATAGTCTCAGCACTAGAACTATCTGAAGGGCTTTGGGCTAGGAAGAGGGTGGGAAGTAAGTTAACCCAGGTTTGCACCTGGATACCTAGTGCCATCCTTCTGGGAAGTTTTGCAAATTTCAGTGGACAGCAATGGCTTCCATTCCATTGCATCTTTAACAAAGCAGAAAATTAAATTCTGAGGCGCTTCCCAGTAACTGCAGGGACAAAATAGATCAGATCACTGCGTACACAACCACCCAGCAAACGGCCTTTTCCAAAAGCTCCCTTCTGAAAAGTAGTATAGGACTATTAAAACAAAAATTTCACACCATCAAAAAGCTTCTTCTCCCAGGCAATTAACAAACTTTCCAGTTAACCCCTACCCCCTCCTCTATCTATCACCCCTGTCACTGCACTGTATTTTAATCCACCTTTTATAAAGCTACGTGGTGGTATTTATGCATATTTTATTCCGTATCAGTACTTTAACCTCTAATTTTACTTTTCTATAACTATATTTTTGTTGAATGTTGTTTTATTTGTTGAATGTCGCACTGTGACCAACACACCACAGTAATTCCTAATACATGTAAATCTATAGGCAAATAGCATCGACTCTTGATAGCAAGTACAATCAGGATCAGGTTTAATATCACCAGCATATGTCATGGTATTTGCTGTTTTGCAGCAGCAATACATTCTAGTAGATATAATAAAAACTATCAATTACAATGAGAAGTTTATATTAAAAACTGAATTAAATAAGTAGAGCAAAAAGAAAGGGGGTAAGAAATACTGAGGAAGTTCATTGTCCATTCAGAAAACTGGCGGCTGAGGGGAAGAAGCGGTTCCTGAATTGTTGAGTCACTGTAAATACATTCCAAACCCGCCTGCCGTTCTGTTAATGTAGGTCATCGCAATGCTGCTTTGGCTGTGGCCTCACAGGATCACGTTGTCACTGTAAGGCTCTCCCTCTGCAGGACACGGGGTGGGAGCCCAGCGCACAGCACTCTGCTGGTTCTCAGTTGCTTGTGGAATAGCAGATGTCTGTGCCATCATAGTGGCCAACATCTGTCACAGTTGGACCTTCTACCTACTCCTGATCAGCCAGCCACTTTAAGGAGGCTTTAGGAAATCCTATAAGTAGACTCCCAAGCGTCTTTGCACCTCCTTGAATTTTCTCCATTTCAAAAATAGTCTATGCCTTTATTCCTTCTACCAAAGTGCATGAACATATACTTCCCTATATTGCATTCCATCTATTTTGAACGATTTCTTCTCTTCGGTATTCACTAAGGAGAAGGATATTGAATGGTGTAAGGTGTGGGAAACAAGTAAGGAAGTTATGGAACCTATGACAATTAAAGAGGTGGAAATACTGGCGCTTTTAAGAAATTTAAAAGTGGATAAATCTCCGGGTCCTGACAGGATATTCCCCAGGACCTTGAGGGAAGTTTGTGTAGAGATAGCAGAAGCTCTGACGGAGATCTTTCAGATGTCATTAGAAACGGGGATTGTGCCAGAGGATTGGCGTACTGCTCATGTGGTTCCATTGTTTAAAAAGGGTTCGAGAAGTAAGCCTGGCAATTATAGACCTGTCAGTTTGACATCAGTGGTGGGTAAATTAATGGAAAGTATTCTTAGAGATAGTATTTATAATTATCTGGATAGACAGGGTCTGATTAGGAGTAGCCAGCATGGATTTGTGCGTGGAAGGTCATGTTTGACAAACCTTATTGAATTTTTTGAAGTAGTTATGAGGAATGTTGACGAGGGTAAGGCAGTGGATGTAGTCTATATGGACTTCAGCAAGGCCTTTGACAAAGTTCCACATGGAAGGTTAGTTAAGAAGGTTCAGTCGTTAGGTATTAACGCTGGAGTAATAAAATGGATTCAACAGTGGCTAGATGGGAGATGCCAGAGAGTAGTGGTGGATAATTGTTTATTGGGATGGAGGCCGGTGACTAGCGGGGTGCCTCAGGGATCTGTTTTGGGCCCAATGTTGTTTGTAATATACATAAATGATCTGGATGATGGGGTGGTAAATTGGATTAGTAAGTATGCTGATGATACTAAGGTAGGAGGTGTTGTGGATAATGAGGTGGGTTTTCAAAGCTTGCAGGGAGATTTATGCCAGTTAGAAGAATGGGCTGAACGTTGGCAGATAGAGTTTAATGCTGAGAAGTGTGAGGTTCTACATTTTGGCAGGAATAATCCAAATAGAACATACAGGGTAAATGGTAGGGCATTGAGGAATGCAGTGGAACAGAGAGATCTAGGAATAACAGTGCATAGTTCCCTGAAGGTGGAGTCTCATGTAGATAGGGTGGTGAAGAAGGCTTTTGGAACGCTGGCCTTTATAAATCAGAGCATTGAGTACAGAAGTTGGGATGTAATGTTAAAATTGTACAAGGCATTGGGAAGGCCAAATTTGGAATATTGTGTACAGTTCTGGTCACCGAATTATAGGAAAGATATCAATAAATTAGAGAGAGTGCAGAGACGACTTACTAGGATGTTACCTGGGTTTCAGCACTTAAGTTACAGAGAAAGGTTGAACAAGTTAGGTCTCTATTCATTGAAGGTTGAGGGGGGATTTGATCGAGGTATTTAAAATGTTGAGAGGGATAGATAGAGTTGACGTGAATAGGCTGTTTCCATTGAGAGTAGGGGAGATTCAAACGAGAGGACATGATTTGAGAGTTAGGGGGCAAAAGTTTAAGGGAAACACGAGGGGGTATTTCTTTACTCAGAGAGTGATAGCTGTGTGGAATGAGCTTCCTGTAGAAGTAGTAGAGGCCAGTTCAGTTGTGTCATTTAAGGTAAAATTGGATAGGTATATGGACAGGAAAGGAGTGGAGGGTTATGGGCTGAGTGCGGGTAGGTGGGACTAGGTGAGATTAAGAGTTCGGCACGGACTAGGAGGGCCGGAATGGCCTGTTTCCGTGCTGTGATTGTTATATATATGGTTATATATCCTCAGTCTTTCTGCAGATTGTTGAAAGAAACAATCCCAATACTGACCCTTGCAGAACGCCACTAGTCACTGGCAGCCAGCCAGTAAAAGCCTATTCATTCCTTTGCTTTGTCTCCAGCCAGTCTTCTATCCATGCCAGTATTTTTCCTGTAATATAACGGGTTCATATCTTGTTTAGTATGCCAAATACTTTCTCTACCACCCTATAAACCTGTGCAGTCACTTTCAGGGAGCGGTGGATGGGAAGCTAGTTCACCCTTTAGACGTAAAGTGTCACTCATTGTTCGTATGGGTTGTCCTCACAGGTGACACTGGGGAAATCAAGTCTGAAGTGCGTGAGCAGATCAATGCCAAGGTCGCAGAGTGGAGAGAAGAAGGAAAGGCAGAGATAATCCCTGGGGTAGGTGTCCGGACTTCACCTCAACGTGCTGAAGTTCCGCTCCAGGACTGGAGAGCTTAATGTGGGCTAACGTAACCGTTTACTTCCCATGTGTCGGTCCTCTGCAGGTGCTGTTCATTGATGAAGTTCACATGCTGGACATTGAGTGTTTCTCCTTCCTAAACCGTGGCCTAGAAAGTGACATGGCTCCAGTCCTGATCATGGCAACTAACCGAGGAATAACCAGGTATACAGGCCCCTCTGTCCACACCTCGTATTCAGGGAGGCTACCAAGAATTAACTTCAACATTTTTAACTTGAAGGCATCTTAACTTGATGATGTTCTGATATAGGATTTATACTGCAGTTTGCAACATGGGATTAAATTAGTAAATGTCATGGTTGCAACCACACTTGATCTGCATACTCTGGTTGGCGTGGCCCTGTGAATTCTTGGATGCAGCCACCTGTAACCCGGCACAGTCTGCACACTCAGGTGGGAAGAGATGGGTGGGTAGTAACTCACTTAAAAAGACCAACCACCTCTGAGGAAAGAGTTAAAAGTGATTCCTCCTTGATGTATGTTAAAATAAAATAGAAACCTGTAAGACGAAATGGTGTTAGCCAGGAGTGGGATTGATTTGAGGAAGTGAAAGGAGCAGGAGTCTACAGTCTAGAGAGTAGATAATGATGACTGTGTGTCTGGGGAAGGTGAGGTACAGATACAGGTAACAAAGTTCAAAGTACATTTATCATCAAAGTACATCTATGTCACCATGTACAACCATGAAATTCATTTTCTTGCTTGCATACTCAATAATTACAATAACTATAATAGAATCACCACACCAACTGGGTGTACAGCTAGTATGCAAACTGTGCAAATACTAAAATAAATAATAAATGAGCAATAAATTTCAAGAACATGAGACAAGTCCTTGAAAATGAGTCTATAGGTTGTGGAACAATTTCAGTAATGGGGCGACTGAAGTTACCCCTTTGGTTCGAGGGGCTGATGGTTGAGGGGTAATAACTATTCCTGAGCCTGGTGGTGTGAGTCCTGAGGCTCCTGTACCACCTCCCTGATGGCCACAGCTAGAAGAGAGTGTGGCCTGGGTGGTGGGAGTCCCTGATGACAGCAGTGGGAAGAGAGCGTGGCCTGGGTGGTGGGAGTCCCTGATGACAGCAGTGGGAAGAGAGCGTGGCCTGGGTGGTGGGAGTCCCTGATGACAGCAGTGGGAAGAGAGCGTGGCCTGGGTGGTGGGAGTCCCTGATGACAGCAGTGAGAAGAGAGCGTGGCCTGGGTGGTGGGAGTCCCTGATGACAGCAGTGGGAAGAGAGCGTGGCCTGGGTGGTGGGAGTCCCTGATGACAGCAGTGGGAAGAGAGCATGGCCTGGGTGGTGGGAGTCCCTGATGACAGCAGTGGGAAGAGAGCATGGCCTGGGTGGTGGGAGTCCCTGATGACAGCAGTGGGAAGAGAGCGTGGCCTGGGTGGTGGGAGTCCCTGATGACAGCAGTGGGAAGAGAGCGTGGCCTGGGTGGTGGGAGTCCCTGATGACAGCAGTGGGAAGAGAGCGTGGCCTGGGTGGTGGGAGTCCCTGATGACTGCAGTGGGAAGAGAGCGTGGCCTGGGTGGTGGGAGTCCCTGATGACAGCAGTGGGAAGAGAGCATGGCCTGGGTGGTGGGAGTCCCTGATGACAGCAGTGGGAAGAGAGCGTGGCCTGGGTGGTGGGAGTCCCTGATGACAGCAGTGAGAAGAGAGCGTGGCCTGGGTGGTGGGAGTCCCTGATGACAGCAGTGGGAAGAGAGCGTGGCCTGGGTGGTGGGAGTCCCTGATGACAGCAGTGGGAAGAGAGCATGGCCTGGGTGGTGGGAGTCCCTGATGACAGCAGTGGGAAGAGAGCATGGCCTGGGTGGTGGGAGTCCCTGATGACAGCAGTGGGAAGAGAGCATGGCCTGGGTGGTGGGAGTCCCTGATGACAGCAGTGGGAAGAGAGCGTGGCCTGGGTGGTGGGAGTCCCTGATGACAGCAGTGGGAAGAGAGCGTGGCCTGGGTGGTGGGAGTCCCTGATGACAGCAGTGGGAAGAGAGCGTGGCCTGGGTGGTGGGAGTCCCTGATGACAGCAGTGGGAAGAGAGCGTGGCCTGGGTGGTGGGAGTCCCTGATGACAGCAGTGGGAAGAGAGCGTGGCCTGGGTGGTGGGAGTCCCTGATGACAGCAGTGGGAAGAGAGCGTGGCCTGGGTGGTGGGAGTCCCTGATGACAGCAGTGGGAAGAGAGCATGGCCTGGGTGGTGGGAGTCCCTGATGACAGCAGTGGGAAGAGAGCATGGCCTGGGTGGTGGGAGTCCCTGATGACAGCAGTGGGAAGAGAGCATGGCCTGGGTGGTGGGAGTCCCTGATGACAGCAGTGGGAAGAGAGCGTGGCCTGGGTGGTGGGAGTCCCTGATGACAGCAGTGGGAAGAGAGCGTGGCCTGGGTGGTGGGAGTCCCTGATGACAGCAGTGGGAAGAGAGCGTGGCCTGGGTGGTGGGAGTCCCTGATGACAGCAGTGGGAAGAGAGCGTGGCCTGGGTGGTGGGAGTCCCTGATGACAGCAGTGGGAAGAGAGCGTGGCCTGGGTGGTGGGAGTCCCTGATGACAGCAGTGGGAAGAGAGCGTGGCCTGGGTGGTGGGAGTCCCTGATGAGTGCTACTTTCTTACGGCAATACTCCTTGTAGATGTGCTCAGTGGTGGGGTGGGGCGGGCTTGTCCCATGATGGAGTGGCTGTGTCCACTACTATTTGTAGAATTTTCCATTCAAGGGCATTGGTGTTTCAGTGTACTCTCCATCACACATCTATAGAAGTTAGTAAAAGTTTTAGATGTCATGCCAAAGCTTTGCAGACTCCTACGGAAGTAAAGGAGCTGCTGTGCTTTCTTCGTAGTTGCACTTAAGTGCTGGGCCGTGGTTAAGGCCTCTGAAATGATAACACTAAAGAATTTAAAGTTGCTGACCAACCCCACCTCTGACCCCTGATGAGGACTGTTTTGTGGACCTCTGGTTTCCTCCCCCTGAAGTCAATAATCAGCTCCTTAGTCTTGCTGAAATTGAGTTAAAGATTATTGTACCAAATGGTGCCTTATCATTGAGGAGAGTACTGGGGTAAGAGTTATGTTGGAGTTTTGAAGGGATCTTGAGGGGTATAAAAAGGGGCACTTTGTGCAAGGGGGAATCTAAGGGTTGGAGGTGGAGACAAGGACATCAGGAGAGTGAAGCACTCCACACCAAGAATGTCTTGGGTTGACAATCTTTGATATATTAAAAGATATGATGGGAAAAGACCACACCAACTAAACAGCTTCTGTGTCTCAGGATTCGCGGTACGAGCTACAAAAGCCCTCACGGAATTCCAATCGACTTACTGGATCGACTGGTGATCATCTCAACCTCTCCCTACAACGAGAAGGAAACCAAACAGATTCTAAAAATCAGGTGAGGTTCCTGGAGTGTGGATCTCGGGGCAGTTCGGTTGGAATCACTTGAACGCAGAGGTGGCTGAGGCTCTTGTACTATTCAGTCATTGACTTTTTTTTTCAGTTGGCCACAGAACCGTAACTCTCGGTACCTCTGGTTAAAAGTGCAAGAACTAACCCTGTCTCTCTGGGTTACCAGACACATGCAAGATGGATGTAGTGTTGTAACTACTATTCGCAAATTGGATGAAAGCTCTACCATAACTTCTTCCCACATTGAAATGGTTCAGGAAGTACTTGTTACGCTCATTGGGATGAAGTTTTAGAACATAGAACAGTGCAGCACTGTTCAGGCCCTATGGCCCACAATGTTGTGGCGACTTTTTAAACTACTCTAAAATCAAATCTAACCCTTCCCTTCCACATAGCCGTCCATTTTTCTTTCATCCATGTGCCCATCTAAGAGTCTCATAAATGTCCAGAATGTCTACCACTACCCCTGGAGTGCATTCTACACACCTACCACTCTGTATATTTTAAAAAAACTTGCCTCTGATATCCCCCTTATGCTTTCCTCCTACTGCCACCTTAAAATTATCCTCTCTTGTATTTCCTTCCTGGGGAAAAATAACTGATCTTGGTGATTGTAGGGATGACTTACAGCAGACTGAAAAGCTTGAGCAAGTAGATATTAAGAAAGAGGGTGTGCTGGAGCTTTTGAAAAGCATCAAGTTGGATAAGTCACCAAGACCAGACAAGATGTACCCCAGGCTACTGAGGGAGGAGATTGCTGAGCCTCTGGCGATGATCTTGGCATCATCAATGGGGACGGGAGAGGTTCCGGAGGATTGGTGGGTTGTGGATGTTGTTCCCTTATTCAAGAAAGGGAGTAGAGATAGCCCAGGAAATTTTAGACAAGTGAGTCTTACTTCAGTGGTTGGTAAGTTGATGGAGAAGATCCTGAGAGGCAGGATTTATGAACATTTGGAGAAGCATGATATGATCAGGAAGAATCAGCATGGCTTTGTGAAAGGCAGGTTGTGCCTTATGAGCCTGATTGAATTTTTTGAGGATATGACTAAACACATTGTTGAAGGTAGAGCAGTCGTTGTAGTGTATGTGTATTTCAGCAAGGCATTTGATAAGGTACCCCATGCAAGGCTTGTAGAGAAAGTAAGGAAGCATGGGATCCAAGGGGACATTGCTTTGTGGATCCAGAACTGGCTTGCCCAAAGAAGGCAAAGTGTAGTTATAGATGGGTCATATTCTGCATGGAGGTTGGTCATCAGTGGTGTGTCTCAGGGATCTGTTCTGGGACACCTGCTCTTCGTGATTTTTATAAATGACCTGGATGAGGAAGTGGAGGGATGGGTTAGTAAATTTGCTGATGACACAAAGGTTGTGGGTATTGTGGATAGTGTGGAGGGCTGTCAAAGGTTACAGCAGGATATTGATAGGTTGCAAAACTGGGCTGAGAAGTGGCAGATGGAGTTCAACCCAGATCAGTGAGAGGTGGTTCATTTTGGTAGGTCAGATATGATGGCAGAATATAGTATTAATGGTAAGACTCTTGGCAGTGTGGAGGATCGGAGGGATCTTGGGGTCCAAGTCCATAGGACACTCAAAGCTGCTGCGCAGGTTGATTCTGTGGTTAAGAAAGCATACTTGGCCTTCATCAATCGTGGGATTGAGTTTAGGAGCCGAGAGGTAATGTTGCAGCTATATAGGACCCTGGTCAGACCCCACTTAGAGTACTGTGCTCAGTTCTGGTCGCCTCGCTACAGGAAGGATGTGGAAACCATAGAAAAGGTGCAGAGGAGATTTACAAGGATGTTGCCTGGGTTGGGGAGCATATTTTTAAAGCTCTTAATGGTCTGGGACCAGAGTACAACACAGAATTGTTTCATTTTTATAATCCTGCTCAGCTTTTAGGTCTTCTTCCACCAGTCTCTTAAATTTAAACAATCTCCTTCAAAAGATAATTGGCAGGTCAGCTTTTTCTGAATTGCACTTCTAAACCTAATAAGATTCAAGATTCAAAACCTTTGTTGTCATTCTAACTGTACATCAGCTCTGCAGGGCAGAATGAGACAGCGTTTCCCAGGGGCAAGTGCAATCATAACATAACAAACACAACAATAAATAATAAACACAACAATAAATAGTAAAACACAACAGCCACATGTCGGTTAAAATCAAGTTGTAAGTGTCCAAAGCAGAGTCAGGTAGAGCAGCTATTTAGCAGTCTGACTGCCTGTGGGAGGAAGCTGTTTAGTAGCCTTGTGGTTTTAGTTTTGATGCTCCTGTAACGTTTACACGATAGCAGAAGAACAAACAGTTTATGGAGAGGGTGTGAGGGATCTTTAATGATGTACTGTGTCTTCTGGAGGCATCGACTCTGAAAGAGGTCTTGGACAGAAGGTAGGGAGACCCCAATAACCTTCTCTGCTCCCCTAACCACCCTCTGCAAGGCAATTTTGTCGGCAGCACTGCAGCTGGAGTACCAGGTTGTGATGCAAAAGGTCAGCACACTCTGAACCACGTCTCTGTAGAATGTAGTTAAGATGTTAGTGGGGAGTGATGCTTGTTTAAGCTTCCTCAGAAAGTGCGATCTCTGCTGAGCCCGTTTCACAATCCCAGTGGTGTTCCTGGACCAGGTGAGATTGTCCGAGATCTGCACCCCAAGGAACTTGATGTTTTCCACTCTCTCCACTGTGGAGCCGCTGATGCTGAGGGGTGTGTGCTCAGGCTGAGACCGTCTGAAATCGACGATCATTTCCTTGGTTTTGGTGACATTAAACATCAAGTTGTTGTCGCTGCACCAGCTCTCTAGGTGTTTAACCTCCTCCCTGTACATTGTTTCATCATTTTTGCTGATGAGCCCCACCACTGTGGTATCATCAGCAAATTTAATGATCAGGTTCCCCTTGAATCTGGCTGCACAGTCATGTGTTAGCAGTGTAAACAGCAATGGGCTGAGCACACAGCCTTGTGGGGATCCAGTACTCAGTGTGATTGAGTCAGAGATGTTCCTGCCAACACGGACTGACTGTGGACTCTCTGTCAAGAAATCCAGAATCCAGCAACACATGGCAGTGTTAAGGCCAAGCAACGACAGTTTCTCCACTAGTCTCTGCAGGATGATGGTATTGAACGCTGAACTGAAATCAATGTACAGGATTCTGGCATAAGTGTCTTTGTTGTCCAAGTGAGAGAGAACTGTGTGCAGTGTGGTGGATATTGCATCCTCCGTAGAGCGATTTGGACGATAAGCAAACTGTAGAGGATCTAGTGATGAGGGGAGGCTGGCTGTGATATGAGACTTGACAAGCCGTTCTAAGGGAGGCAGTCTCAGTTGACACTTCCAAACATCAGTTCAAAACCCATTTACTCAACCTTGCTTTTAACAAACATCATTTTTGTCTTTTATTTTCATGTTTGCTTTTTATCCTATTCTAAAGCACTTTGAACTACATCTTCTGTATGAAAAATGCTGTATAAATAGTTATTATTGTATTTTTATTTTTTTTCTCAACTCAAGTTGGTAAATCCTGAGATGCAAGCAAAACCAAGCACACTCATTTCTCAGTCACTAGGAACTCTTGAACTATTCTGGTGGTGTTTAGTATTGTGGCTTTCTGGAGATTTACATAAATATTGCTGTGTGGGCTTAATTGTTCAATGCTATTTTGTAGTGACTTTGGGATGATACCAGTTGTAGATACTCCTAATGGGGCAATGTATATCCTGTTCATGTTTCATAGTCTTTCAATTTCCTCTTTTAATTCTGCACATCTCTGGTGTTTTTCACTTAGTAATTTTTGTATGTGTGTTTGGAATGACTATATTAAGTAAGTTGTTCTTGCTTGTCTATCGTGTAATATTCTATCCGGATGGTTGCTGTTCTTATAATTAAGCATATATCCTCTAATTTTACACTTCCCTACCTTGGGGACAAAGGTTCACTTTATAAACCTCTCTGTGGTCATCCCTTTGTCTCTGAGAATTGTAATTCTCAACCAGTTTTCCAGAAATAACAACTACGGAAGTAAAATACAACCACAGATGCTGTGGATCAAAGGATACGTACACAACGCTGGAAGAACTCAGCAGATCAGGCAGCATCCATGAGAAAAGAGTAGCCAATGTTTCGGGCCAAGACGTTGGCTACTCTTTTCTCACGGATGCTGCCTGACCTGCTGAGCTACGGAAGTAGTTGCCTTTCTTTTGAACGACAGACCCTAGCAGAGTGGCGGATGCAGATTTGATTGGAACTTTTAAGAGAAGTTTGGATAAGTACATTGTTGAGAGGGGCATGGCGGGCTAAAGTCCAGGTGCAGGTTGATGGGACTAGGCAAAATAATGGGTCAGTGTGCGCTAGATGGGCCGAAAGGCCTTTTTCTGAGTTATATTGTTCTTTGGCTCTATTGCTGTTTACTACAGTAAAACCTGTTAACCCAGCAGTTTGCCTTCAGGTTAATTGCACTAGAGTTTGGGTACCTTTCTTGTTTGTAATGCAGTGAACTGAATTGTTTTATTATCTGTTCGAGCGAATTTTTAATATATAAGCAGCCACTTTTACATAACTCAAGTGAAATCTATAGACTGGTGAGGTTTCCATGCTACCGTGATCATCCCTTTAAAGATGGTCCCTTGTTACGTGTAGGTGTGAAGAGGAGGACGTGGAGATGAGTGAAGATGCATACACAGTCCTCACCCGAATCGGCTTGGAAACGTCTCTCCGTTACTCCATCCAGCTGATCACTGCTGCCAACCTCGTCTGTAAGAAGCGCAAGGTAGACCACACTTCCTGCCGGTCTGGGTCCCTGTCTTATTCTGTCTTCCATCCTGCTGTCAGTTCTGTCCCTGAGACCAAATATCTCCTTGCTGACAAATGGTGCTCCTCACTTTGAGCTATGCATCACCTACAGATGCAATATAAAGCTCCCATGCTTTTCCTCCACCAGTATGTCCCAGTGCAGCTGAAGTTCTGCCCTTTCAAAGTTCACACTTCCATGTCTCATAGCCTTATCCAATCCCCACAATGTTGGGCAATTGGTGCTATAAGATTGTAAAATTCAACTGGCCCCACTAGCCTGCAGAGAGCAGAGTTCTGATTCAGATTCAAATTTATTTGTCCATAAGATAGAGCAGAATTAGGCCACTCGGCCCATCAAGTCTGTTCTACCATTCCATCGTGGCTGATATATTATCCCTCTCAACCCCATTCTCCTGTAACCTTTAATGCTGTGGCTTATCAAGAACTTATCACCCTCTGCTTTATATATACTCAATGACTTGGCCACCACAGCCACCCCTAGCAATGATTTTCACAGATTCACCACCCTGTATTTTAAGGCTGTGCCTTCTGGTCCTAGACTCACCCACTATAGGAAACACCCTCTTCACATCCACTCTAGCCAGGCCTTTCAATATTCTGTAGGTTTCAATGAGATCCCACTTCATTCTTCTAAGCTTGATCAAGTTAAGGTCCAGAGCCATCAAGCGCTCTTCATATATTAACCCTTTCATTCCCAGAAACATTCTCCTGAACCACCTCTAGCCCCTCGACAATGGCAGCACATTTTTTAGATAAGGAGCCCAAATACTGCTCACAATACTCCAAGTACAGTCTGACCAATCATCACGTCCTTGCTCTTGTATTCTAGTTCTCTTGAACTGAATGCTAACGTTGTATTTGCCTTCCTTGCCACCGATTCAACCTGCACGTTTACCTTCAGGGAATCCTGTGCAGAGATTCCCAAGTCCCTTTTCACCTCTGATTTTTGAATTTTCTCCCCATTTTCAAAATAGCAGTGAGAAGGCAAATGGGATGTTAGCATTCATTTCAAGAGGGCTGGAATATAAAAGCAAGGATGTAATGTTGAAACTTTATAAAGCATGGGTGAGGCCTCACTCGGAGTATTGTGAGCAGGTTTTGGCCCCTTATCTTAGAAAGCATGTGCTGAAACTGGAGAGGGTTCAAAAGAGGTTCATGAAAATGATTCCTGGACTGAAAGGTTTGTCATATGAAGAGCATTTGATGGTTCTGGGCCTGTATTCACTAGAATTCAGAAGAATGAGGGATGATGTAATTGAAACCTGTCGAATGATAGAGTGGATGAGGCGTGGATGTTTCCAGTGGTGGGAGAGTCTAATACCAGAGAACCTAGCCTCAATAGAGGGGCATCCTTTTAGAATGGAGAAGAGGAGGAATTTCATTAGCCAGAGAGTGGTGAATCTGCAGAATTCTTCGCCACAGGCAGCTATGGAGGCCAAGTCTTTAATGCAGAGGTTGATAGATTCTTGATTGGTTGGGGCATGAAGGAATAAGGCAGGAGATTGGGGCTAAGAGGAAATTTGGATCAGCCATGTTGAAATGGTGGAGTTCGTCCTCCATATCTCTGCAGTGACATTTTCTAGTGGTCGAATGTCTACTCTCACCTCTTTTAATCTTTATACAGTATATCTGAAAAAAACTTTTGGTGTCCTCTATTTTTGTTAGCTTACTTTCATGTTTCACCGTTTCTCTCCTTATGGTTTTTTCAGTTGCCGTCTGTTGGTCTTTTGATATTATGCTGTCCTTGACTTCCTTTGTCAACCATAGTTACCTCTTCTTCCTTTTAGAATACTACTTCATCTTTGGGATGTATCTATTCTGCACCTTCCGAATCGCCTCCAGAAACTCCAGCCATTGCTGTTCTGCCATCATCCCTGCTGGTGTCCCCTTCCAGTTAATTTTGGCCAGCTCTTCTCTCATGCCCCTATAATTCCTCCACATGTACACAGAAGCAAACAGTAAAATATGTTGTTTGTGTCGACAACTGACGCAGCCCACAAGTGTGGTCACACATTCCAGCGCCAACATACCATGGTTGACAGAACACAAGTGACAAAACAGCAAAGCAAGCCCCATTCCTCCCACCCATGTACATTCACATTTCCCTTTCTTTACCCTTCTCCCATTTTATCTCTTTCCTTGATCCCGACCACAGTTGTTTCCTGTTTTGTTTCAGGGGACAGAGGTACAAGTGGACGACATTAAACGTGTTTACTCTCTCTTCCTGGATGAGTCCCGATCAACGCAGTACATGAAGGAATACCAGGACGCCTTCATGTTCAATGAAATAAGTGAGTTTTTCCCGGCTGCAGGAACCAGATCGTGTATGACAGGGACAGTCAGGCGTGCATGAAGTCCGGTGACAGTGAAATGTGTCATTTGGTCAATGACCAACACAGCCTGAGGCTATGCTGGGGGCCCACAGTGTTGCTGCGCTTCCGGTGCCAACATAGAACGCCCACAACTTACTAACACTAACCTGTATGTCTTTGGAATGTGGGAGGAAATCGGAGTACCTGGAGGAAACGTGGGGAGAACAGTAAGCGGCAGGAACCCCAGTCACTGGTGCTGTAAAGTACTACGCTAAGCGTAAAACTACAGTGCCCTTAGCTGTGGTCAGTGTTTGTCCCCAAGGAGCTCAGAGATAGGATGTACGTTCACATTCAAAGGGTACAAATGGGAATTAATGGTTAATTTGAAGGCAGACTTGTCCAGAACTGGCCCATCTCTGGACAGAAGTTGGGTTATCAACAGTAACACTGTAGCTGTGCTGGGGATGATGGAAGCTAGTCACCGACTCAGGGACTTCCAGGGCAAGGTGCGTGTAGGCCGTGAGTGTGATCACAATTACTGTGAGAGTCTCCAGCTCACCTGCGAGTATCTCTGAGGTGCAAGGTCTTCGCTCAGAGGTTGGTGAGAGTGTGGAACGAGCTGCCAATGAGTGTACGGATGTGTATACGATTGCAGCATTTAGGATGGGAGGGGTATAGAGGACTCTGGTCCAGGTGTCAGTAGGACTAGGCAGAATTCAGCACGGATTAGATGGGCCAAAGGACCCCATTTCTGTGCCGTCACCCTCTATGATTAACCTGCTCACTGATGTTTGTATATTATTATTCATCTGTGGCATGTGGTTAAAACCAGCGTTTATATCACACTTAAAATGCTGGAGGAACTCAGCAGGCCGGGCAAAGCAGCTATGGGGAGAAAAGTACAGTCGATGTTTTGGGCCAGAACCCTTCAGCAGGACTTTTGAGTTCCTCCAGCATTTTGTGTGTGTTGCTCAGATTTCTAGCCTCTGCAGATTTTCTCTTGTTTATGATTTATATCACACTGCGAGTTGGTTTGAGAATTTAAAAGTGGCATCCCTCACTAAGAAGCCCCACCAGCCATTATTACCATCAGAGAGGAGGTTTGGGAGCCTTAGGACACACACTCAGTATTTCCGGAACAGCTTCTTCCCCTCAGCCATCAGATTTTGGAGCAGTCCTAAACAGACCTCACTGTTCCTCTTCTGCATTATTTATTGATTTTGTTTCTTATTGAAACTTAGTAATTTTTTGTTTTGCACTGTACTGTTGCCACAAAACAACAAATTTCATGTCATGTGTCAGTGATAATAAACCTGATTTTGAACGGTGAGAAAAGAGCAGTGGGCCAGCTGGTGAAGGTGCTCCCATAATTTAGGGTGGTACGGTAGCCAGTGATCTGGATTCAGTCCCACCCCTGCCTGTAAGGATTTTGTACATTCTACCCATGACTGCATGGGTTTCCTCAGAGTGCTCCAGTTTTCCCAAAATCCAACGATGTGCAGGTTAGGTAGACTAATTGGGCGGCACGGGATCATTGCGCCAAAAGGACTTGTTACCATGCTGTATCTCTAAGTAAATAGATTCACCCCCCCCCCCCCCCCCCCCCACAACAGTGAGCACGTGTCCAGGTCGGGATGGTCTGGAACTAGGAGTGGAGGGGGGGAGGTTGAAATCTCTGAAGAGGGAGATCCTTATCCTGGATTCTGGATCCCACTGGTCTGGGAGGTGCTGTTGGGGAATTGTGGATCAGGCAATAAATGTCATGTGGTTGACAGCAGAAGGAAATAATCAACTATGGCTGGAAACAGAGGAACAACACTGGGGAGGTGGGGGTAGGGTGAGAGACTGTACGTATCCATCAGTCTCCTTCACAGTATGCTGGGGAAGAACTCAGCAGGTCAGGCAGCATCAATAAACAGTCAGCATTTCAGGCTGAGACCCTTCTTCAGGACTCCAACAGTCTCCTACATCTCCATTTGATGCTATGGAACATAGAATATAGAACATTACAGCACAGTGCAGTGTTGTTGTGACCTTTTAAGCTACCCTAAGATCATTCTAGCCCTTCCATCTTCCTATCATCCATGTGCCTGAGTACCCTTAATGTATCTGATCTACCAGCACCCTTGGCAGCACGTTCCACGCACCGCTCTCTGGGTAATTTCCCTTCCCTCCAATCACCTTAAAATTATGCCCCTTCATATTAGCCATTGTCGCCCCGGAGAAAAAATCTCTGGCTGTCCACTCGATCTGAGCCTCTTGTACACCTCTATCAAATCGCCTCACATCCTCCTTTGCTAGCTTATCCCTTCTTCATAAGACGTGCCCTCTAGTCCAGGCAGCATCCTGGTAAATGTTCTCTGCTCCCTCTCTAAAGCTGCCACATCCTTCCAATAAGACAACTAGAACTGAACACAATTATCTTTTGGTATTGTAAAATTGATTACAAGATGGTTTTCAGTAAGAAATTGTTGTGCAGAAAATAACTTAATACAAGCCATTGTTTGCCTTGGGACGTTCTCCATAGGGATGAGGAATTGTGAAGGGCTTGTCGTCCATGTCTCTCCTAGAGACAGAACTGGAATCAGTAACGAGGTTTTGAATGTTTGATGCTGTCCTCACAGTAGTTTGAGAGCCTTGACTCAATAGACAATAAGATACTTATGGCCAGTTGGATGCTCTGTGTGCGTGTGTGTGCGTGCACGCACACAACTCCTGGTAGAGGAGTTAATGACACTGTCATTTTGCACTTTTTGCTCATCGTACGGCGTGTCTTGGGCATCTGAAACCTGGCGGAGCCCATCTCTCTCCAGGTCGAGATCGAGTTGCTAGCTCGATACTCAACCCAGGCACGGATGGAAAGCATGCAAGGGAGCCGGCCGGATTCGAACTCGGGACCTCTCGCCCCAAAGTCCAGCACTGGTGCCACTGCACCACCAGCTGGTTCACAGCAAAGGTACACCAGGGCTGAAGGCAGGAGCCAGTGGTCTGTGGCTTGTGTTAGTGGGTGGGGTGATCCCTGGAATGGGATGAGTAACCTGCTGCTGTACACTTCCTCATGATTATTCTGACCCTCTTATTTTGCAGAAGGTGAGGTGATGGACACCAACTAACCCAGCGAGATGTCGCAAAAGCTGTGAAGACCCCAATGTTTGTTACCATTGAGATCCAATCGCGTGTTGATTTGAACAATATTTTTGTCACTTTTTATGGTTTCCAGGTTATTTTGTAATAAATTCTGAAAGGTTTGACAGGTTGAAATGTTCTGTGAGTTTTGCTGTTGATGGTCGGTTACACACAGTGTACGTGGTTAGTGATGGCTGGGCTTCAGTACACTCATACCTCGTGTTCTCAGGCTCAAGCACCATCACAGCTACTGAAACAGCATCAAAGCTCAGGGCGTGATTCTCTGCAAGTCACAGTTATTATCAGAGTACATAAATGCCACCCTGAGAGTCAATCTCCTGCAGGCTGACTTCTCACTTGATTGTTTCACACATTGATTTGGCTTTGCATTTACTCAGAGCATCACTGACAGTCCCCTGACTTAAAGGGCTTGTGTGAAGCAGATGAGTTTCAGGACCCTGGTGACCTCATGGTCATGTTTTTGATGTTTTAATATCCTTTAAATCCCTGGTTAATTATATTTCAGTTCCCCACAGTGGTGTGATTTGAACCCGTGTCTCTGGGCGTGACCTCGAGCTCTGGCTGCTGGACCTTAATCACTGGGCGCCCATCTGTACTGCTTACTGAATGGTGAGCAGTGGGTTTTCCCACCGTTTCTCTCTCCCCCCGAGAACTACAGAACTGAACAAATGGTACAGGCATGGAAACCTTTGATCATCTCGATCTGCGTTCGTCCCTTCATGTTTGGATAAAGCACAGCAGTGGCACAAGTCCTGGTCACCAAGATTGGTCTCGGCCAACGCTCACTGCAAGTTGCTACAGTGTGAGATTCCACCCGGCCAGTGTACCTGGGGTCTAACGTACCCACACCACCATCCATTTCGAACACCAGGCGTTCACCAGAACCTGGCCCGTTCCATTTCATGTGTGGGAGCAACCTTTATCCCATCTGGCGGGGAGTACTTGGAGTTTAGACCCTAAGACGTAGGAACAGATTGGGCCATTCAGCTCATCAGTTTTAGCTTTATTAAAGGTTAGCTCTATTTGTGAGTGTGCCCGCGCAGTCCGAGGATGTGCTGCGGCAGCCCCCAGGTGTTGCCGTGCTTCCAGCACCCACAAAGCGTGTGCACAACTTCAGGCGCAGAGGCCAAAGGCAGAGTTTAACTCCGCACGGCGGCTGTGGAGGCCAAGTCATTAGGTATATTTAAGGCAGAGGCTGATACATCCTTGATTAGTCAGGGCATGAAGGAACACTGGGAGATTGGGACTGAGAGTGAAATGGATCAGCCATCCCGTATTTCTGCTCCTATATCTTATGAAGCAGACCCATCTGCAAAGGAGATCAGAGTCACCTATCACCTGCCAACTTGTACTCCTTCCCTTCACATCACCTTAATCTGGATTCTCCACCCTTCCAGTCCTGATGGAAGGCCTCCCTCCACCTGAAACCTCCATTGTTCGTTCCAGTCCAGGGATGCCGCCTGACCTGAGTTTCTCCCGCGTTTTCTGTGTGTTGCTCTAGATTGCCAGCACCTGCAGTATCCGTTGTGTTATATATCACTCTGTTATGGAACGCACATTCTTGAAGGGAAGTCAAGGTCGCGTTTATTGTGTGTTCAAGTCCAGGTATGCAAAAGTGAGGTAAAAACAACAGTTTTACAGGTAACGTCCATCATACAGGAAGCATTCAATATAAATTGAAACCAATCATACACAATTTTCACAATAAAGATCACAGAACAAATATAAAGTCCACGTGAGTGCTGAGTGACCGAATAGTTTTGCTAAAAGTACAAACTATTTTAATGCGTTTTCTGGAACTTGTAAGCAAGGAACTAGAAGCCAGAGCTGTCTCTCTACACTATACTGTTTTCTCCCAACACCCGACTGAGTGAAAGAGGTGACAGAAGTTAATAACTAGTGAGATAATCCCACCTCCCTCTGCTATTCCCCCCTCCTCAGTCCTGACGCTAAAAATAGCAGTGTCCAGTCTGCACACGCCCCATCTACAAAATAGTTTCTTTGCTATAAAGTACTGGAGCGAACTATTTTGTTTAGAGGCATGTCATCGGAGGTGCAGGACAAGGTGGTACACGGGATTATAGCCTCCGGGTGCCAGCGTCCCTGACATGGATTTGCCTTGACATCAGAATTTCTAGCCCTAAGTGGGAGAGTAGCAACGGGGGAGGCCGGCGGGTGGCTCACAGCAGCAGCCTCGTGGCACTGCAAAAGTCGGGCTCGATGCTCTGCCGGGAGCAGTCGGTGTAATCCAGCCTGCAGAGGTTACATTCGCAGCTGACAGCCACGGTGTAGGTGTAGGTGGGGTCCACGCCCTTGGGGCAGCCCGGTAACTTGATGGTCTCGGACCGCATCTCCCTGTAAGTGCACACGTGCTGGTACACGGACAGGAGCGGGCTCTTGTACACGGACTCCTGAAATCAAAGAGCAACAAGTGTTTCAGGCGTCCCGGCTCTCAGGAAACAGAACATTAAAAAACACAGCACAATACAGACTCTTCGGCCTATGCTACGATGGCGTGCCGACAGTTTAAGTTCAAGATTGTTATTGCCATTTTTCAATGCACCACTGCTAAGGAAAATAAGAATCCGATGCAGCATTAACACAACGAATAAAAGCACATTAAAATATAAATATATAATCAATTCTGTAAAACAATGCACAAGTAACTGATTGTACGTGAAGTGACACCAGGTGATGTGTATATAGTGGGGTGGGTTAATGGGCAGAGATGTTGATCAGCCTGACGGATTACTCCAAGATCAATTTAACCCTTCCCTTCCACACTGCCCTCCATTTTTCTTTCATCCAAGAGCCTATCGAACAGTCAATTTAATGTCCCTAGTGAATCTGACTCAACCACCACCCCTGGCAGTGTTCTCCACGCACCCGCCATTCTCTGTGTATAAAAACAAATCCTCTACATTTTCCTCCAATCACCTCTCACATTAGCTACTGCCACCCGAGGGAAAAGGCGCTGGCTGCGTTTCGCCTTTACTTTTGGCACTTTAACGGTTAATTTCTCGCGGGGAAAACATCAGGCGACAGTTATTTAGATAACTGCACTGAATAAAGACTTTCAACCCCACCAACCCCTTTCTCCAGACTTCAAATAGCGGTCATGTTATGCCGCTTGGGAGCAGTTAACCGTTAAAATGCCAGTGCGGACGACAAACCAAACAAGTGTATGTAAATATGGAATAACAGAGTGCCACGTGGGTGGCGAAAAGTGTGAAAATGTAAAGACAGCAATGGAAACAGTTGTAAAGGATTGAAAGTCATTGAATGATTCATTGTATATAATTTATTTTTGAATAAAGTATATTTTGTTTAATTAAAAAAAACTTCACAACACGAGGAAATCTGCAGATGCTGGAAATTCAAGCAACACACACAAAATGCTGGTGGAACACAGCAGGCCAGGCAACATCTATAGGGAGAAGCGCTGTCGACGTTTCGGGACGAGACCCTTCGTCAGGACTAACCGAAAGGAAAGATAGTAAGAGATTTGAAAGTAGTGGGGGGAGGGGGGAATGCGAAATGATAGGAGAAGACGGGGGGGGGGTGGGATGAAGCTAAGAGCTGGAAAGGTGATTGGCGAAAGTGATACAGAGCTGGAGAAGGGAAAGGGTCATGGGACGGGAGGCCTCGGGAGAAAGAAAGGGGGAGGGGGGAAAGCACCAGAGGGAGATGGAGAACAGGCAGGGTGATGGGCAGAGAGAGAGAGAGAAAACAAACAACTAAATATGTCAGGGATGGGGTAAGAAGGGGAGGAGGGGCATTAATGGAAGTTTAGAGAAGTCAATGTTCATACCATCAGGTTGGAGGTTACCCAGCAGGTATATAAGGTGTTGTTCCTCCAACCTGAGTATGGTTTCATCTTGACAGTAGAGGAGGCCATGGATAGACATATCAGAATGGGAATGGGACGTGGAATTAAAATGTGTGGCCAGTGGGAGATCCTGCTTTCTCTGGCGGACCGAGCGTAGGTGTTCAGCGAAACGGTTTCCCAGTCTGCGTCGGGTCTCACCAATATATAAAAGACCACACCGGGAGCACCGGACGCAGTATACCACACCAGCCGACTCACAGGTGAAGTAAAAACACAAAATGCTGGCAGAACTCAGCAGGCCAGACAGCATCTTTGGGAGGACGACGTTTCGGGCCGAAACCCTTCATCAGAAGTGAAGTAACATGGGATGGTCAAGGGGGGGATAAGATGTGGGGGGAGGGATTAAGTAGAGAGCTGGGAAGTGATAGGCTGGAGGGAAATAGGCTAGGGGAAAGTGGAGAATTATGGGAAATAAAAGAGAAAGAAAGGAAGGGCTGGGGGAAGAGATTATAGTGGGGGGGGGAAGAGAGAAAGAAAACCAGACTAAAATAATAGATAGGGATGGGGTAAGGGGGGGCAGGGGTATCAACGGAGGTCTGTGAGTTGGATGTTCATGCCGGCAGGTAGGAGGCGACCTAGGCTGGAGATAAGGTATTGCTCCATCGACCTGCGTGTGGTCTCATCTTGACGGTAGAGGAGGCCATGGACAGACATGTCGGAGTGGGAGTGGTCTGTGGAATTGAAGCGTGTGGCCACAGGGAGATCCCGCCACTGCTGGAGGACTGAGCACGGGTGAAGTGTCGCCTCACCTGGAAGGACTGTCTGGGGCCCTGAATGGTGGTGAGGGGGGGAAGTGTAAGGGCAGGTGTAGCACTTGTTCCGCTTACAAGGATAAGTGCCAGGAGGGAGATCGGTGGGAAGGGATGGGTGGGGGACGAGTGGACAAGGGAGTCGCGCAGGGAGCGATCCCTGCGGAAAGCAGAAAGGGGGGGGGGGGGACGTGCTTGGTAGTGGGATCCCGTTGGAGGTGGCGGAAGTTACGTTGGACCTGGAATTCACAACAACTGGCGTTGGAACGTGACAGCCGGTGAGCAAAATCCCAGAGAGTAAAGAGTAAATGAACAGAAAATGGTTACGCCTGGATGTGCGGCGTCTGGCGGCACCTCTGAGCTGAAAAGGCAGCGGCAGAAAGTAAATATATTATCAATACACATATGAGTCACCACGCTGAGAGTCCTCTTGCAGGCATTTGCAGGAAAATAAAGAAATACCGTAGAATTTATGAAAAAAATATATAAAGACTGACAACCAACCAACATCCAACTGGTTCAAATAAAAATGCATGCAGAAGTCTTAGCCACATATGTATAACCATGGTGCCTAAGACTTTTGCACAGCACTGTAGTAATTTTATGTATTGCACTGTACCGCTGCCACAAAAAATCATATTCATGACAAATGTGAGTGATTCTGATATGGATATCTGTTGTGGACTGAGATTGGAAAGGGGGTAAGGGGAGGGGAATTATGGTTGGGAAATGGGAAGGGACACACACAGAATGCTGAAGGGACTCAGCAGGACAGGCAGCATCAATGGAAAAGAGCACAGTCGCGGGAAGCACCGCGGAGACATTCCGGAATGATCAATTAACCAGTTGTTTGGGATGAAATGATCTTGCCTGGTGTCTCAGGGCTGGGTGTGTCTGCACCCGCGCCAACCCCCGCCCTGGCACTCCTTCTCTGCCACCTGTCCCACACCCCTCCCGCGGCACTCCACCCTTCGCCATTCCCAACATCCTGTACTCCCGCCGGATGTACAAACTCGTCTCCGCTCCACATTGACGAATGTCTAAAACTTTTTGCAAAGAGCTATAAGTTAAAAAAAAATACTGAGAACATGAGTCGTAGAGTCCTTGAAGTGAGTCCATAGGTTGTGAAATCAGTTTAGAGTTGAGGTGAATTAAGTTACTCACTCTGGTTCAGGAGCCTGATGGTTATGGAGTAATAACTGTCCTGATGATGTAGGACCTGAGGCTCCTGTACTTCCTACCCAATTGTAGTAGTGAGCATGAGGCATGGCCTGGATGGTAGGAATGGAGGGATGGCTCCATTGACACTTCTCCTGCAGCCCGTTGTGCAGAGCCGGCTCAGAATGTGGATACCGACAGCAAACGGTGGAGACAAGGTTGGGGTCTGTACGGTACCGGTAGAGGGCGCTACAGTATTGTAGTGATCAGCATAACAACTGGCGTTCAGTTCCTGCCGCGCCCTGTAGGGAATTTGCATTTTATCCCTGTGACTTCGCGGGTTTCTTCCAGGTTCTCTGCTTTCCACCCGCATTTCAAAGACGTACGGGTTCCGGTTAGTAAGTACAAACACGAGAAAATCTGCAGATGCTGGAAATTCAAACAACACACACAAAATGCTGGTGGAACACAGCTGGCCAGGCAGCATCTATAGGGAGAAGCACTGTCGACGTTTCGGGACGAGACCCTTCGTCAGGATTAACTGAAAGGAAAGATAGTCAGAGATTTGAAAGTAGTGGGGGAGGGGGAAATGCAAAATGATAGGAGAAGACCGGAGGGGGTGGGATGAAGCTAAGAGCTGGAAAGGTGATTGGTGAAAGTGATACAGAGCTGGAGAAGGGAAAGGATCATGGGACGAGAGGCCTGGGGAGAAAGAAAGGGGGAGGGGGGAAGCACCAGAGGGAGATGGAGAACAGGCAGGGTGATGGGCAGAGAGAGAGAAAAAAAACAAATAACTAAATATGTCAGGGATGGGGTAAGAAGGGGAGGAGGGGCATTAACGGAAGTTAGAGAAGTCACTGTTCATGCCATCAGGTTGGAGGCTACCCAGCCGGTATATAAGGTGTTGTTCCTCCAACCTGAGTTTGGATTCATTTTGACAGTAGAGGAGGCCATGGATAGACATATCAGAATGGGAATGGGACGTGGAATTAAAATGTGTGGCCACTGGGAGATCCTGCTTTCTCTGGCGGACCGAGCGTAGGTGTTCAGCGAAACGGTTTCCCAGTCTGTGTCGGGTCTCACCAATATATAAAAGGCCACACCGGGAGCACCGGACGCAGTATACCACACCAGCCGACTCACAGGTGAAGTGTCGCCTCACCTGGAAGGACTGTCTGGGGCCCTGAATAGTGGTGAGGGAGGAAGTGTAAGGGCAGGTGTAGCACTTGTTCCGCTTACAAGGATAAGTGCCAGGAGGGAGATCGGTGGGGAGGGAGGGATGGAGGGGGACGAGTGGACAAGGAAGTCGCGTAGGGAGTGATCCCTGCGGAAAGCAGAAAGAGGGGAGGAGGGAAAGATGTGCTTGGTAGTGGGATCCCGTTGGAGGTGGCGGAACTTACGGAGAATTATACGTTGGACCTGGAGGCTGGTGGGGTGATAGGTGAGGACAAGGGGAACCCTATCCCGAGAGGGGTGGCGGGCGGAAGGGGTGAGGGCAGATGTGCGGGAAATGGGAGAGATGCATTTGAGAGCAAAGATGATGGTGGAAGAAGGGAAACCCCTTTGTTTAAAAAAGTAAGACATCTCCTTCGTCCTGGAATGAAAAGCCTCATCCTGAGAGCAAATGCAATGGAGACAGGAATTGTGAGAAGGGGAAAGCATTTTTGCAAGAGACAGGGTGGGAAGAGGAATAGTCCAGGTAGCTGTGAGAGTCTGTAGGCTTATAGCAGATATCAGTAGATAAGCCATCTCCAGAGATGGAGACAGAAAGATCAAGAAAGGGGAGGGAGGTGTCGGAAATGGACCAGGTAAATTTGGGGGCAGGGTGAAAGTTTGAGGCAAAATTAATGAAGTCAACGAGCTCAGCATGCGTGCAGGAGGCAGCACCAATGCAGTCGTCGATGTAGCGAAGGAAAAGAGGGGGACGGATACCCGTATAGAGTTGGAACATGGACTGTTCCACAAAGCCAACAAAAAGGCAGGCATTAACTGCCTTTTTCTCCCATCCACTGCCACCAACCTCATAGTTCCCACACCCCGCACTTCCCGTTTCTACCTCCTACCCAAGATCCACAAACCTGCCTGTCCAGGTAGACCCATTGTCTCTGCTTGCTCCTGCCCCACCGAACTCATTTCTGCATATCTTGACACTGTCTTATCCCCCTTGGTCAATCCCTTCCCACCTATGTTCATGAGACTTCTCACGCTTTGAATTTTTTCAATTATATTAAGTTCCCTGACCCCCACCGCCTTATTTTCACCATGGACGTCCAGTCCCTATATACCTCCATCCTCCACCCGGACGGTCTCAAAGCTCTTCGCTCCTTTTTGGATTCCAGACCTAACCAATTTCCCTCTACCACCACTCTCCTCCATCTAGCGGAATTAGTTCTTACTCTCAATAATTTCTCCTTTGTCTCCTCCCACTTCTTTCAAACCAAGGGTGTAGCCATAGGTGCCCGTATGGGTCCCAGCTATGCCTGCCTTTTTGTTGGCTTTGTGGAACAGTCCATGTTCCAAGGCTATACGGGTATCCATCCCCCTCTTTTCCTTCGCTACATCGACGACTGCATTGGCGCTGCCTCCTGCACGCATGCTGAGCTCGTCGACTTCATTAACTTTGCCTCCAACTTTCACCCAGCCCTCAAATTTACCTGGTCCATTTAAAACACCTCCCTCCCCTTTCTTTATCTTTGTGTCTCCATCTCTGGAGATGGCTTATCTACTGATATTTACTATAAGCCTACAGTCTCTCACAGCTACCTGGACTGTTCCTCTTCCCACCCTGTCTCTTGCAAAAATGCTATCCCCTTCTCACAATTCCTCCGTCTCCGTCGCATCTGCTCTCAGGATGAGGCTTTTCATTCCAGGACGAAGGAGATGTCTTCCTTTTTTAAACAAGGGGGCTTCCCTTCGTCCACCATCAACTCTGCTCTCAAACGCATCTCTCCCATTTCCCGCACATCTGCCCTCACCCCATCCACCCGCCACCCCACTCGGGATAGGGTTCCTCTTGTCCTCACCTACCACCCCACCAGCCTCCAGGTCCAACGTATAATTCTCCATAACTTCTGCCACCTCCAACGGGATCCCACTACCAAGCACATCTTTCCCTCCTCCCCTCTTTCTGCTTTCCGCAGGGATCGGTCCCTACGCGACTCCCTTGTCCACTCGTCCCCCTCCATCCCTTCCCACCGATCTCCCTCCTGGCACTTATCCTTGTAAGCGGAACAAGTGCTACACCTGCCCTTACACTTCCTCCCTCACCACCATTCAGGGCCCCAGACAGTCCTTCCAGGTGAGGCAACACTTCACCTGTGAGTCGGCTGGTGTGGTATACTGCATCTGGTGCTCCCGGTGTGGCCTTTTATATATTGGTGAGACCCGACGCAGACTGGGAGACCGTTTCGCTGAACACCTATGC
This sequence comes from Hemitrygon akajei, assembly GCF_048418815.1. NCBI lineage: Eukaryota > Metazoa > Chordata > Chondrichthyes > Myliobatiformes > Dasyatidae > Hemitrygon > Hemitrygon akajei. The sequence goes on from NC_133154.1 coordinate 25,635,083, forward strand.
TCGGTCCGCCAGAGAAAGCGAGATCTCCCAGTGGCCACACATTTTAATTCCATGCCCCATTCCCATCCTGATATGTCTATCCATGGCCTCCTCTACTGTCAAGGTGAATCCACACTCAAGTTGGAGAAACAACACCTTATATACCGGCTGGGTAGCCTCTAACCTGATGGCATGAACATTGACTTCTCTAATCCGTTAATGCCCCTCCTCCCCTTCTTACCCCATCCCTGACATATTTAGTTGGTTTTTTTTTCTCTCTCTCTGCCCATCACCCTGTCTGTTCTCCATCTCCCACTGGTGCTCCCCCCCCCCCTTCTTTCTCCCGAGGCCTCTCGTCCCATGACCCTTTCCCTTCTCCAGCTCTGTATCACTTTTGCCAATCACCTTTCCGGCTCTTAGCTTCATCCCAACCCCTCCAGTCTTCTCCTATCATTTTGCATTTCCCCCTCCCCCCACTACTTTCAAATCTCTTACTATCTTTCCTTTCAGTTAGTCCTGACAAAGGGTCTCGGCCCGAAACGTCGACAGCGCTTCTCCCTATAGATGTTGCCTGGCCTGCTGCGTTCCACCAGCATTTTGTGTGTGTTGTCGGGTTAGTAAGTTGTGGGCGTGCTATGTTGTCACTAGAAACATGACGGCACTTGCAGGCTGTCCCAGCATATCCTCGGTCGTTGATGCAAACGACACATTACACTCGATGTTTCAACGTATGCGTGACAAATACAGCTTAATCTTTGACCTCTGTAATGCGAACTGACGCTACACTGTGATCGTACGCTTCCTCCTTTGGACCCCTGGGACCACAGTCCGCCAGTCCCTGTACCCCTTGGGTGCACCTCATGTGTGAGGCTAGGCAGCAACGCCAAATCCCAAACTTGGCGTGTGCCCACATCCCGTTCAGCTGCGCACCCCCGCCAAACGGCAACTGGTAACAACTCCAACTAAACCCAACCGCCATTTGCTGGTCTAGACTGGCGGACATGTCTTGAGGATAGGTTGACGAGCCGGGGCTTTTCTCTTTGGAGCGAAGGAGGATGAAAGGTGGCTTGATAAGGGTGTAGAAAATGATAAGAGGCATAGAGTGAGTGGTCAGCCGGAGACTTTTTCCTAGGATGGAAATGGCTAATACAAGGGGACATAACTTTAAGGTGATTGGACAAAAGTTTAGGGGTGACGTCAGTGTTTTATACACAGAGAGTGGTGGGAGCATGAAACGCCCTGCCGGGGTAAAGGTAAAGGCAGAAACATTAGATGACTTAAAGAAACTCTTAGATGGGCACATGGCTGAAAGAAAAATGGAGGGTTGTGTAGGATTGATCATCGTGGGACGAAGAGCCTGTACTTTGCTGTAACGTTCTATCTTCTTAACTTAGGTGAGGAGCACTCGGGCCTGTGGTCATGGCTTCCCCCGGGGTTTATAGTGCATGCTATTGGCATTCTGATTTCCCCATTAAACCGGCAGGGAGCTTGGAGTTGCAATAAATTTACCAGGGCGGCTGACAATCCATCTCCCCCTGCATTCAGCATTAGATACCATCTTCCCACCCTCATCAAGAGCCCCAGATTCTGCCACACACCCACGCACTAAGAACACTGTGTGTGTGTGTGTGTGTGTGTGTGTGTGTGTGTGTGTGTGTGTGTGTGTGTGTGTGTGTGTGTGTGTGTGTGTGTGAAAGAGAGAGAGAGAGAGAGAGAGAGAAGGAACGTAGAACAGAAAGCAGTGTAGAGCGATAGTGGTTGGGAAATCATAATGGAAGTCCAAAAAAACCTGCAGATGCTAGAAACCTGAAATAAAACCGAACAATGCTGGAAGCTCTGGGGGTCAGGCAGCATCTGTGGAGAGAGAAACCGATTCTGATGAAGGGCTCTGGACTGGATAAACAGCTTTCTATCTGCACGATCCTGACTGCCTCCAGCAACCCCCGTTTTATCGAACGGGGCAGTGGTTGGGCCAGGTTCAGACTGGGTCCGGCACCGGCCCCAGACCAGAGCAGAATGGCATATGAGAACTACAGCCACAGGCAACCCCACCCCCCTTACCTTGGTCAGGCAGTAGCCACTGCACACGGTGGTGGTCAGGACGACACAGAAGGGGCAATTGTCCTTCTCCGCGGAGATGGTGCTGTTGGTCAGCCGGCAGTACCGGCTGTGAACGGAGAGGATGCACAGTCCAAGCAGGAGAAGCCGCTTGCAATCCATCCTGAAACAGACAGGAGTTATTTCCCCACCTTTTGTTCCTTCAGTCTGGAGATTGGAACCGAAGCTCACTGGTTTCACAGCGCAGATCAAAGGGCTCTGCGTGACTTCTCTGCCCTCCTCAACGCAGAACAGAGAACAATGCAGTGTGACGCCAAGCCCTTCGCCTGATAATGCTCTGCAGACCTTTAACCAACTCTATGATCGATCTAACCCTTCCCTCCCACATTTTTCTATCCCTCTATCATCTATGCGCCTACCTAAAAGTTTCTTAAATCCCTCTGATGTTTCCACATCTCACACCACCCTTTGGTTCCAAGTACCCACCACTCTGTGTAAAAAAACTTACCGCTGACACCCGCCACCCCCCCCCCCATACTTTCCTCCAATCACCTTAAAATTATGCCCTGTCCTATTAGGTTTTGATTCTTTTCACTACGTTTGTCAAACTTCAAGACCAACATTTCCCTTTCCCCTATCTCTGACTTAACCCTTCCCAGCTCCTGTAATCAATAAGGACGTACTTTGTTGTGGCCTTTCACCTGTTCTCGACTCCTTGTCTCTGGAGATCTGACAGAGACGGTGTGGGAGCGGTAGGAGAAACACAGTGCTGGCGTCCTTTTATACACACGCTCTAACATAGATCAGGGTTGCGATGACCATCTCCCCGGGATTATGCGCAAGGTTATCAGACGGTTCCCACTTCATGCCCACAGCCAAATCGCGCTGGTGACCGGTCCTGCTCCCAAGCGCTGATTCAGATCCTGGCAACGGCGGATACTGATCGCCAGCCGGCCATTTACCGAAGTATTCAGGCCACTTCAAGCGGGGCAGGAGATGGGTCAAAGGCGAAAGTTTGCAGGAGAAAGAGGCTGAAAACCTTTATGGAGAGAGTTCTGGTGCTGGGGGAGCCACGGATAATCGAGGCAGCAGAAAGGGAAATTTAAAAAAAATAAACTGTGTGGCTGTTGGAAACAGAGTCACAGATAAATACAGAAGAGGAACAGGTTCTTCGGCCCAACTTGCCTATGCTAACCCAAGCTTATCCTATTTTCCCACATTTGGCCCTCTAAACCTTTTCTATCTGTGTACCTTTTAAACGTAATTGTACCCACCGCTGCCTCTTCTCTGACAGCCCATTCCATACACCCACTGCTCTCTGCATTAAAAACGTGTCTCTCAAAGCTCAAAGGAAATTTATTATCAAAGTACGTACATGTCACCATATACAACCCAGAGATTCACTTTCTGGCAAGAAAGATGAAGAAATACAACAGAACCTATGATACATAAACAAAGACTGACAATTAACGTGTAAAAGAAGACAAATTGTGCAGATCAAAAATTGAACAACACTGAGAAAGCGAGTTATGGATTCTTTGGAAGTGAGCCTGCAGGTTGTGGAATCAGGTCAGAGTTGAGGGGAGTGAAGTTATTTCAGGGTGATAGCTGTCCCTGGACGTGGCAGCTTCAATCTGCTCTCAACATAGACGTGCTCTCCTGCTGGGAGAGGGTCTGTGCCTGTCCACCCCTCATGATTTTCTTGGGTGTAGTGGTTCGCACACCGCTCGGCTCCCGCCGCTAACTGCAGGGCGTTTGCACGTTATCCCCGTGACTGTGTAGGATTCCTCCGGGCGCTAAGTTTTCCTCCCACAGACGTACCGGTTGGTAGGGAAGTTGTCCTGTGATTAGGCAGGGGGTGAGTCTGGGGGTTGATGGGCGGCTCGGCTCAAGGGGCCGGAGGTGACTATTCCGTGCTTTACGCCAATAAATATAAATCCCTCAGCCCTCAACCTCCTTCACTCCAGGGAGAACAGCCCCAGTCTTTCCTTTAACTCAAACCCTCCAGCCCTTGCAACTGCTTTGTAGCTTAACCTTATCCGTCCTGTGGTACGGTGACCAGAGCTGTGGTCAGACCACTGCTCCGGGAACAATCTCCCCGTCCGATGCGGCTGCATCCACCTCTTGTACCCAGTTCCCCCGGCGGGTTAACGGCAAATGTGCCCAGCCACCTTCTGCACCACCCTGCCTACCTGTGACTTCACCTCAGCAACGTGTGTCCCTGGGACCCTCTGCTCCGCAACCCACTTCCTGCGTAAGTCCTGTCCTGGATTAACACCCCAGAAATGCATCTGATGTGAATTAAAAACTGAAAATCCGAGTTTTCTTTTAATATTTGTGTTTGTGTTTTAGTCTGTCTTTGTGTGTTTTCCGTTTGTTGTGATAGTGTTTGTATGTTAGACCTTAAGAACATAAGACATCGGAGCAGAATTAGGCCATTAATCCCATCAAACCTGCTCCGCCATTCTATCTTGGCCAATGTACTCATCCTCTCAACCCCGTTCACCTGGCTCTTCCCCATAACCTTTGACACCCTGACTAATCAAGAACCTATCAACTTCCGCTTTAAATATACCCAAAGATGTGGCCCCCACTGCCCTCTGTGGCAATGAATTCCACGGATTCACCACCCTCTGGCCAAAGAAATCCCTCCTCATCTCTGTTCTAAATGGACATACCTGTATTCCGAGGCCGTGCCTTCCGGTCCGACGCTCTCCCGCTACAGGAAACATCCTCTCCGCTCCATCTGGTCCTTTCAATATTGAATGAGATCTCCTCTCATTCTTCTAAACTTCAGCGAGTACAGGTTCCAGAGCCATTAAGCACCCCACGCGCGTTAACCCTTTCATGCCTGGGACCATTCTTGTGACCCTCCTCTGGACCCCCTCCAATGCTTAGATCCTTTCTTAGATAAGGGGCCCAAAACACCCCACGATACTCCCAAGTCCTGTCTGACCAGTGCATTAGACTTGTAAAGACTCAAAGCAATCCTTGGCTTTAAGAGTTTTCTGTGCGTTTTATTAATGTCTGGGTATGTTGTATCGGCATCAGCACAAGTAATGGTGTTCATTATGTATATAATAATTATGCTTTAATGTGTCAGTCTGTGTAAGCACTGGGTGGTATGCTTTATGTGGTCCGTATGCTTTATGTGCCAAGATTGCAATCATGTCTAAGGACGCGTTTCTGTTCCTGTACAAGCACGTGGTCTGATTTTCCTCTGCACGTGTCTTACCCGTGTGTGTGTGTGTGTGTGTGTGTGTGTGTGTGTGTGTGTGTGTGTGTGTGTGTGTGTGTGTGTGTGTGTGTGTGCGAGCAAGTCCATATGTATGTACACGTGTACGTTTGTGTGTGCGCTATCACGCGTCTATTTACTGTGCGCGGCCATGAGGAAGTTGATGTTCCTGTGAAGTAAAACCAATGGGCTCCAGCCGGCAGAACGCTTCAGGGTCTCTGACTTTAATCCCGTAGCATTTCTGTGGTTAAGCTGTCGACATTCGGTGATCTATCAGATGCTGCGCTTCCGGCAAGTTTATGAAAACGAACCAATTGTACACAGATGGAGTTACTGGAAATCTCTGTGGATCAATGGCATTTCCGAAGCTACTGGTTTCTTTAGTAACAACCTTGGGTTGTTTATTAATAACCGATTTCAGCTGCATTGCCAAAGAATGGTGAAGATTAGTGGCAGATTGGGAATATTTTGGAAACCAGCAGAAGATGATGTTTAAAAAATGAGGAGAAAATGATGTACAAGTAATTTGAAGCAGACATGTGAATGTAAAGGAATGTAACTTGGTACCTTTCAAGACCGGCCAATCGACAATGGCAAATGGCAGCAACTTTGAGTTAATATTTTGTATCTTTCTTCAAATGGAAGATATTATAAACATCGCAATAGCAATGGAAAACCCAGGCACAAAGGGGAAGATGAATGTAAAACGCAAGCAAAGTTAACGAGTAAATTAAAGGCAGATATCCATTTTGACGGGACTAGAACATAAAAGCGGGGATGTAATGCTGAGGTTTTCTGAGGCGTCGGTCAGACTGCACTTGGAGCACTGTGAGCAATTTTGGGCCCCTCATCGAAGAAAAGATGTGCTGGCACTCAAGAGGGTCCAGAGAAGGTTCACGAGAATGATCTAGGGAATGAAAGGGTTAATGTGTGAGGAGCATTTGATGGCCGTGGGCCTGTACTCACTGGAGTTTAGAAGAAGGATGGGGCGGGATCTCATTGAAACCTATCAAATATTGAAAGGCCCAGATAGAGTGGATGTGGAGAGGATGTTTCCTACAACGAGAAGGTCTGGGACCAGACCTCCAAGAGGGTCACAACCTCGTCGTGGCTTGGAGGCCTGCATGCTTCAATGATCCAGAGAGCTACGTTGGCTGGAGTCAGGGATTTATGCTTTGGCTCTTGGTAGGGTCACCCATACCAAACAGGTCAAAGGGTAGAGGTCAGACCTAGAGAGGTCCACCGGTCCGCCAGGTTCAGGGGTTCAGAGGGTTCCTGTGCTGTGGAAGATGTCCTGCCTCGTCCCTGTACCGAAGAGACCATGCCCCAGTGGCTCCAATGACTACAGACCGGTGGCATTGACCTCCCACATCATGAAGACCCTGGAGAGACTTGTTCTAGAGCAGCTCCAGCCTACGGTTATGCCACACTTAGACTCCCTCCAGTTCGCCTATCAGCCCCGACTAGGAGTTGAGGATGCCATCGTCTACCTGCTGAACTGTGTCTATGCCCACCTGGACAAGCCGGTGAGCACTGTGATTTTTGACTTCTCCAGTGCGTTCACCACCATCCGCCCTGCTCTGCTGGGTGAGAAGCTGACAGTGATGCAGGTGGATGCTTCCCTGGTGTCATGGATTATTGATTACCTGACTGGCAGACCACAGTACGTGCGCTTGCAACACTGTGTGTCAGACAGAGTGGTCAGCAGCACTGGGGCTCCACAGGGGACTGTCTTGTCTCCCTTTCTCTTCACCATCTACTCCTCGGACTTCAGCTACAACACAGAGTCTTGCCATCTTCAGAAGTTTTCCGATGACTCTGCCATTGTTGGGTGCATCAGCAAGGGAGATGAGGCTGAGTACAGGGCTACGGTGGGAAACTTTGTCACATGGTGCGAGCAGAATCATCTGCAGCTTAATGTGAAAAAGACTAAGGAGCTGGTGGTGGACCTGAGGAGGGCTAAGGCACCGGTGACCCCTGTTTCCATCCAAGAGGTCAATGTGGACATGGTGGAGGATTACAAATACCTGGGGATACAAATGGACAATAAACTGGACTGGTCAAAGAACACTGAGGCTGTCTACAAGAAGGGTCAGAGCCGTCTCTATTTCCTGAGGAGACTGAGGTCCTTTAACATCTGCCGGACGATGCTGAGGATGTTCTACGAGTCTGTGGTGGCCAGTGCTATCATGTTTGCTGTTGTGTGCTGGGGCAGCAGGCTGAGGGTAGCAGACACCAACAGAATCAACAAACTCATTCGTAAGGCCAGTGATGTTGTGGGGGTGGAACTGGACTCTCTGACAGTGGTGTCTGAAAAGAGGATGCTGTCCAAGTTGCATGCCATCTTGGACAATGTCTCCCATCCACTCCATAATGTACTGGTTAGGCACGGGAGTACATTCAGCCAGAGACTCATTCCACCGAGATGCAACACTGAGCGTCATAGGAAGTCATTCCTGCCTGTGGCCATCAAACTTTACAACTCCTCCCTCGGAGTGTCAGACACCCTGAGCCAACAGGCTGGTCCTGGACTTATTTCCACTTGGCATGATTAACTTATCATTATTTAATTATTTGTGGTTTTATATTGCTATATTTCTTCACTATTCTTGGTTGGTGCGGCTGTATCGAAACCCAATTTCCCTCAGGATCAATAAAGTATGTCTGTCTGTCTGTCTGTTTTCTTGACTGGTCAAGAAAAAATAGTTGCAGAAACAACAATGAGTTCTATATCTGAGTGTGACGGTATTCCCGTGTCTCCACTCAGAACTTGCATGGCTGTTAGTAGTGAATTCTGAGCTACTGACACGATGAAGGAAGCCCTGATCTCTGCTGAGACCAAGATGAGAAGAGAAGCCGATTCCATCATCAAGACAGCACTCCACGGGGCTTCTGAAGGGCAGAGGAAATGTGGGAGGCAAAAGACAGAGTGGTGCCATAACACAGAGGTAGAAACGAGGACTCTGCATAATAGAGAAGATGGCCAAGGTCAGAGAGAGATGGAGGTTCTTCACTCGTGCCCTAAACACCAGCAATGTAACAGGCAGTAAGTAAGTACTAGATAGATAGATAGATAGATAGATAGATACTTTATTCATCCCCATGGGGAAATTCAACTTTTTCCAATGTCCCATACACTTGTTGTAGCAAAACTAATTACATACAATACTTAACTCAGTAAAAAAATATGATATGCATCTAAATCACTATCTCAAAAAGCATTAATAATAGCTTTTAAAAAGTTCTTAAGTCCTGGCGGTAGAATTGTAAAGCCTAATGGCATTGGGGAGTATTGACCTCTTCATCCTGTCTGAGGCCCAGACTAGGCCCAGAGGGCAGGAGAATGGGATAATGGATGGAATGATGGAATGGTGGAGCAGACTCGATGGGCTGAATAGGCTCAGGGAAGAAGTGGCCTGCAGAGACAGCTGCCAGAACCTTCCAAACTTATCCACATTCCGAAAAAGGTCCCTAAGGACTGAAGCAGCACACAGAAGACGATCTGGGAATACAGATCCGTAATTCCTTGAAAGTAGGTCGGGCTGTAAGGAGAGCTTTTGGCAATTGGTCTTCATAAATCAAAATATTGTTTACAGGATGTTATTTTGAAGTTGAATTAGACCTAATTTGGAGCACTTCTAGTATCTGCCAACAGGAAAGATATCTACAAGATTGGAAAGAGTGCAGAGGAAATTTACAAAGATGTTGCCGAGACTCGAGGATCTGAGTTACAGGGAAAGGTTGAATAGGTTAGGATTTAATTCCCTAGAGTGAAAGAGAATGGGGGAGGGCATGGATTTGATAGAGGTATATGAGGGGTATAGACAGGATAAATGAATGCAGGCCTTTCCTGCTGAGGTTGGCTGAGACTAGAAATAGAGGTCATAGGTTAAGGGGAACATAAGGAAGGGACTCTTCACTCAGAGCGTGATGAGCGTGTGGAATGAGCTGCCACTGGAAGTGGTAAATATAGATTTGATTTTAGCATTGAAGGGAAGTTTGGATAAGCACATGGATGGAAGAGGTATGAGGTCTATGGTCCTGATGCTGGTCGATGGGACTAGACAGAACTAGGGTTCAGCATAGACTAGATGGGTTAGAGATATTGTTTCAAGTTCTAGTATACATTTATTGTTATTCAACCGTACTTGTGTCTACTGCCAAATAAAACAACGTTCCTCCGGATCAAAGTGCACAAAACAGTAGAAGTAACTCACACACAACACATAAAGTAATATCACCACAAATAAATCAAATAATAAAATATATACCAGAAGACTGGCTTTCAGCAAAAGGTGCATTCATGACACAAGCTAAAAAGTATACAGTATAGTACTACTGGAACTTCGTACCTGATGAGACCAGGGAGTTCAGTAGTCTCAAGGCCTGGGAGAAGAAGCTGTTTCCCATCCTAACAGTTCTTTTACCTCCTGCCTGATGGTGGGGGCAAGGGTTCAATGAGATTGTTGGATGGATGGTATGGGAGACAATGCTTACACAGCACTCCTGATACCTATCTCAGATGAGTGGAAGAGAGGCCCCGATGATCTTCTCAACAGTCCTCACAATCCTTTGTAGGGATATGCGTTCAGATGCCTTGCAATTCCATCACGGGTAAAGCCCTCCTAACCATTAAAGACGTCTACATGAGACACATGAGCAGCATCCATAATCAGAGACTCCCACCTCCCAGGACATGCTTCCTTCTCACTGCTGCCTTCAGGGAGAAGATGCAGGAGCCTCAGGACTCACGCCACCAGGTTTAGAAACACTTATTACCCCTCAACCATCGGGCTCTTGAACCAATGGGGATAGCTTCACTCAACTTCACTCACCCCATTATTGAATTGTTCCCACAACCTATGGACTCACTTTCAAGGACTCTTCATCTCATGTTCTCAATATTTATTTATTATTTAGAAACATAGAAAACCTACAGCACAATACAGGCCCTTTGGCCCACAATGCTGTGCCAAATGTATTATTATTTCTTCTTTTTGTAATTGCACAGTTTGTTGTCTTCTGTCATTTAACACCCTAATTCAATGGTCTTTCATTGTTTCTGCTGTGGTTATTATTATTATATAGATTTCTTGAGTATGTCCACGAAATAATAAATTTCAGGGTTGTATATCTCACTGCTACGGTCGGAAGTTTCCACCTGGTTCAAAGGGACAACAATCATACCAGTGTCCAAGAAGAGCTAACGTCCAGTAACGTTCACGTCTACGGTGATGAAGTGCTTTGAGATGTTGGTTATGGCTGGAGTCAACTCCGGCCTAAGCAAGGACAAGGACCAAATGCGATTTGCTTATCGGTACAGTAGGCCCTCAGCGGACATGCTCTCAATGGCTCTCCATGTGGCCTTGGATCACCAGGCCTCTACAAGTACCTATGTCGGGATGCTATAGCTCAGTGTTCAACACCGTCATTCCCACAGTCCTGATTGAAAAGCTTTAGAACCTGGGCCTCTGTACCTCCCTCTGCAACTGGATCCTCGACTTCCTAACCAGAAGACCACAATCTAATAACATCTCCATCTTGCTGACGATCAACACTGGTACACCTCAGTGATGTGTGCTTAGCCCGCTGCTCTACTTCCTCCATACCTATGACTGTGTGGCTAGGCACTGCTGAAATGCCATGTATAAATCTACTAATGATACCACTGTTGTTGGCAGAATCTCAGTTGGTGACGAGAGGGCGTACAGGAGCGAGATATACCAGTTAGTTGAGTGGTGTCACGGCACCAACCTTGCACTCAACGTCAGTAAAACCAAAGCACTGATTGTGGACTTCAGAAAGTGTATTACGAGGGAACACAAACCAATCTTCACAGGGATCGGAAGTGGAGAGAGTGAGCAATTTCAAGTCCCTGGCTATTAATATCTCTGAGGATCTAACCTGATCCCAACATATTTGTGCAGCTGTAAAGAAGGGAAGAGAGTGGCCATATTTCACCAGGAGTTCGAAGAGATTTGGTTTATCATCTAAAACATTCAAAATCCTCTGTAGATGTACCGTGGAGAGTATTCTGACTGGCTGCATCACCGGCTGGTATTCAGGGGCGGGGGGGGGGGGGTTGCTACTGCACAGGATCAAGAGAAGTTACAGAAAGATGTAAAATTAGTCAGTTTCATCTTGGGTAGTAGTCTCCATAGTAATCAAGACACTTTGGACTTGGTGGTGCCTCAGAAAAGCAGCGTCCATCATTAAGGACCCCCACCACCCAGGACATGCCCTCTTCTCATTGTTACCATCAGGAAGGAGGTACAGAAGCCTGAAGGCACACACTCAGTGATTCAGGAACAGCTTCTCCCCGTCTGCTATCTGATTCCTAAATGGACATTGAACCCATGAACACTACCTCAGAATTTTTTAAATTTCTGATTTTAGAACATAGAACCATAGAACATTACAGCACAGAAACAGGCCTTTTGGCCCTTCTTGGCTGTGCCGAACCATTTTTCTGCCTAGTCCCACTGACCTGCACCTGGACCATATCCCTCCATACACCTCTCATCCATGTACCTGTCCAAGTTTTTCTTAAATGTTAAAAGTGAGCCCACATTTACCACTTCATCTGGCAGCTCATTCCGCACTCCCACCACTCTCTGTGTGAAGAAGCCCCCCCAATGTTCCCTTTAAACTTTTCCCCCTTCCCCCTTAACCCATGACCTCTGGTTTTTTTCTCCCCTGGCCTCAGTGGAAAAAACCTGCTTGCATTCACTCTATCTATACCCATCATAATTTTATCCACCTCTATCAAATCTCCCCTCATTCTCCTACGCTCCAGGGAATAAAGTCCTAACCTATTCAACCTTTCTCTGTAACTCAGTTTCTCAAGTCTTGGCAACATCCTTGTAAACCTTCTCTGCACTCTGTCAACCTTATTAATAATCTTCCTGTAATTAAGTGACCAAAACTGCACACAATACTCCAAATTCGGTCTCACCAATCTCTTATACAACCTCACAATTACAACTCTTATACTCATTACTTTGATTTATAAAGACCAATGTACCAAAAGCTCTCTTTATAACCCTATCTACTTGTGACACCACTTTTAGGAAATTATGTATCTGTACTCCCAGATCCCTCTGTTCTACTGCACTCCTCAGTGTCCTACCATTTACCTTGTATGTTCTACCTTGGTTTGACCTTCCGAAGTGCAATACCTCACACTTGTCCGCATTAAACTCCATCTGCCATTTTTCAGCCCATTCCTCCAACTGGTCCAAATCCCTCTGCAAGCTTTGAAAACCTTCCTCACTGTCCACTACACTTCCAATCTTTGTATCATCAGCAAATTTGCTGATCCAATTTACCACATTATCATCCAGATCATTGATATAGATGACAAATAACAATGGACCCAGCACTGATCCCTGTGGCACACCACTAGTCACAGGCCTCCACTCAGAGTAGCAATCCTCCACTACCACTCTCTGGCTTCTTCCATTGAGCCAATGTCTAATCCAATTTACTACCTCACCATGTATACCTAGCAACTGAATCTTCCTAACTAACCTCACATGCGGGACCTTGTCAAAGGCCTTACTGAAGTCCATGTATACAACATCCACTGCCTTCCCTTCATCTACTTTCCTGGTAACTTCCTCGAAACACTCTAATAGATTGGTTAAACATACATAGCTGACCACTCTTATCTTCAAGAGGACCAATTTTATCCCTTACTATCCTTTTGCTCTTAACATACTTGTAGAAGCTCTTAGGATTATCCTTCACCTTGACTGCCAAAGCAACCTCATGTCTTCTTTTAGCCCTGATTTCTTTCTTAAGTATTGTATTACTCTTTTTATACACCTCAAGCATCTTATTTCCTCCCTGTTGCCAATACCTCTCTCTCTTCTTCTTTATCAGAGTTCCAATATCCCTAGAGAACCAAGGTTCCTTATTCTGATTCATTTTGCCTTTAATCCTGACAGGAACATACAAACTCTGCACTCTGATTTTGCGCTACTTATCTTAATATAACTTTTTAACATAATTACATAACTTTGTAATTCAGTTTTTTCTATATCACATATAAATTGTACTGTTGCTCCAAAATCAATGGTGCTCCTGTAAAGATTTGTTAGAATGTAGGGAGGTGGGGGAGCATCACTCACTCTCATTTCCTCAGGAAGAGGAGAAACTTGAGTAAAGAGGTTTTGTTGAGGGACCAGGTGAGACTACTTCTATGTGCCCTCTGGCATACTTGGTGCTCGTAACCCTCGGCACGGAGGAGCATTTGATGTGCAGTGAGGAGGGGTCAACTGCACCTTCCTAAAGTCCTGAATCATCTCCTTGGCCTTATCCACGATGAGGCTTGCACAACTGTCCTCTCTGTACACCGCCTCGTCAGCGTTGTTAACGAGGCCGAACACTGTAGCCGCATCAGCCAACTTGATAATTCGGTATGATCTGGCTGTAGCAGTGCAGTCACACGTCAGCAGCGTGAAGCATCTGAGGGATGATCGTATTAAACGTCCGAGCAGAAGCTGTGGAACAGCATCCTGGTTCCATTTCGCCAATAGGACAGAACATTATTCCATGCTGCAGTTCTCTATCACACTATGTGTACGGCTGACACTCAATAAACCTAAGCCAATTAAAACCATAATAAATCCTTTCATCACTCTACAACCATCAGGCTCCTGAACCATCTTCTCACTTCTACCATTGGGCAGGAGGTACAGGAGCCTTAGGTCCCACACCACCAGGTTCAGGAACAGCTACTGTATTATCCTTCAACTGTCAGGCTCCTGAACTGGCGTGGGTAACTTCACTAACCACAGCTCTTTTTCCACAACCTACTTTCAGGGACTCTATGACTCATGTTGTCAGTATTATTTTAATTTGCACAGTTTCTCCTCATTTGTGAACCGGTTGTTTGTCAATATTGGTCTGTATGAGTACAGATTTTTAGTAAATTCTATTGTATTTCTCTTTTTTTCCCTGTAAATGCCTGTAAGAAAATGAATCTTACTGAAATGCATGGTGGCATATACATCCTGCCAAATGGGCATCCCAGGATCTTCATACCTCCTGTCCAGGCTTATGCCCCAGAGAGGTCACTCCCATGCCAAAAAAAAACCATTGTCCTTCAACACAGATGGATGTTATCATACATACCATACTTTGATTTAAAAAAATATTTAAAACTTTACTATTTTGCTTTCCATCTATTTCCCACTGCCGAGAGTAGTGTAGTCAAATTGCACTCCAATTAGTTTAAAAACCACTCCGAGAAACAGTTAAAAATATAGCTTCTGCCGAGATAAACTTTTCTCTTATTTATTACTGAATTTTCAAGTGCTGATTAAGACATTGTGTTTTAAGAGGTTGTGATTCTAGATAGAACACAGATCTTCCAAGCAAACGTTTACGGTATTTGAAATGAATTCTTGGTAACAATTCTCCTTTGAACTTCGGGCCAAGAAGGTTTTTGTGGAGAGTTGGTGGAGGCTAAACAAGGAGAGACTGTTGCCACTGGTGAGACAATCAGTAAACTGAGGGCACGGTGGGTAAAGGGACCAGAGGGAGATGTCAGGAGTAAGGTAGAATATACGATGCTTGAAAGAAAGTGGAAATAGTTACTTTCAGAAGCTTGAATTTAACATTTGACAAGGCAAAGACTGAAGGAGATGGAGGAATGAGGGGGAAATGGGTTAAATGTAGAGCTCCATCAGAAAGCAGGGTTAACATTGATGGGCTGAAAGGCCTCATGAAGAGATGCAAAATTCCAATATCATGTCCAATGTAAAACTGAAAATCTGAATTCCTTTGGGGCTTGTCAGATGACTACGGGGTGCCTGGTTCCGTATGCCATATTCTCCGTCTTGTACATCCGGGGAACGGACAAGATCTCTGGGACGGATGCCTCCTGAGTCACCACCCATGGTGCCCGCAGGGGGCAAGAAACATCCTGTGTCCGCTTCACGTCGTTGGGGGGCTGGTAGGACTCTTGGGACAGGGTCTTGAAGCCCCGGTTCGGGACAGGCGGCAGACACTTGGGCTGGCGGGGGATCCTGGTCTGGGAGGTGAACAAGGCTGGGTCGATCATCGGCCCAGGGTCTCGGATGATGTGCTGGGCTTCCTTGGGCAGGGGATTCTCCTTCAGCCCATGACCCCAGGCCTTCGGGTAGTCTTCCGTCTGCCAGAAGGTGGCAACGTCCTTCTTTGGATATCCCTCCAGCTCCTCCCTGTGGTGAGAAGAAGGGGTGGAGGGTGAGGACAGACGGGCTGGCATTTTACCCGAGGCCAAGCTGTGTTCGGTGGTTCATGGGAGACGGACCTAGAGCACCAAACACACATCGTATTCTCTGTGCCACTGTCCCTGGTGTTATGTGGTTAAACGTCAGAGCTGCGCAGCAGATAAATATCTGCTTTATCCCCGAATAGATTCAATGACTCGGCCTCTCCGTCCCCAGTGACAGAGAATTTCAACAATGACAGCGTTTCCTTCTCAACTCTCTCTTCAATGTCCAGCCACCTATTTGGAAATGTTACCCCCTATACTTTATTTCTGTGCTGTAGTGATCTGTTACTCCATGACTTCCCAACCAGTGGCAGCAAATACTCGACATCCTTCCTGCCACACAGCCTGTCAGAGTCGTTCATGATTCATAAAGTTCCCCCTCCCAAACTTTAACAAACTCCCTCAAACCCAACCTCTCTATTGTCCCAAACTCTGACGAACTCCCTCAAACCCAACCTCTCTATTGTCCCAAACTCTGACAAACTCCCTCAAACCCAACCTCTCTATTGTCCCAATCTCTGACGAACTCCCTCAAGCCCAACCTCTCTATTGTCCCAATCTCTGACAAACTTCCTCAAACCCAACCTCTCTATTGTCCCAATCTCTGATGAACTCCCTCAAGCCCAACCTCTCTATTGTCCCAATCTCTGATGAACTCCCTCAAGCCCAACCTCTCTATTGTCCCAAACTCTGACAAACTCCCTCAAGCCCAACCTCTCTATTGTCCCAAACTCTGACGAACTCCCTCAAACCCAACCTCTCTATTGTCCCAAACTCTGACGAACTCCCTCAAACCCAACCTCTCTATTGTCCCAAACTCTGACAAACTCCCTCAAACCCAACCTCTCTATTGTCCCAATCTCTGACGAACTCCCTCAAACCCAACCTCTCTATTGTCCCAAACTCTGACAAACTCCCTCAAACCCAACCTCTCTATTGTCCCAATCTCTGACGAACTCCCTCAAACCCAACCTCTCTATTGTCCCAATCTCTGACGAACTCCCTCAAACCCAACCTCTCTATTGTCCCAATCTCTGACGAACTCCCTCAAACCCAACCTCTCTATTGTCCCAATCTCTGACAAACTCCCTCAAACCCAACCTCTCTATTGTCCCAATCTCTGACGAACTCCCTCAAGCCCAACCTCTCTATTGTCCCAATCTCTGACAAACTCCCTCAAGCCCAACCTCTCTATTGTCCCAATCTCTGATGAACTCCCTCAAGCCCAACCTCTCTATTGTCCCAAACTCTGACAAACTCCCTCAAACCCAACCTCTCTATTGTCCCAATCTCTGACGAACTCCCTCAAACCCAACCTCTCTATTGTCCCAAACTCTGACAAACTCCCTCAAACCCAACCTCTCTATTGTCCCAATCTCTGACGAACTCCCTCAAACCCAACCTCTCTATTGTCCCAATCTCTGACGAACTCCCTCAAACCCAACCTCTCTATTGTCCCAATCTCTGACGAACTCCCTCAAACCCAACCTCTCTATTGTCCCAATCTCTGACAAACTCCCTCAAACCCAACCTCTCTATTGTCCCAATCTCTGATGAACTCCCTCAAGCCCAACCTCTCTATTGTCCCAATCTCTGACAAACTCCCTCAAGCCCAACCTCTCTATTGTCCCAATCTCTGATGAACTCCCTCAAGCCCAACCTCTCTATTGTCCCAAACTCTGACAAACTCCCTCAAACCCAACCTCTCTATTGTCCCAATCTCTGACGAACTCCCTCAAGCCCAACCTCTCTATTGTCCCAAACTCTGACAAACTCCCTCAAACCCAACCTCTCTATTGTCCCAATCTCTGACGAACTCCCTCAAACCCAACCTCTCTATTGTCCCAATCTCTGACAAACTCCCTCAAACCCAACCTCTCTATTGTCCCAATCTCTGACAAACTCCCTCAAACCCAACCTCTCTATTGTCCCAAACTCTGACAAACTCCCTCAAGCCCAACCTCTCTATTGTCCCAATCTCTGACAAACTCCCTCAAACCCAACCTCTCTATTGTCCTAATCTCTGATGAACTCCCTCAAACCCAACCTCCTTAGACATGGTGAAGCTGCCCTGATCATGTCTCCCTTCAGCCTCCGGCCCTCCAAAGAAAACACCCCAAGATTTTATTCAGCCTCTCACGATATCACAAGCCCTCCAAACCAGACAGCAGCCCGGTAAACCTCTTCTGCACCCTCTCCAAAGCCTCGACATCCTTCCTATAGCGGGGTGACCAGAAATACTCCCAATCTGACCTAATTCAAGTATATTTATTATCAAAAAAAGGTATAAATTATACAACCTTGAGATCTGTCCACTTTCAGGCAGCCACAAAGCAAGAACTCCGAAAGAACCCAATTAATGAAAAAAAAGAATAAAAATAAAAGTAAAAGACTAACATCTGATGCAGAAGAGAAAGAAAAACAATTTGAAAATCGTGCAAACAATTGAAGTGAACAACAGCATTCCAAACCAAACCCGAGTCCTGAGAGCTGAACTCTGGAGCAGCCCCAGAGTAGGCCCAAAGCCTCACTTTTCAGTTCATCATATTAATCATATTAGCGGGCTCGGAGCACAGCCGCTGGGGCAGTCTTCATTGCCTCAGCACCATGGGGATGACCATCGCAGAGACCGAGCGAAATCAGCTCTCGCCTAGGATCCTGGCTCCCTGTCTTTTCAATTTATCTGGGCCAGCATTTAAATTAACCCAACGACAGTATGGCCAAAGGCTCCAGCGCCCTGGAGAGAAAAGTGGAGATCGCAGGGAGCGAGTGAAATCGACTCTCACCTCAAATCTGGGTTAAATTGTCTAAACTGTGAATCATACCTCACATTCGGCCTAACCGGAGTTCTATAACCTCCTGACTTTTGAAATCTGCCTCGACTAATAAAAGCAAGCATTCCGTAAACTGCTGTAACCACCCAATCGACCTGTGTAGCCACTTTCAAGGAGCTATGAACTTGGATCCCAAGATCTCTCTGCTCAGCAACACGGCTAAGGGTCTTGCCATGCTTCTGATGCCAACGTAGCATGCCCACAACTCACTAACCCTAACTCATAAATTTCTGGGATGTGGAAGGAAACTGGAACACCGGGATGAAACCCACTCGGACATACGAACTCCCAACAGCCAGCGGCGGGAACTGAACTTTGATTGCTGGTGCTGTAAGGTGTCGCGCTAACCACTACGGTACTGTGCCAGCTCACGGCCCACCCCGCTTGAGCACACGTTAAATTTCTTTACCAACTTCACTCTTCCGCCTTCTCACCGCAACCCCCTCACCAATCAGGCTCTGCCTCGCTGGGTGCTGAATCTGTGGAATTCATTGCCGCAGATGGCTGTGAAGGCCAAGTCATTGGGTCATTAAGGCAGAGACTGATAGGTTCGTGATTGGTAAGGGGGTGGGGGGGGGAGTTAAGGGTTACAGGAGAAGACAGGAGAAGGGAAACAAAATTAGTTTTAGTGCAGAATAGGCCCTCCCAGCCCTACGAGCCACACTGCCCAGCAACCCCCAACTTAACCCTAAGCTAATCACGGGACAATTTACAAAGACCAATTAACCTACTAACCGGTACATCTTTGGCCTGTGGGAAGAAACCAGAGCACCTGGAGAGAACCCATGCATTCCAAGGGAAGGACACACAGATGATGTTGGAATTGAACTCTGAAACCCCAAGCTATAACAGTATTGCTGTACTACCATAGCACCCAATTAGCCATGACTGAAATGTGGAGCATACTTGATGGGCTGAATGGCCTTACTCTGCTCCTGTGTTTTATGGCCTTACAATTGCATCTCTGAGTCAACAATACTGGGATGTTTGACGACACGGGAGCAGCTATATTGTTAGGCAGTCGTTGTCAGGGCAAATCGTAAACTGCAGATGCTGGAAATCCAGAGCAACACGCACAAAATGCTGGAGGAACTCAGCAGGCCAGGCAGCATCAATGGAGAAGAATAAAGAGTTGCTGTTTTGGGCTGAGACTCTTCATCAGGACTGGAAAGGCAGGGGGCAGAAGCCAGAGTCGGAAGCAACAACTCTGTATTCTGATGCTGCCTGACCTGCTGAGTTCCTCCAGCGTTTTGCGGGTGTTGCTCTGTGTTTGAGGCAAGGTCTGCCAGACGAAAGCGCGCTTCACAGTCGGAGCGGTAAACGAGATGAAAAATAAACGTACTTTTTAAAGGCTCTGAAATCTTTGTTGGTGGTCGAGAGGTAAATGTCAGTGAGGCGAAGAACGTCCTTATCTCGAACGTAATACTGCTTCCCGGTCAGCGCTGGGTTCTCTGTGCTGGCCACAATGTTCTGCAAGGTTTAGTAATAGAAAGTTACAACTCAAGGTGGAGCCCTTCAGCCTACATCATCCATGCTGGACGATGAAGAGCCATTGAAGGTACCGCATCTTTCAATCCCCTGTGGCGAGGACTCAGCCTCCTCTCCCTCTTAGGCTCTCCACACACACCCTCCATCTGACCACACTCCCTCCAGTTAGCTTCAGACACTGTGCCTGCACTACTGCCATCTCTCTCACATGCTCCACCCAGGCCACTAGAAACGCTGGTTAAATCTCTCCCCGCTCTCCCAGTTACAAAGAAAACGACTCTAGTCTTTCAGAGACACAGGAGATCCTGCAGATGCTGGAAATCCAAAGCAACGCACACCAAATGCTGGAGCAATTCGGCAGGTCAAGCAGCATCTATGGAGAGGGATAAACAGCTGACATTTTGGGCTAAGACCCATCATCAGGACTCATCCAGGAGACTAGCTGAAGGGTCTCAGCCTGAAACATCGACTGTACTTTATTCCACAGAGGCTGCCTGGCCTGCAGCATCTTGGTTGTGTTGCTTGGATTTCCAGCATCTGCAGATTTTCTTTTGGTTTCTGAAGAATCTGATAGGAGAGGAGAGTGGGCCATGGAAGAAAGGGAAGGAGGTGGAGACCCACGGAGAGGTGATGGACAGGTGAGGAGAAGGGATATGAGGGGAGCCACACATGTACATGATTATATTGTGTATATGTGTGTGTGTGTGTGTGTGTTTGATGTGCGTGTGTCTGTGCCCGCATGTGTGTGTGTACATCCATATCAATGTGTATTCACACTGCAGATATGCAGTGTGCACATGCATGTTATATGATTGTATGCACTGCCCATGTCTTCACACTGAACATATGTGTCTGTGTTGTAGATGCCCCCGTTTGCTTGCCAATGGATAACTGGGTCCGTGTTTAACCTATGGGACTGCTGAAGCTGCTGGGTTCCAAAGGCGGCTTTCCTCGTCCTTACTTTAGATGGTCCATTGCTGAGGTGATTCTCCAGAGAGAACGGCTGCGGTCCTGCCCGGAAGGCAGTGTCCATGGACAACGGAAGCCGCCCTGTGTACTTGTCCTTCATCTCACTTGTCTGGTTGGCCATGCTCAGCGGAGATCTCCAGTCTCGCCGGCTCAGCTGTGATACAGATAAAGAAGCAAGGTATCTTGAGAAAGAAGCTACAGTTAATGGGCCCAAGTTTCTAAAGGACAATAGTCAAGGACCAGCCCAGGCTTGACGTTAGTTCGCGTGAGTCCTTATCAGGTCAGAATGTACGGAACAGAGTGAAATCAGCTCTCGCTGTACCTCCGTCTCTTTGCCCCGGCAATGCTGGAGGGGAGAGTATACAATGAGTTGCAGTATAATCAGATCCTGTGATATCTGTACTGAGAGTTCGAAGTAACAGACAGTACCTTACTCAGTGCTAACCTCTTTGTACCTGCCCTGGGAGGGCTTGTTGAGAGAGGGTAAGGAAACTCGGAGTAGTTTGCTCAGTTCTGGTCACCTCATTGTCGGAAGGACGTGGAAGATTTAGAGAGAGCGCAGAGCAGATTTACCAGGAAACTGCCTGGATTGGAGAGCATGTCTTATGAAGAAAGCTGGAGCGAGCTGGGGCTTTTCTCTTTGGAGTGAAGGTGGATGACAGGTGTACAAGATGATGAGAGGCATGGATAGATTGGATGGCAAGAGACCTTTTCCCCGGGTGTAAATGGCAAACATGAGGGGGCATAATTGTAAGGTGATTGGAGGAAAGTATGGGGGATGTCAGAGGCTGGTATTTTATACAGAGAATGGTGACTGCATATCAGGGGTGGTGGTAGAGGCAGATACATCAGGGGCATTTAAGAAACCCTTAGATGATAGAAAAAGTGGAGGGCTATGTGGGAGGGGACAGTACTGTGCTGTAAAGATCCACCTTCTTTGTTGTCTTGACACTGCGTCTAACCTGTTTGGGACAGCTTTTTGAAGCAGGACATAAAGAGCTTTCAAATAATCTGCTGGGGGAACTCAGTGGGCCGAGAGGAATCCGTGGAAGGGAAAGGAATTGCTGGTACTTCGGGTCATAACACTGTATCAGCAGTGGGATTGGAGAGGAAAGGCGCCCAGTATAAAGAGGAGAGGGGGAATGGTGGGAGAGGGTCAATGGCTGCTGTAGGGAACTTTACTCTTATATTTTAAGGGACAGGTGGTACCGTAGCGGCAAGCAGGACGCTTTACTGTACCAGCAACCCGAGTTCAATTCCCACCACTGTCTGGAAGGAGGTTGTATGTTCTCCCTGTGACCGCATGGGTTTCATCTGGCCACGCTGGTTTCCTCCTCCAGTCCAAAGACGTACGGGTTAGGGTTAGTAAGCTGTGGGCGTTCTGTGTGGGACAATGCTGGGGGGCTTCCCCTGGCACATCCGCCAGCAGAGTTGGTCATGGATACAAAACGATTCATTTCACTCTTTGCTTCAAGGCTTCAAGGTACCTGTGACAAATAAAGCCAATCTTTCATCTTTTCCACTTTTCTCGCTGTGCTGTCCCTGTCCCAGAAGTGTTTGATGGGACAAAGCAGCAAATGCTTCACTCCACTGCCTCACCTGTGATCAGAGTGTACAAAACACTGGGGAACATGAACAGGCAGAAAGGGTGTCTGTATACCCACCCCGAGTAAAATAGACCCAATTAACCTGCGCTGGCCTCACCTTCTCAGTCAGATCCTTCATGTAATGAACATTCCAGTGGCTTGGAACCTTTACGTGCCGAGGGTGACCGAGGATTCCATCGATGGTCTTGAGGTTGTGCGTCAAGCCTGTTGTGGTCTCATAGTAATTGAAAACCTCATCGCATGAATGGTTGGTATCTAATTCCCTCAGCTTCAGGGGGAGAGGTTCCTTCAGAAAGGACTGAAACAACCAAAGGTTCATATGGTGATTTAAATTTATTACAGAAATACCCCCTTGATCTCTTTCGGAGTCAGTTACAGATACTTACTGCCCGTTATGCCTGAGGGTGTTTAGGGCAGCAATGAAGATCCTCTATATCTCGTGCTGTTCAGTGTGTCCTTTCACTACTGTCAGTCATGCAAGCCCCAGGAGGAGACTCAGGAATACCCTCACACTCAGATGGAGAAGGATTCTTCATTGCTGTTTCCCTAACAATTTTGTTTGACCAGCCAGGGTTGTTAGCCCCGAGCTGAACCCCCGAACCCGGAGGACCAGTTGTTCACATTTAGTCTGGCCTCTACCCTTTGACCTGTTTGGCATGGGTGACCCTAGCGAAAGCCAAAGCGTATAGCCCTGAGTCCAGCTAACATAACTCTCCGAGTCATTGAGGCACGCAAGCCTCCAAACCATGATGGGGTTGTGATCCTCTTGGAGGTCAATTGCAGATATGGGCAGAGAAGTGGCAGATGGAGTTTAACCCAGTCAAATATGCAGAGCTGCATTTTGGGAGATCTAATGTAAAGAGATAGTACGCTGTTGTTGTATTCTATAGACATGGACCCGTGTTCCTTATTTTCCTCCACAATGGAAGCGGAAGTTGCAATTTTGAGCATTATGGTGCAAAAATGTAAAATTACAAAATAAATAAACAGTGCAAAAAAGGAGTAATGAGCTCGCGCTCATGGGTTAATTGTCCGGTTCAGGAATCTGGAGGAGAAGCTGTTCCAAAAACGTTGAGTAGGTGTCGCATTACCGGTAACAGCCCCTGAATTACCGGTCCAGCTTCCCCGCTGCGAACGGAATGCCCGCAGCGCTGACCCTCAGCGTATCGCTGGCTTCGGACACCGGCCGGCCCTGGTTGAACCGGACACTGCAGCAATATCACACCTTCTGGCCCTTCCTTCTCGCTGTCCCAACCTGCTGGCCAGATGGTCCCCTGACGCGGGGAGTGGGTAGTGATCCCGGGAGTGACCTACAGAACCCCGGGGGAGGGAGTAATCCTCTGATCTACTTTGGGGGGGGGGGGGGGCTAAACCGGCGAGGGGGTTTGGGTGATCCCGGGTATGGCCCGCTGCCCACCAGGGGTGAGAGTCCCCACTGACCCGGGCGATGGGTGTATCCGTGAGCGAGTATCCCCCTAACCATGGGGGTGGAGTGTGGCGGAGTGACCTCAGGGAGAAACCCCTAACCCGAGAGTGTGGAGTCTGATCTCCTGAACCGGGTGGTGGGGAGTGAACCATGGGAGGGAGCGTATCCCCCTGCCCGGTCTGACCGTGACACTCACTCTGAGGTCCGAGGGCGGGAAGTCCCGGCCCGGGCAGTGATGCAAACCAACGCCCGAGCTCGTCCAGCGTAGGTCCTGCCTTCTACCCGGTAGCGCCATAGCTCCATCCCCTTCGGGTCATTCAATGTTTATCTGGTTTCCTTGGAAACTGCGCCGTGATGACGTCAATACGCAGGGTACGGTGCGGAGAGCATGCGGCGGCGGTGCAGGGCGACCGGGAACAATGCGCCCTCAACTTCCCTCTGCCCACACTCATACTGGCCCCGCTCCCGAACCTTGCGCCGACGGATACGTCCCATCCCTAGGCTGGCTTTCGCCATGTGGGAGGGGAGATCAGATCGGTTCACTGCGGGTTAAACTAGAATGCAATGAAATTCTTGGTTCGTGTGTCAGTTCGGATTGGCAAAAAACATCTCCTCTACAATCGCCATCAGCACAGGAGCACCACTTTGCTCGATTTACACCCATGCCTGTGTGTCTAAGTACAGCTTCAACACCATATACAAGTTTGCTGACGACACCACTGTCGTGGGCTGTATCAAAGGGGTGAGGAATCATACAGGAGGGGATTGAAAACTTGGCTGAGTGGTGTAATAACAACAATTTCTCACTCAGTGTCAATAAAAACAATGAACTGATCGTAAACTTCGGGAGAGGAAGCCCAGAGGTCCATGAGCCAGTAATCATCGAAGGATCAGAGGTAGAGAGTCCGTAACTTTAAATTCCTGTGTGACACTATCTCAGAGGGCCTGTCCTGGACCCAACATATAAATATCATTGTGAAGAAAGCACGACCGCACTTCTACTTCCTACTTCCTCCTCATTCTGCGAAGATTCGGCATGTCATCAAAAACTTCTCTAACTTCTCTAGATGTGTGGTGGAAAGTGTGCTGACTGGCTGAGTTACAGCCTGGTATGGGAACACCCATGCCTTTCAGCGGAAATTCCTACAAAAGGTAGTGAATTCGGCCCAGTACATCACGGGTAAAAGCCTCCCAACCATTGAGTACGTCTACATGAAACTTTGCCATAGAAAAGCAGCAAACACCATCAAAGATCCTCACCACCTAGGCCATGCTCTTTTCTCACTGCTGCCATCAGGTAGAAGGGTACAAGGGCCTCAGGATTCACACCACCAAGTTCAAGAACAGTTACTACCCCTCAACCATGACGCTGATTCTATTTCTGGTGTTCCCATAACTGGTGGTTCACTTTATTTATTTTATTTATTTATGCTATTTATTTTATTTGCATTTGCACAGTTTGTTGTTCATTGATCCTGTTTACACTTACTGCTTTATAGGTTTGCTAAGTATGCCCACTGGGAAAAATAATTTCAGGATTGTACCTGATGGCGTGCATGTAATAATTTTTACTTTGAATACAATAAATTACAGCGAGAGTTGAACAGGAGAACGGCGCAAAGTTACTTACTGCAATCTGAACTACTGCAAAAAGAAAAGTTAACATGATAATAAGGGGAGGTGGAGTTCAGGGTTCAAGAATGTGGCAGACCCAGATAAATCTCAAAACAAAAAAACATGAAGTCGAACTTTAAAACAGAGTATAATGTTAATGGCAGGATTTTTAACAGTATGGGGGGAGGAGGCACAAGGATCTTGTGGTCCAAGTCCATAGATCTCTCAAGTTGCTGTGCAAGTTGGTAGCATGGTTAAGGAGAAATATGGTGAGTTGGTCTTGATTAGTTGGGGCATTGAGTTCAAGAGCGCAAAGTAATGTTGCAGTTCTATGAAACCTTGCTTTCATAACATTGTAATATAGTAATTAATAGCAAATGCATCCCATTCACTTGTGGGCTGTCCCCCCTCCTTAAGATTATGTTGGTTGCTTAAAGCAAACGACGCTTTTCACTCTAAATGCAACACAGTACATGAATCTGAATCTGGAATATTGTGTTCAGTTCTGATTCCATCGTTATAGGAAGGACTTGGAAACTTCAGAGAAGGTGATACATTTATCAGTATGTTACCCAGATTAAAGAGCATGTCTTATGAGGATGTGTTGAACGAGCTAGAGCTTTTCACTTTTAAATAGAAGAGGACCAGGGGTGACTTGATAGAGGTGAATGAGATGATAAGAGGCATAGATCGACTGGATACCTAGAGACTATTCCCCCCAGGGAAGAAAGGGGCATAACATTGATCAGAATCAGACTTAAACCACCGGTATAGGTCATGAAATTTGTCTTTGCAGCAGCAGTATAAGAGAAAAACTTTCAATTAAATAAGCAGTGCTAAATAAAAAATAGTCCTGAGGAACCAGAGGAGATAGCAGAGGTACTTAACGAATACTTTGCTTCAGTATCTACTATGGAAAGGGATCTTGGCGACTGTAGGGATGACTTACAGCAGACTGAAAAGCTTGAGCATGTAGATATTAAGAAAGAGGATGTGCTGGAGCTTTTGGAAAGCATCAGTTGGATAAGTCACACACAAAGTGCTGGTGGAACGCAGCAGGCCAGGCAGCATCTATAGGAAGAAATACAGTCCACATTTTGGGCTGACCCTTTGTCAGGTCTAACGTTAGACCCCAGGCTACTGTGGGAGGCGAGGGAGGAGATTGCTGAGCCTCTGGCGATGATCTTTGCATCATCAATGGGGACGGGAGAGGTTCCAGAGGATTGGAAGGTTGAGGATGTTGCTCCCTTATTCAAGAAAGGGAATAGAGATAGCCCAGGAAATTATAGACCAGTGAGTCTTACTTCAGTGGTTGGTAAGCTGATGGAGAAGATCCTGAGAGGCAGAATTTATGAACATTTGGAGAGGCATAATATGATTAGGAATAGTCAGTATGGCTTTGTCAAAGGCAGGTCGTGCCTTACGAGCCTGATTGAATTCTTTGAAGATGTGACTAAACACATTGATGAAAGTACAGCAGTAGATGTAGTGTATATGTATTTCAGCAAGGCATTTGTTAAGGTATTCCATGCAAGGCTTATAGAGAAAGTAAGGAGGCATGGGACATTGCTTTATGGATCCAGTACTGGCTTGCCCACAGAAAGCAAAGAGTGGTTGTATACGGGTCACCAGTGGAGTGCCTCAGGGATCTGATCCAGGATCACTACTCTTCGTAATTTTTACCTGGATGAGGAAGTGGAGGGATGGGTTAGTAAATTTGCTGATGACACAAAGGTTGGGGTTATTGTCGATAGTGTGGAGGGCTGTCAGAAGTTACAGCGGGACATTGGTAGGATGCAAAACTGGGCTGAGAAGTGGCAGATGGAGTTCAACCCAGATAAGTGTGAGGTGGTTCATTTTGGTAGGTCAGATATGATGGCAGAATATAGTATTAACAGTAAGACTCTTGGCAGTGTGGAGGATCAGAGGGATCTTGGGGTCCAAGTTCATAAGACACTCAAAGCTGCTGCGCAGGTCGACTCTGTGGTTAAGAAGGCATACGGTGCATTGGCCTTCATCAATCATGGGATTGAGTTTAAGGGCTGAGGCAATATTGCAGCTATATAGGACCCTAGTCAGACCCCACTTGGGGTATTGTGATCAGTTCTGGTTGCCTCAGACAGACAGACATACTTTATTGATCCCGAGGGAAATTGGGTTTCGTTACAGCTGCACCAACCAAGAATAGTGAAGAAATATAGCAATATAAAACCATAAATAATTAAATAATAATAAGTTAATCATGCCAAGTGGAAAGAAGTCCAGGACCAATCTATTGGCTCAGGGTGTCTTGACACTCCAAGGGAGGAGTTGTAAAGTTTGATGGCCACAGGTAGGAATGACTTCCTATGACGCTCAGTGTTACATCTCAGTGGAATGCCCCACTACAGGAAGAATGTGAAAACCATAGAAAGGATGCAGAGGAGATTTACAAGGATGTTGCCTGGATTGGGGAGTATGCCTTATGAGAAAAGGTTGAGTGAACTTGGCCTTTTCTCCTTGGAGCAACAGAGGATGAGAGGTGACCTGATAGAGGTGTACAAGATGATGAGAGGCATTGATTGTGTGGATGGTCAGAGGTTTTTTCGCAGAGCTGAAATAGCTAGCACAAGAGGGCAGATTTAAGGTGCTTGGAAGTAGGTACAGAGATGTCAGGGGTAAGTTGTTTTTAAATTACAAAGAATGGTGAGTGCATGGAATGGGCTGCCGGCGACTGTGATGGAGGTGGATACAATAGGGTCTTTTAAGAGACTCCTGGATAAGTACATGGAGCTTAGAATGAGGGGTATGGGTAACCCTAGGTAATGTTCAGCACAGCTTTGTGGGCCAATGAGTCTGTATTGTGCTGTAGGTTTTATATGTTAACATTCCTCAGATGATAACCCTTTCATTCCCAGAATCATCCTTGTGAACATCCTCTGAATCCTCTCCAATGCCAGCACAGCTTTTTTAAGATGAGGAGCCCAAAACTGTTCACAATACTCAAGGTGAGGCCTCACCAGTGCCTTATAAAGCCTCAGCATCACATTCCCGCTCTTGTTTTCTGGACCTCTTGAAATGAATGCTAATATTGCATTTGCCTTCCTCTCCACCGACTCAACTTGCAAGTTAACCTTTATGAGATTCTGCAGGACTCCCAAGTCCCTTTGCATCTCAGATATTTAGATTTTCTCCCCATTAAGAAAATAGTCTGCATTTATTTTTACTACCAAAATACATGACCATACATTTTTTCCAGCATTGTATTTTATTTGCACTTTCTTCTAATCTGTCCAAGTCCTTCAGCAGCCTTCTTGTCCACCGATCTTTCTATCATCTGCAAACTTGGCAAAGCCATCTGTGCCATCATCTAAATCATTGATATACAGCATAAAAAGAAGTGGTCCCTGTGGAACACCACTAATCACTGGTAGCCAGCCAGAAAAGGATTCTTTTATTTCACTCACTGCCTCCTACCAATCAGCCAATGCTCTAACCATGTCTGTAATACCACAGGCTCTTAATTTGGTAAGCAGCTCATGTGTGGCACCTTGTCAAAGGCCTTCTGAAAGCCCGAATATACATCCACTACATTTCCTTTATCCACCTGACATGTAATCTCCTCAAAGAATTCCAATAAATTTATCAGACAAGATTTTTCCTCAAGGAAACCATGCTTTGTCCCATCTTGTCATGTGTCACCAAGTACTGTACTCCATAGCCTCATCCTTAACAATTGACTATCTTCCCAACCACTGGGGTCAAGCTAATTGGTCTATAAATTTTCTTTCTGCTGCCTTCCTCTTTTCTTAAAGAGTGGAGTGAAATTTGCAATTTCCTCTCGGACCAAGCCAGAATCCAGTGATTTTTGAAAGATCATTACTAATGCCTCCACTATCTCTATTGCTCTTTCGGAACCCTAGGGTGCAGTTTATCTGGTCCAGGTGACTTAAGCACGTTTAAATCTTTCAGCTTTTTGAGCACCTTCTCCCTTGTAATAGTAACTGGACTCACTTCTCTTCTCTCACAGCCTTCAATACCTGGCTCCACAGTGAAGACTGAAGCAAAATACTAACTTAGTTCATCTGCCATCTACCTGTCCAGTTGTTACTTCTCTGGCCTCATTTTCTAGTGGTCCATTCTCCACTCTCATCTCATTTTTATATACTTGAAAACACTTACTATTTTGCTAGCTTGCTTTCATATTTCATCTCCCCCAATGACTCTTTAGTTCTTAGTGTAGCGTTTTAAAAGCTTCCCAATCCTCTTTATTCCCACTAATATTTGCTTTATTGTATGCCCTTTTGCTTTTACATTAGCTTTGATTTCCCTTGTTAGCCACTGATGTACTATTTTGCCATTTGAGTTATGCTTCTTTTGGAATACATCTATCCTGCACCTTCCTCATTTCCTCCTCCCCCCAAAAAAAAATTCGAGCCATTTCTGTTGTGTCAATCCTGCCACTATCTCCTTTCAATTTACTTTGGTCAACTCCTCTCTCATACCACAATGGAGTAAATTCCTTTACTCCAGAGAAATACTGCTATGTCAGACTTTACTTTCTCCCTATCAAATTTCAAGTTGAACTCAATCATATTGTGATCACTGCCTCCCAAGGGTTCCTTTTCCCTTAAGATTCCTAATTGCCTCCAGTTCATTACATAACATCCAAACCAGTACAGCTGATGCCCTAGCAGGCTCAACTAAGTGCTCTAAAAAGCCATCTCATAAGCATTCAACAAATTCACTCTCAAGTTCCATTACTAACCTGATTTTCCCAATCTTCCTGCAAATTTGCTGATGATCCTAAGCTGGGTGGCAGTGTGACATATATAACAGGATGTTAGGAGAATTCAGGGTGACTTGGATAGGCTGGGTGAGTGGGCAGATGACGTTTAATGTGAATAAGTGTGAGGTTATCCACTTTGGGAGTAAGAACAGGAAGGCAGATTATTATCTGAATGGTGTAGAGTTAGGTAAGGGAGAAATACAAAGAGATCTAGGAGTCCTTGTTCATCAGTCACTGAAGGTGAATGAGCAAGTGCAGCAGGCAGTGAAGGCGGCTAATGGAATGTTGGCCTTTATTGCAAAGGGAATTGAGTACAAGAGCAAGGAAATCCTCTTGCATTTGTACAGAGCCCTGGTGAGACCACACCTGGAGTATTGTGTAGTTTTGGTCTCCAGGGTTCAGGAAGGACATCCTGGCTGTAGAGGAGATTCACGAGGTTAATTCCTGGGATGTCTGGACTGTCTTACGCAGAGAGGTTAGAGAGACTGGGCTTGTACACGCTGGAATTAAGGAGATTGAGAGGGGATCTGATTGAAACATATAAGATTATTAAGGGATTGGACAAGATCGAGGCAGGAAATATGTTCCAGATGCTGGGAGAGTCCAGTACCAGAGGGCATGGTTTGAGAATAAGGGGTAGGGTCATTTAGGGCAGAGTTAAGGAAAAACTTCTTCTCCCAGAGAGTTGTGGGGGTCTGGAATGCACTGCCTCAGAAGGTAGTGGAGGCCAATTCTCTGGATGCTTTCAAGAAGGAACTAGATAGGTATCTTATGGATAGGGGAATCAAGGGATATGGGGACAAGGCAGGGACCGGGTATTGATAGTAGTTGATCAGCCATGATCTCAAAATGGCGGTGCAGGCTCAAAGGGCCGAATGGTCTACTTCTGCACCTATTGTCTATTAAAATATCCCATGGCCATCTTAACATTTCCCCTTTGACACACCTTTTCTATTTTCTGTTGTAATCTGTAGTCCACATACAACTACTATTTGGAGGCCAGTATATAAATGCCATTAGGGTCCTTTAACCATTGGTTTCTTAACTTAACCCACACGGATTCAGTATCTTTCAATCCTGTCACATATTTCTACTGACTTGATGCCATTCTTTACCAGCAGAGCCACACCACCCCCTCTGCCTACCTTCCTATCCCTCAATGTGTAAAATTAAACATTCAGCTCCCAACTACAACCATCCTTCAGCTACAATTCAGTGATGGCAACATCACACCCAACAACCTGTAAAAGTGCAACAAGACCATCCAATTCGTTTCTTATACTCCGTGCATTGAGATAATGCTGAGTACTGTATTTGCTACCCTGTATGATACCCTGCTGGCTGCAATTTTGTCATCTCATCTGCTTGTCCTTCGACAGTCTGACTGCTTGCTGTCTTTGCATTTTTAACCATCCATCCTATCCTGAGTCCCTTTGCTCCAATTCCCAAATATCCTGCCAAAAACAGCTCTAACTTGCCTACGAGAATATTGCCCCCCCCCCCCCCTTGGGTTCAAGTGCTACCCCATGCCTTTTTTACAGGTCATACTTCACCCAGAAGAGATCCCAATGATTCAAGAACCTGAAGCCCTACACCAGTTTCTCAGCCACGTATTTATCTGCCAAATCATGTCTCTACTCTCACTGGCACATGGCACATGTAGCAATCTAGAAATTTACTATCCTGCTCCTGCTTCTCAGCTTTCTGCCTAGCCCTCTAAATTCTCTTCAGGACCTCTGCTTTTCCTTCCTGTCATTGGTACCAGTATGTACCAAGACATCAAGCTGCTTTCCCTAACTCTCCAAAATGCTGTGGATGTAAGGACATCCCTGACCTTGGCAGGCACATACCATCCGAATGTCCCATTCCCCTCCACAGATTCTCCTGTCTGTTCATTTATTGAGTTATTCCCCAGTCTTCTCCCTTTCCCTTCTGCACCACGGACCCATGCTCAGTGCCAGTAACCTGATCTCTATGGCATTCCCCTGCCACTGGGGTGCTCTGCGTTGCCTATTCACTTTCACATTCCTTTTCCTGACATCACCCAGCTACGCACTTCCAGCAACTTCAGGGCAACCACTTCCCTGTAACTCCAATCAGTTACCTCCTCATTCTTCTGTGTAAGCTGAAGGTCATACAGCTGCTGCTCCAGATCCCTAACATGGTCTTCAAGAGCTGCAGTTGGGTGTACTTCACACAGATATAGTGCTCTGGGTCTTCCAGGACCCCAACATCCAGCCCGAAGAACTCACAATGGCTATTTAACACAGTAAGAAAAAAAGAGGACCTTAACTTACCTTTGCTCTTCTGAGCAAAAGCCTGATATTCTCTCTCACCACCGGCCTACACCAAAATGGCTGCTCTGCTTGTCCTGTTATCTACTCCTCCCTGCGCTGCTCCCATTGCCAGAATGACACCAAACACCTGCGCTCTCCTTTTAAACCAGCACCGCTGTCCTGCGAGTAACCTCTCCACTATCCCTGCTGCTGACAACCAAGACCATTGCCATATAGATCTTTTCTATAGGACATGGATGGGCTGGAACTAATTTCCCAAGAATTCCCTTAAAGAGGCCTATTCTAACCCTTGACCACCAAGGCAGTCTTCTTCTCCCAATTTGCCTCTTAAGCCCCATTTTCCAATAGGAGGTCCAGTGTTGCCCCCTCTCTGGTAAATATTCCTGGCACACAAATTCCACCATATTCAAGCCATTTATGGCTGTCCAATGTTTGAGAAATTAAAAATCTACCATTTTTCCTGTTATCTGCTAAGCTCATCTAGCTTCAATGGTCAGGATTCTTGATTCAAAATAGATGCTGTTATTACATTGTGGGCGTAAGCTGGATTGTCAGTGACAGCCCTTAAGAAGCATGGATGCAGGTCACTTGCTGCAGGATACCACTGACTGACCTACCATTAAATCTGTAATACTTATGTGGGCAAGGAACAAATTTCTAGTCAAAAGTGATCTCCATGTTACTCTGAGAAATTCTGACACTGCAATCTTGTTGAATATTAAGGAAGCACCAGGAACATATTACTTGCACTTTGGTACTGGTTTTGCACCAAAGGAGCACTGGACTTGGTCACCTGCCGAGGTGCAGATACAAGACTTATTTACATTATCTTTGTACTTTCATGACTGTCATTGCCACTTAGCAAGCAAAACATATTTCAAAGGCAGCATTCTCATCCAAGTGTTGAAATATTCAGCTCTGCAGTTCACATTTCAACTAAGGCTCTAAGACAAAAGACTCCTGGCGTACAAGTTCTTCAGTCGGACAAAATTCCAAAACATGAATTATGAAATACCGTTTGCAGAAAAGCAAAACCAAAGAAATGGCAAACACTTGTGACATGTAAAGGTTTATTGACAAATTTGAATTAGATTTTTTAAAGGATGATGTAGCCATCTCAGCAGCAAAAGTGCCCATTTTCTCCTAATCCAATACTTGTAAAGACTGCAATGCAGAATATAGCGCATGCTAATGGGAGCCTTTGCCTGAGGGTCTTACACTCACTGGAAGCAATTCAAATCACAGGTGCACAATAGGGCAAACGTTCACCCTGGCTAAGACCTCCGTGTTGGACACCTCTATAAAATTACACAAATGAATCACACAGCTTTAGAATTGGGTTTATTGTGTATTACACCATAAAAAGGAATTTCATAACATTCACCAACTGAATTTCACAAAGCTCGAGAAGGATTTCAAACCATCTATATAGAGTCACTAAAACTTACCCATCTTAAGAAAAAAATGAGTACCCGTCGTGCAGAAAACTTCCTTCACTACAGCATAAACCAACAAAAAAGCTGCAGATTTCTGTTAAACAGGAAAATGAAAATATTGGTCCACTTTAAAAAGTTCACTTTGAACAGGCCTCATCAGTAACCCTCTGCAGGGGGCTCCATTTGATAGCCATTTTCAGGTAACATGTATCCTTCCGCAGGCTGTGACTCCATGTCAATATACAAGTCCAGGCTACTTTCCTCGTATTGCTCTGGCGCCCCATTATCTTGCAGCTTGTCAGGTTCCTTATTCCTATCTCTATCCCTGTCCCGGTCTCTGTCTCGCTTGTGATCTCTATCACGGTCTCGGTCCCTGTCTCTCCTTCTATCGCGGTCTCGATCCTTGTCCCTGTCCCTATGACTCCGCCTACGGTCACGATCCCGGTCTCTATCTCTCTCCTTGTCCCTATCCCGATCTCTATCCCTGTCTCCTCGCTCCCTATTCTTCTCCTCTGAATCGGGCTTTGGTTCAACTGGCTCACCAGCTGCATCGACTTGCTGTGCGTCATTATGGGGCCCATCACCTGTCTCAGGCTGTTCTACATCTGTACGTTCTTCCTTCTTATCTTTATCCCTGTCACGATCTCGCTCTCTCTTACGGTCACGGCTACGGCTGCGCCGCTTGCGATCTCGTTCCTTATCCTTGTCCTTCTCTCTGCTTCGCTCACGGCTACCACGCCCCTTCCTCTCCTCCTTATCTCGACTGCGTGACCGGGGACGCCGGCGTTCTCTGGAACGACTTCTACGCCGCTCACGCTCTTTGTCCCTTTCACGGCTGCGCTCACTGCATTCACGACGATCCCGATCTCGTTCTCGATCTCTGTCTCTGCAGGTAGAAATCAAATTAATTACACTACATGAAAACTAAAGAACCTCTGTCCAAATTGGTTGCAATGGCTCCCAAGGTTCAGCAACAATTGGTTTTCATACAATTACAAAAATGCAAGACTATTTGGCATTCTCACCCTTTGTTTAGGACTCCTGCAAAAAAAAACAAGAACCCAGCCATGTAAATATTGTTTGCTGAGATTTACATAATCTAGTAGTAAAACTCTGGTAATCCAGATTCATTAGCTGGAAATGCAACATGGGGATCCAGGGTGCAAGCAGGAAGGAACACAGGTAAGTTTATATATTTTCCCACACTCCTTAAACTCAGATACACTGAAAGTTTATAACAGCACAAGATATGGAAAAAAAATCTGCTACCCAAGCCCCAAGAGTGCAGTATTAGTTTTACTGTACAAAACTTCCTCACTGAGCCTAGCTTGCAATCTGCATAATACAGACGAAGTTGTGATGGAATTTCAGAATGACATTAAATAGCCATCTAAGATGCTTTCTTATAAACCTTAAGTCTCAACTCAGCCCCCTCCTTCCCATTGCAGCGCTACAACAGCAAAACCCAAACTCCTCTTCCAAAGGGCAATTATTTGTGGTTGCAAATATAAACAAGCTCAGCTTCATATACGTAAAGAATGGCTAGACTTCCTGGCTTTGGAGATGGGATGTTATGTACAAGATGTTGAAGAGGCCTAATTTTTAGTATTGTTTGCAGTTTTGGTCACCTAGCTACAGGAAAGATGTCAATAAGATTGAAAGAGTATAGAGAAAATTTACAAGGATGTTGCTGGGACTGGAGCACCTGAGTAATAAAGAAAGATTGAATAGGGCAGGACTTTATTCCATGGAACGTAAAAGATGAGGGGAGATTTGATAGAGGTATACAAAATTATGAGGGGTACAGATAGGGTAAATGCAGCAGGCTTTTTCCAGAGGTTGGGTGGGACTACACAACTAGAGGTCATGGGTTAAGGGTGAAAGCTGAAATGTTTAAGGTGAACATGAGGGGACACTTACAGGGTCTGAGAATGTGCAATGAGCTGCCAGTGTAGTACACACGAGCTTCATTTCTACATTTGAGAAATATGGATAGGTACATGGATGACAGAGTAAGAGAGAGCTACGGTCCAGGTGCAGGTCAATAAGATTAGGCAGTTTAAACAGCACAGACCAGATGTTCCAAGGTGCACGTTTCTGCGCTGTACTTTTCTATGATTCTGAGGATTGGAAAGGAAGGGGAAAAAAGAGTAACTTGTTCACCAATTCTGGAAGGTAAAGAGATTCTAGAAAAATAGCATTTTCACCCAAACGTCAAAAAAAACTTCCAAATTTGATACAGAGCAGGCTGATCTGACTTGCAAGTTCACTCAATACTACACCCCTGTGCAAAGTCAAATAGTTACTGTACTGTTACATTCCTCACCTCTCATCATATCGTGGTGCATCATCACGACCTGAATGTTTAATATTAACATCTGCACCACCTCTGCGAGTCCCCCCAAGCCCACCACCTGTAAAAAAAAAAAGCAAATGTCAACTGCATGAAGTAATCAAGTTCAGTATCACTGCTCTTTATGATTCACCACTTCTAACAGACCATCATGCTTCAGCATTTAACGCATGGCACATATTGTACTCCTAAACATCATGCAGAAATTCCTTTATGCGCTTCAATTAACAAAAGATGGTGGGGCAGTGGTGTAAGTATTGAGAACTGCACTGTAGAAAATGCTCAACTTCATAAAAATGGAGTGAGCAAAGAGGAAAATCACTTCCAAGTACCATTATGGAGATTATACCAAGAATTGGTACAAAAGCATGGCCATTGTCGACACAATACTCTGCATCAGCAGGACTGGCATTGGCAAGCAAGTCCAAGTCTCTTCTCAAACCCCAATGCCAAAAATTATGTGAAGGACCTCTACCAATTTAGCTTTGATTATATTTTGCCTAAGAGTAGTGTGAGCTGCCTTAAAGACTATTGTCCAATAGCACTCTCATCTACAGTGATGAAATGCTTTGAGAGGTTGGTCATGGCTAGAACCAACAACTGCCTCAGCAAGGACCTGGATCGACTGCCTTTTACTTATCATCACAATAGGTCTATGGCAGACAATCTCAATGGTTCCTCATGTGGCCTCACCTGGACAGTACAAACATTATGTCAGGACACTGTTTGTTGACAATAGCTCAGGGTTTAATACCATTATTCCCAGTCCTGAATGTTAAGCTACAGAATCTAGGCCTCTGTATCTCCCTCTGCAATTGGATCCTCAACATACAAGTATTATAGGTGACAACCAAATCTCTTCAAACTCCTAAAGAAGTCTTGCCTTCTCTATAGCCACACAGGTATGTTGTGACCAGTTTAGATCCTCAGATGTTAATACCCTGGGACTTGAAATTGCTCACTCTCTCCACTTCTGATGCTTGAGGATTGGCTCATGTTCCCTCATTTTACCCTTATTGAAGTCCTCAATCAGCTCTTTGGTCTTACTGATGTTGATTGCAAGGTTGTTGCTGCGACACCACTCAACTACTATATCAGAGAGAAAAAAGCTGCAGAGCATTGTAAAATTAGTCAGCTCCATTTTGGGTACTAGCAAGACATCAGAAAAGCAATGGCCATTATTAAGGACACCCATCACCCAGGGCATGCTCTCTTTTCATTGTTACTGTCAGGAAGGAGCTAAATAAGCCTGAAGGCACACATTCAGCGATTCAGGGAGAGCTTCTTCCCCTCTGCCATTTGATTCCTAAATGGACATTGATTTACTTACACTATTTCTAAGTTTAAAAAAAAATCACAACATATGCCAGTATTAATAAACCTGATTCTAAAGAACCTCTCCCAATTTAGTTTTGATTACATGTTCAGTGCGGATAATTCAAAAGTGAGTCCAGTCAAAAGATCAAATCAAGACGATACGATAAAATGTACAGTTTGGATCCAAGTAATTGACTGAAAACAATGTGCTTGTACAGTTTTCCTTCAAAACAGCAACTAATAATCTTGAGGAATCCCCAGGAAGACACTAAACTCCTGCGACTGGGGAGGAGTTTGGACACCGCACAAAACTTACCGTAGATTCCGGATTTTAAGCCGCTACTTTTTTCCCACATTTTGAACAGCTTTGAACTTTGCGGCCTTTAATCCGAAGCGGCTAATGCATGATTTTTTTCATGCCGCCTCGTAAACATTTTGCCTCATAACAGTAGACCAATAAAATTGATGAGTAGTTCACAGAGGTCCAATGAAATTGTACGATAAATCAAGCGCACTTTCACAATTAAATTATTGTAAATCAGTCATTTGTACTCACCCTCATCAACATGGAAAACACTCGAAGCATTGTGCTGCCTTATGGCATACTTAGTTTATAATATTTTCGCTTAGTAATTCATTTTCTAGTTAAAGTTAGAAGAGTTTTAACTATATTTGTTTTCTGTACTACATCGCGGGATGCTATGACGTCACACCCGGTTTCGCGGTGTCTTGTGGGAAAATGCCGGTTTGCGATAAACGGAAAGGAGGGGGGGGAGCGCATTACGCGAGCGGCTTTGGATCTGAGCGAACGCTGCTTTTAAGTTAAAGGTGATCAATAACTTTTCCTGGTAGGCTGTAGTATATATATTTTTTACCAGTCGTTAGGAGATATTGGAATGTTGTTCAGTAAAGAAGTATACGCAACGTATTTAAAAGTAGCCGCGTTACGGGCACGGTTCGAAAAAAAGCATTTGCAATATGTATTTGTTTTTGTTACCATATGGATTTAATTAAAAGTTAAAAAATCCTCACGTGTAATATCTTTCTGTGTAAATATCTCATATTACAACGTGGGACACCTGCGGCTGAAAATCCGGTGCGGCCTTTACAATTAAAAAATTGATTTTATTTCTAAAATTAGAGCCAGCGGCTTTTAATCAGGTGCGCTCTGTAGTCCGGAATCTACGGTATTAAGCAGCTCTTTAACTGAGAGCTCCAACTTACCAAGCCTCCTTGGGCGCCATCCTTTGACAGTGCGGCCTCTCTCCACATCAACCAGAACTCTCCTCCCATCAATCTTCTTGCCATCTGCGTGTTTGTATGCAGCTGCAATAGAGCGTGCCCAGAACAGCGACCAAAGTCAGTGAGATTCAACACGATAACCCCCTCCCAAACCCTCCCCTTATCAAAAAGAAATCAATTATCCACGCAGAAACAAAACCTCTTGGGGAAGAGTTCTGTTTCATGCCTCCCTCCTCCTTCAATACTTGGAAGTAGACTATTAAATTAAATGCAAAATCCAGGGCTGGCTCCTCATTTTCTCAATATATCACCGGATTCAAGTAAACCGGTTTTTGTGTTTTCACTTATAACAATTAGTTTTAGACACTCAAAATTGACATATGCAGTTTCATTAGAAAGGGAAGAGCCAACCCTAGCTAGTATACAACATTGAACCATTGAGATCTCATCCTGGAAAGGGAAAGAACATCTATTAGAACAACTGTTAATTGAATACATCACTCAAACTCAAGCACTCTTACTCACTCAAACAACATTGTCTACATAAGGAGGGAATTTAAGCCCCAAATATAAAAACCAGAAAAAAAATATATATCACTGGTTGTCTTGCAACAGAAAATGGAATCCAATCAATTCTGTAAGCACTGAGAACAGGACAGATTTTGAATGGCTGAAAATTCTCGCACAGTACTTAACTGTAACTGTATTCAACCACAGGAGTGTCAGGACACCACAGTCAAAATAATTCACAGTGCACTATTAATTCAAGAGAGAACCAAGAGTGCCCAAGACCCCAAACTGATAACTTTCAACCAGGCCCAAATTTAAAAGGAACAGGAGTTTAGTTTCACAAACACAATTAGATGCACTTATGGCCTTAAAACAGGGACTAACCACTATGGCAAACAAATCAATGAGATGGGAAAGGAAGGAATCAGATCTGAAAAATATTTCCAGTTTTTACCCCACGCCAAGAGCTGACAATTTCACTTTGATGTGGTGTCTTCAAGCAATCTTTATACACTACCTAAGTTAAATACCCCAATTCTAGTCTTTAAAATCAATGTAATTGATGCAATCTTGTTACACTAGACAAGGAAAAATTTCACAATGTAACATCTTTGAATGAGCTTGGTAAACTTTCACCTTGATCTAACCAGACCCTTACCCTTCTGGGCTACATTACTATTGTATTGCTGAATTTGATTTAAAGACTAAAATCTTCTGAAAGAGGATAAACTACTCCTTCAGAATTAGTGCATTTTCAGGATAAATTGCAATTTGTACTTTTTCTAAAGTCTAGCTTAATTTCATTCATTGCATTATTCATATCTAAAGAAATTATGGAATCATGCTCTCAGTTACACTAAAACTGGGCCGTCTGACCAGGGTTGCAAGATCCTGTGTTAATTTATTTTGGGTTCCATCCGCTATACACCACCAGGGAGAAAGAAAAATGGATAAAAACAGGAACCAGTGGGACAAAGAGGGGGAAAAATGAATTGATTAAGCACTACACAGCACCACTAACAAAAGAAAAGAGATTTTACCTGTAAGTTTACTTACAAAAACTGCACTTTAGCCCCCTGCACTCATGAAAATCGGGATGCGCTATCTCGCCAACAGATGATACAATGTTCAGTGTTTCGACTTCCACTGTTTGTAACTTTCTGCTGCTGAGGATTTACCCTTTACTTACTGCATCTTACCTGCTTTCAGCAGCGATTGGGTTTTTAAAGAATTTTCTACATCGGGCGTTTGATTACTTTAACAAGCATATTCAAAGGATAATATTTTTTTAAAAAAATCTATCAGCGAAAAATGTCTGACTTGTGTTTTTTTTCCTCCTTCAAACTTACTTAGCTGTCACTGCAATTCGAATGTCCAAAGAACACCAACATCTACAGAATTTCATCCACAACATAAATTAAGTGGATTTTTGTTTCTCTTACCATAGGATGTTTTGTACTAGTACATTAAAACAACTGATTCTATCTTTCAACACTCATTAAATGGAATAGTTTTCATTATTTGAAACAAACAACTGCCACTTGGATTGAAAAACAGCTCAAAGTATCGGGTGGTTCATTTTAAAAAGGCCAAATGTAATGATCCTTTATGTAGCAACATTTAACCACATTCTCAAAATATAACCAAACCAATTATAAAGATGCCAAATACCATTTTACCACCTGTTGGATTTATAAAATTTCAGATTACAGCACATTTACATGACACTTGAACAGGATAAACTATCCAGAAACTGTAATTGTGTGTGGTACTTTGGTCCGTGCTGCATACAGCTTGTACAGATGAAATCTGACACTGGATGAGTAAGTAACAACCCCAATTGTTGAATTCCAATTTAGTTTCCTCTCATTAGGACACAAGATTACACAATATTCTGCAGACAACCAAGCTCATTACAGCTCTGTCATTGTAACAAAATAGAGAAACTGAAGGGCAGAAAAATCACAGCTGCCGGTGTGTATCCATGATATCTGAAAATGTGGAAGGAAATATCTCACTTCTGGGAGATAAAATCTTAATTCTACAGGGTGTTGTGCTCCTATACTAACTACCAAAATTTAGGAGCACCACAAGTCTCCACAACTGAAGATGACTACAATTATCTAATGTAAACCAAAATATTCAGACTGCAATAGTCACAAGTCTGGCAGTTGATTATCCAAGGTACGTTGTATTTGCCAGCAATAATAAGGGAAATTTGGTCCACTGGTTTAAAAAGCTTGAATAGAATAAATATATTAACAAGTGGACAAATCTGAGCTTTTTGGAATTTCTATCCAAGTCAGAGGGGGGAAACACAAACAGGTTTTTAGGGTACCAATCTTTTTGTATCAAAATATTTATAAAGGTATAAGGTGGTGACAATCACAGCTTGCTCAACAGCCAAAATGCAGCAGGAACATTTACTTGCTCAGTT
Organism: Hemitrygon akajei; assembly: GCF_048418815.1. NCBI lineage: Eukaryota > Metazoa > Chordata > Chondrichthyes > Myliobatiformes > Dasyatidae > Hemitrygon > Hemitrygon akajei. The sequence goes on from NC_133154.1 coordinate 25,676,917, forward strand.
GTTTTTTCTCCAAATATCAAGACAATTAATTTAATGATAGACACAGACAAATATCAATTTCTGGAAATTCAATTCAGGGAATTCGAAGGATATAGTTTAACATATGCAGACAGAACATCTAGATCCTAAACCAGGTGTAAAGTTAATGCATCATTTTGACAGTACATCTCAGTTTACCATCGACATGGAAAGTAGTTCCAAATTATACTCTCCGATCCCAGTTATTATACACAAAACATTTTCTCAAGTGCCCAGTTTCCTGCCAAACCAAGGAGTAGAGATGGCAAGTCTCCTTCTTTAATATAAAGTATTCTTTGAACATTCGAGCTATAATGAAAAAATTCAACACAAGCCAGACAATCCGTTGTTTTTTTTTTAGAAAAAAAAAGGAAACCTTTTACCATGTTTTACCAATGTAGTTAAAGTATCTTGTTTTACCAATCCATCATTGCTTCTGTGCTCTCGCAAGCTTCCATTTGCTTGGAGTATCAAAGGCCTCCGCGATGTAGACAGGGAATCCCTTCACACAGCTTACCTGAGCACTTGGCTCAAATTTACTCGCCAACCATTTTTTCTCTGAACAATTTTAAAAATGGTTCTTTATGTTAAAAAATATCTTTGTAAATGTTTAAGGTACACATGAATGGGAATTGAGCTGCAGAATCCCCTTTGGCGACCTACAATCTTCATAGATTAGAGCTTTATAAATTTTAAAGAAAGACAGAGGTAGAGGATGAAAACGTGCTATAAAAGTGGGGTTTCAAAAAATAACGTTTTATTTATTTAGATCACATTGTGAGAACAGGCATATTATTCCCCACAGGGCAAACGATGGTATTGTTTATTTGATGTTTCCCCAGAAACATGGTCATTAGTGGAATCCTCAAAACATTTTCTTTAGCATTGGAGTGAATACCCAGAAGAGAGTAGAAGACAGAAAACACATAAAAGCGAGTACTTCATATTCAGATAGAAATCAAGATATTATGCGGAGAGCAAGTTATATCACACTCCAACCTGGGAATATCTTTCAGGACAATGAGGGAGGTTTTAAACAGTTTAAAAAATAAACCCCAGCCAAAGAAGATGTTGCAGCTCCAAAATGAAAATGCTGCTGCTAAATTATTAGTGGCCTGATCCTTTTACAGACCAACTGTAACTTTGGTTAAATTTCAATTATTTTTCAGCACTTCATCTGTGTGAAAAGTGGAGTATGTTCTTGATGAACAATGTGATGACAGTACTTTAACAATTCTGATAATCATGAATTCAGAAATATTATTGCACGTGATTAGCTTCCAACAAGATCTGTGAGTGCCATGTTTTTTTGGAAACTAGCCACTATAGAATTTTAGTAAATGCCCAGATGTTGTGATTTGATCCCAAAGATTAGAAATAGAAACAGCATTACTACTGTTAACCTGGCCTCCTTATTTTGCTTCTAATATCTCACTTTAATTTCCTAAATATTTCCCAAAGTTATACAGTTGTGACTTCTGCAGTGTTATCCACAAATTTAATTCCAAACCACCTCTCCTTCCAAAAAGTTGGTGAAAGCCCCTTTAAATTCCTAAGGAAAGTGTAGAGTTCCCTCAAATTGAAAGCTCCAACTATTTCTGCCCAATTAAAACAGATGTAGCTGGCACTTAAAGCTAAATTCCAATCTAGCATCAATCTGTACAATACCACTGATTGTTAAGGAAATACTCAGGTTCAGAGAGACAAGAGAGAATAAGAATATTCAAAGGGCAACCCTTCCTAAACCTCATCTATCCTCTGATCTTGGCCTGCCTCCAATCCAAATCAACTGGAAAGTCAACAGAATTATATGGTTCACTTTTGTATCTGTAAGGATGTAATAGTAGAGCAAACCAAATCCAAAAATGCTATAAATACCAAACACAATACAAATCATGCAATTACTTTCTACATAGAATCAAAGTGCTTGTGTATATAACAAATTCAGCTTGAAGTACAGATGGTTGCCATCAGGCACACCAAACTGGCTTCAATTTTATTGACAGCAGAAGCAAGCCAAAACTAGAGATGAAAAGCATTACTGTAATTTAATATTGGAACAACTGAAATAGACAGTTGTTTCAGAACAGGTTCGGGAGCTTACAAGGAAGCTAACTTTTCTCTAGCTATCCTCTTTTTGTTACAACTGACACTCTTGTAAGAACATACTGCAACAAACTGAGGAGATAGTGACATCTGAAGCACTTACGAAAATCAGTTAGGAATTAGTGCCATTGAAGTTCAAGCCAGGCAACTTTTATAAAAAACTGAAAATAAGTAGCTTTGGTCAGGCTCTCACAACTGCAGTTCAAACTGATAAACTTGCAAAGTTACAGCCCAGCCTACTACCTACACAAATTGTAAACCTTCTAGACTTTCAACTCAGGAAGTTAGAGGGGCTTGTCAAATCTTACAACCCCAACTTAAGAAAAATAAAATGGATGCTGCACAAGTGCTTTTGCAATATTGATTTTCCACTCCGTGATGAAAACCTACATTTAAATCTCTCAAAATGGCAGAATTTTTGGAAAATTAAATTCATATGTACACACAATAGTGTGATTGTGTTAAATGTTTGGGGATTTTATAGAGAAGAATGTAAAATTAATCTAGGTGAATAATTAAAGCTCGTTTCAAATTTATGTTCCTTAAACTCTGCCTATATAGTATAGCCCTTATTCATGCCTCCCAGAAATGGAAAACGATAAAGTGCTATAATAGTTAAAATTAATTAAACAAATCCACTCTAGCAGTGTGCAGTGACCCGATCATGGCTGCCTCTAGGGTCTGCATAATTTGCTTTGCTGTAAGCACACTTTCTCACAGAATTCACAAGACAGTATCAACAAAGCATTCTTGGTAAATTTGAACCCAAGTCTGAGATAAACCTAATTTCCAATTTCCAAACCTTAAGGTGTACATAGCATCTCTCCAAATCCTGCCATGAGCTATATACAAGTCAAGACAGCTTTAAACTCACATTTAGCGCTCTTTGGATTCCCACTTTTACAAGCAAACTTCCCAGGGTTACCAATACTGCACAAAGGATTATCAAATCTAAGGCTGTGTAACTCTTTCATCATTTTTCTGGATCAACATGCAGGCTAAAATACTAATGCCATTTTTCATTTAGTTATCCCTTAAAGTAACAACAGTTTAAATGAAGAAACAAACTCTCCCTGCAAAGTCTCAAATTTACCCCTCTCTCCTCTAGCATTTTCCACCTGAATAATGATTTTGATTTCTCCAAATAATTCTTCAAGGACTGTCAACAGCAAAACACACAACTCCTGCCACCAGTTTACAAATCTACCACTTGTACAAAATGAAATTAGCAAACTAGGTAGCTCATTTGGAACAGGTTACTTGAAAACACAAACAACTACACTGACCATCTGCTGTACCATTCTTTCCCACAGTAACACAAAGCAACCGCTTTAATAAAAAGCCTTTAAGGGTGCAGATCCTAAAGACAGAAATGAGAGACAAGGCACCAAGTTCCTCTACCCCAAAGCGCCGATTCCTAATGAGTCGCAAAAGAGCCAGTATCCCTCCCTCCAAGAGTACTTACTTTCCTGTATTATCTTGTGTTGTGTGTTACTTGACCTACGCTGCACACTGCATCAGTTAATCTACTTGTTTTTTAATCTCTCTTTCCTCTCACTGTGGTGATGTATTGCGAGTTCTTACCCATCATACAAACCCATATACCAACCATACAATGAGATGTAAGGGGAGCATTAGCATCAGCTGCAAGCCAGCAGTGGCATTTGCCATCAGAATGGTGGCTGCAGTGACAACAGAAATAACACAGAATTAATATATACCCCTGCTTGCAAACAGTACACAATTCACAAACAAACTATTTTAAAAAATATAGCACCGAGACCCCTTTCACAGAACTATTTTGTTCTTAGTAAGAGCCAAACAAAATTTAAGTAAACCCAGGCAAAATTTCTCCAGCCCAGTGAAGCCTGTGTTATGTAGACAATCTTAAAGATAGAGCACAATGTAAGTGTTTGGAGATTTACAAAGATGCAAATATATCATATGGCCAAAACATAACATTTAAGATTTATTTTAATTACTATCAATTAGCTGTTTTATTATAACAAGATGATCTGAAATTACAGATTATGACCATACTAAACTGTTGCCTGCTTAACCCAGGCTCTGATGAAAGGAGCTCAGATGAATTTTTACACAAGTCCAGCTAATAATTTTTGAAGTGCCATTTATTTTGACACTGCATTTAAAAGGTCAATGGGAAAGTTTCCATGAACTTTTAGAACAGTGAAAGGGGTCCAATGTTGCAAAAGGTCTCCACTTTTAAAATGCAAAAAAATCCCCCACTGTGAATGGCAATTGGGAGCATGCCTTTGCTCTTCACACAGATTAATTCTGAATGTGTGAATGCTCAAGACTGACGAGGACATGTATACCTTCAATTACATGAAGGAGAAAATGTCCTTAACGCTGCTGTTTCACTTAAGACAGCAAGTCACTTGAGCCCTTCCCATCGGAAAGGAAAGGAAAACAACAACAGAGCACAAAGGAAAAGAGACCCCAATAAATGTTAACAATTTAAAGAACTATAGTTTTGGGCAACCAGGTAGTTATCATTTCACCCTGGCGCAGGTCCTGTAATTATTTCCCCAAAATAACTTCAAATGCAGGAAATCATAGGGCCAGAATTCCAAATGCACTCAGCAGCACCTATATTTTTCCACAATTAATTCCTGCATTTCTCCCCACTGAGAACAGTAACAGGAGGACATGATTCCAGCTGCTCAACAAAAAAAAAACTCCCATGGTTAAGCAGGAATTGTGAACCAAGTCCTCAGTATGATAAATCTTTAACATGTTATTGTATTACCACGTGACTTCCAATATACTGGAAGAAACCATATACTTACCACACCATACATCACTAAAGTAGCAGTGCTCAACAGCCCGCTACAATCAGCAAAACCACCCATGAGTAAATACAGCCGAGTCTTGATAAACATATTAGTGCCAAGCACTACTTACATTAACTTATTCTCAAAGTATGTACTATATTAAGGATAACTACAAAGCTGAACTGCAGTACTTATAGGCACATGAGAGCGTCTATCAGGATTCAACTGTACTTAACCATTACAAAAAACTGCTCCAAACATCTGAAAGTATCTTTCATTTTCTAAGCAGTGGTGAGGCTTTGCACCATGCCTTGATTTGTGAAATGCAGTGGCAGGCTGATCTATAACTTTTTTTGAAGAGAAGTTTTTCTATTATCTCAGTACAGAAAACCTGAGGGTGCTGTCTCAAATACATGGGAGTTCCATGATACTTATATTTAGGGTTTAGGAAAAACTTACGATTATATTTTTCTTCTGAAAAGTTACTTTGTGGACATCAAGCAAAAAGGCCCATTACCCAAAGGGTTAATACCCTATGGTCCTCTCAGGTAGAGAAATCGAGCACTTCAATGGCTCTGCAATACTATGCTAATAATATAATGCTTTTCAAAGTTCAATTAAACAGCAGACAACTCTTAATGACAGCATAGTGATGTTTGCAAGCATGGCTATCAATATACTGGTTTAACTGGGCTTATTCTTTGATTCTGTTTAATTTACCCACCAGAGATTAGTTTGAAAATTAATCTATATCAACTAACTGAAGGATTCTGTCTATATTAACAAGGCAAAACTTTGTTGATAGCTCTATTCATGCTTGGTACACTTCCCTAGATCAAAATAAACCAGTCTCATTACTTGAACCCACTTAGTAATAATTTAGCCTCTCAGCTGGGCCCCAACAGCATGATCTAAATGAGGGAAATTAGCCTCGCTTCCTACCAACCCAAGAGGTGCCTACCATGAATAATTCTGCCATACACTAGCAGGGTTCAGTTGTACTTACATTGACATTTAAAACTGGTTTGAATCCTAGGGTAAAGCAGAAGACTACATTAATAAATCAGAAAACCTGATGCCATCTTTAAAAGGGTTCTTGCATATCTAAACATATTTTAGTGGAGTAAACTTTCTGCACATTAAACATTCCCGTAAGACACGGGAGCAGAATTAGGCCAATTGGCCCATAAAGTATGCTCTGCCGTTTGAACATGGTTGAACCCACCCTCCTGCCCCAAACCTATTTTCTTGCCTTCTCCCCATAATCTTTTGATCTTACTAATCAACCACCTATCAACCTCTGCTTTAATTACACCCAATGACTTGGACTCCACTGCCAACTGCTCACCACTGGATCATGGACATTTTTTGTAAGAGCCACAGGGCATACAGGTTGATGTACCAAAAGCAACTTTCATGAAGTTTTGTAGTATATACATTTGGGACCGCCATAACCTGTTACTCCTAACCCCACTCAAGCACAATTTTTCTCTAACCTAATCCCACCCTGGAGCAGATCCCAGCATATCAAGTTTAAACCAGTTAGGGAAGGCAATGGGATGCAAAAAAAAAAGGCTCAAGTCTGCACTCAGCACACAGCTTAATTTTGCACAACCAGAACGTGTACTACATATGGCTGCAGCAGAACAGAAGCCGAGCTATCTAAAACCCACCCCTCCCCATACAAAAACAAATTACTTACAATGCATATCTCGCTCATGTTCATATTCGATAAAAGCGTAACCACGGGGCTTTCCAGTCCGTTTATTATATACCATGTAGATCTTAAGGAACCAAAAAAGCACTGTAAGTTCAAATTCTATTGATTGTCATTCAACTATACATGTGTATACATACCGCCAAATGAAACAATGTTGCTCGAGACCAAGGTATACAACAGTACATATAACTCTCACACACAATAAAGTAATAAATTCATTTGCAACAGTTAAAAAGTAAACAGTATAACGTTACTGATTCTTCATGTGTTGAGAGCTAAGTGGTGCTAAGAGAGTTCAGTAGTCTTATGACATGAGGAAGAAGCTATTTCCCATCTAGAAACAGTTCTTGTTCTAATGCTACAGTACCTATTATCTTTTGGTGATGGTGGTGGGGGGCTCAGATATTTTTGGACACATGGGAGGGACCAACGATGACACTGCATACGCAGTACTCCTGATAAATAACTCTGATGACCGCAAGAGAGATTCTGATGATCTTCTCAGCAGTTCTCACAGTCCTTGTAGGGACTTGCATTCAAATGCCTTGAAGAAATACTCAAATGATAAAATAGTACAACCATGGCTGACAAGGAAAGTCAAAGCTATTGTAAAAGCAAAAGAAGGGACATACAACAATGCAAAAATTAGTGGGAAGATACGAGGATTGGGAAGTTTTTTTTAAAACCTACAAACAACTAAAAAAACATTAGAAGGAAAAAGATGAAATATGAAAGCAAGCTAGCGAGTAATATCAAAGTGAATAGCAAAGGTTTTTTCAAGTATGTTAAAAATAAAAGAGAAATGAGAGTGGACATAAGACCGCAAACAAATGAGGCAGGAGAAATAATAATGGGGACAAGGGGATGGCTGATGAACTAAATGAGTATTTTGTATCAGTCTTCACTGTGGAAGATACTAGCAGTACGGCTGATGTTGTGTATGAAGGAAGAGCAGTGGGTGCAGTTACTATTACAAGAGAGAAGGTGATCAAAAAGCTAAAAGACCCAAAAGGTACACAAGTCACCCGGACCAGATGAACTGCACCCTAGGATTCTGTAAGCATGAGAGATTGTTGTGGCATTAGTAACAATCTTTCAAAAATCACTGGACTCTGGCATGGTGCAAATGTCACTCCACTCTTTAAAAAAAGGGGAAAGGCAGCAGAAAGGAAATTATAAACCAGTCAGCCTGACCAATATTAAGGATGAGGTAATGGAGTACTTGGTGACACAGGACAAGATAAAGTCAGCTACAAAGACTACAAAGTCAGCATGGCTTCCTTCAGGGAAAATCCTGCCTGACAAACAAAAATCTGAGATGCAAAGGCACTTGAGAGTCTTTGTGCAGAATACCCTTAAGGTTAATTTGTAGGTCAAGTTGGTGGTGAGGAAGGCAAATGCCATGTTAGCATTCATTTCAAGAGGTCTAGAATGCAAGAGCAGGGATGTGATGCTGAGGCTTTATAAGGCACTGGTGAGGCCTCACCTCGAGTACTGTGAACAGTTTTGGGCCCCTCATCTTAGAAAAGATATGCTGGCACTGGAGAGGGTCCAGAGGTGGTTCACAAGGATGATTTCCAGAATGAAAGTGTTATTATGTGAAGAACGTTTGATGGTTCTGGAATTCATAAGAATGAGGGGGGTATCTCAATGAAACCTTTTGAATGTTGAAAGGCCTAGACAGAGTTGATGTGGAAAGGATGTTTCCCCATGGTGGGAGAGCCCAGGACAAGAGGGCACAGCCTCTGGATAGAGGGATGCCCTTTCAAAACAGATGCAGAGAAATTTCTTTAGCCAGAGGGTGGTGAATTAGGAATTTGTTGCCACATGCAGCTGTGGAGGCCAGGTTTTAGGTCTATTTAAGGCAGAGATTGAAAGGTTCTTGATTGGACATGGCATTATAGGTTATGGGGAGAAGTCCAGGAACTGGAGCTGAGGTGGGGGGGGGGAGAGGGATCAGCCATGATTGAATGGAGGAGCAGACTCGATGACCAGATGGCAAAATTCTGCTCCTATGTCTTATAGTCTAATTCCCGTACCAGCGAGTGATGTCTTAATGCTGTTCCTGTAAAAATTAGTTGCTGAGCATTTCGGCCTTCCTTTAGCATAAGCAAGTTTTTTAAAAAACCAATTGCTGCCTACTATCTACCAGCCAATCAATGATAGACTTGTATGACAACCATGTTCACAAGCAAATTGCAGTCTGTTGCAGAGCAGTTATATACTTATTTGCGTGTTCATATCCTGTTCAAAGGTCCTGTTGAACTCTCGTGGATGAGGACATATGCAACATGCAAATTTAAGAAAAAAAAAGTTAGAACACCTTTAATCCGCCCAATTCCATGGTTTAAAGCATTATTTTATCACAATACATACTCTTTTAATAGGACCATAGACTTCAAATTCACGTCTCAACTTGGACTCTGTTGTGTCATAGTTCTGAAATGAAGAGCAAATGTAAAGAGCAACTTAATTACATCTTTAAAAAAAAGTCTTCACACTAAACAGAACATTAGCTCTAAGTAGCTATTATTAATTCAGAAGTGCCCATATCTGATAAATGCCATTGATCATTCCAAATGATCTTTGTGTAATAAAACTAAAATTACAAAAAGTACTAATGAAGCTACAGCATTACTGTTTACTCCACCACTACTGTCAGTGTGGCAGATTTCCTGCAGTGTCTCAAAGAAAAGCCATATTCATTCTCCAAGGTCACTCCAGGCCTATATGACACCAAAGGGTGATAATTCAATCCAGCACCAACTTATTAAGAATAGAACACCAGTGTACAATCAATCAAGGCAATTAAGACGTAACTTTTTCTCAGATGTCTTGCATGTAATCTTGAGATTGCAAATATTAAAACCTAGGCAACTTCAAACATTAGTACTGAAAATAAAGTAACTACTAAACATAGCATGCACAATAGCAACGAAAAGGAGGCACATGTACTTTGGGTGTACACCAAGATGAATTTACAGGTGTCGTTTAATTTTACTTCTGAATGTGGACATTAATGGAGTCACACAAACAGCACCAAATCATTTCTTTGGAACAAGATGAATATTTTATAATGCTGTAGCTTCATTGATACCGTTAACAATTTCAGTTTTATAATACAATTTTATGCATCATAGATGACACGAGGGATGGTGGTGCTGTGGATACTGTAGAAGGGATCGAGAGGATAATAGAGCTGGGTAAAGAAATGGTAGATCCAATCCAGAAAAATGTGAGATGATACAATTTGGAAGATCAAACTTAAAGGCGAAGTTCAAGGTTAATGGCAGGATTCTAAGCAGTATGGAACAACAGAGTGATATTGGGGTCCCAGTCTGTAGATCCCTCAAAGCTGCTGTGCAAGTTGATAGAATGGATAAGATGGCTTATAATGTGTTGGCCTTCATTAGTTGGGTGATTGAATTCGAGAGAAATGAGGTTATGTACAGTTCTATAAAGTTCTGGTCAGACCACACATTGTATTCAGTTCTGGTCATATTTTTGGAAGGATGTGAAAGCTTTAGAGAGGGTGCAGAGATTTACCAAGATGCTGTCTGGATTGGAGAACAGGTCTTATGAGCAAGCAAAGGTTTTTCACTTTAGAGTGAAAGAGAATTATACCAAACTAGATAGAGGTATACAAGATTATGACAGGCATAGATAAATTGGACAGCTAGCATCTTCTCCTAGGACAGCAATAGCCAATACCAAAGCCAATCAATTTAAGGTGATGGAGGAAAGTTTAGCAGAAATATCAGAGGCAGTGCTTTGTTCTAAATGGTGGCTAGTAATGGAACACATTTGGGGATTGCGGTAGAGGCTGTTACAACAGGGACATTTAAGAGATTCTTAGATATGCACACAAATAAAAGAAAAATGGAGGGTGATGGGCTGTGTAGGAAGGATTACATTGATCTTAGAGTAACTTTATACAGGTCAGCACAACATCATGGGACAAAGGTGTACTGTGTTATACCGTTCTATGTTCTAATTACATTGAATTTATCAGGTCCCACAAGGGAATTAGAATTTGTCTCGATCAGTAATCTGGGCATTACTTGTCCGGTAACTATACGATTGCACTCTGTCCCAAATACTATCAAGCATGTTCTTCTATGATATAATTCATCTCATAATGCTTTCTGAAAATAAGTATTAGACAATTTATTCTAAGATGGCTACTTTGCTATGCATCAAAAGATTCTTGGCAGAAACCACCTTTATTTGCTCTGAGACATCTTTAACAAATTCAAAATGCACTATCAGTTTTAACTAAGTGAACTTTATACTGCACAATAGGAAGTCTGGGTAGAGCCATAAGCCAATAATCACTGAAAAGTAAACCTTGATTAGTATCTACATTCATGCAGCATTCCACGACTCACAACCCCACCAGAAAACAGAATGCAAGTAGAAAACTCACCACTCTGGCAACAAACAGTGTCTTGAAAGCATCACCCTGTGCATTTGGATCGTTATGCGGATCCCCTGTCAACCAAAAACATTGGTTTAGTTGATGCAGTAAGAAATCATACATCTTACTTGGGACACAAGTTCTAGATTCCCATCTCAAACAATTTTTCTCCTTTAACAAGCAGCTCTACCTTTGCAAAAAAGGCATTTGGTCACCTGGCCAAGGACCTCATGGCTTGGGACGTTTTACTATAATAAAGGCTTTATAAAAACACCCTAGCTAAAAAGTAATCAAGTTCAACTCACCCTGTATTAAAATTCCATTCAGACACAGCTTAATGCTGAGAATGTGTTCCTTGGAGGTGGTGTGCTGTGTAAACCAGCACAATGCAGGGTCATTACAGCATCATGTAAATGGACACGTGTGCCTGATTTTTAAAAAACTAACCCAAGACATCTTATTTTATGTATGCACAGTAACTCGTGGAGTGACAAACACCCAAATAGGCCCAATCTGTACATCAGTGGAGCAGAAACACATCACTGCAGCACCTGAGGGAAGCAGGTGGTGGTTACATCTTAGAGCAACCAGACTGCGGGTCCTCTCTAACTTTGATAGTAGGAGTCGAGATTTGACTGCCTTTTCTTGAACTTCCTTTCATGAAGCAGTTCTCAGTCGCAGGAAATCATGTTGAGAACACCTTCCTTTGCCTTATTGCTGTGCTCTCAGGTCACTGTCATTACTGATGAACTGGTCCATGGTTTGTGTGATCATGGTGATTCTAGTGCTGAGGAATTTCGTGGTGAGGTTTTTTTGCTGGTGTTTCCACTTCTCCGTCCATGTCCTCAGATTTACCCAGGATGCACTGCTCTGCCAATTCACGAAGCTCTTCATTATTAAGGCTCTCACTATGAGAATGCAGTAACTCCAACATCATTACCCTTAACATCCTCTAATCCCACTTCATTGGCCAGTTCAATATTTTGGATAACTGGTTCTGCCTGAAATATTAGGAGTCTCACATCCATGCAAATACTTTTCTTTAATATCTTAGGTGTCTCTGGAAACTCACTGGAGGTTGCAGGCCATCTTCCAGACATTATGGTTGAAAAAAACAGAATAAACTGGCGAGGGAGCAAGAATGTTTGCACATGTGGGGGAGGCAGAGTATGAACTAATATGTAAATGGCTGTGAATGGCTCAGATCGTATGTAAAGTGCTCTCATTGATTGATTGAATGTTTACTATATTGGTGGCTGCTTGAGAAGTTTTAAGTGTTGCTTATAATTAATTTTTGTTATTTAAGAAAATTTCAATAAAGAATTGAATATCTGCGTTGTAATGAATCAGTGCTATGCCAGGTCCAAGTCTACTCTTGTTAAATTTTTATTTGCAAAACAATGGGATTGTTTATTCAAAGACATTTTTCACTTGAATACAACCATCCGCAAATCAAATTGATAAAAGAGTGGAATAAGATTAACTCGTCATGCAGCGTGAAAACCAAACCTCTGAAGAGCGCTAGCACATGTCAAGGGCAAGATCAATTTTGTCAGTAAAAGGCACCATGTGTTTACTACACATTGTATTACTTGGATTGCTTTTTTATGTTCCACACTCAATATACTTACACATTTTAAGCTCATTTTCAACTTCCTGTTGTCTTCTCTCAATCTTCTCACGTCTCTGCAGAAGGGAAATAGCCATAAAAGATACAAAATGTCATACTGATCATAATATGTAGGAAATTTGACTCAAGTACTTAAAAGCATTTTTAGGAATCAGTAAGTATTCATCATATTCTTTTAAACAAAGTATTCAAATATGAGGAATTTTGTTCAGGTTTATCCCCATAAGTATAAAATGGTCATAAAAATTTTCTAGCAATGACTAAAACTATTGCCAATCTAATTGTAATGGCTCAGTAACGATGATGCTACGTGAAACAAGTCTCTAAGAAGGCCTTAGAGACTAAGAAATCTCTAAGGGCCACTTGAACAAATGTTGAAGTCTGTGGCATCACGAGCTACTATCGCTGAAGAATAAACAAGATGAAATAAGAGTGGCAACCAAAATAATTACAACTGCGGCATTTTTGAAGATGGTTTTGTTGAAGGTCACTGACAGTCCATCCATTGCCACCGCACTCAATCTTCAATTAGGACTTGAACACAAACTTACCTTCCTTTCCATGCGTTCCTCACGCGTTTCGGCTCTGGTTGGAGGTGGGGCATCTCTGGGGTCCTACAGGATGGAAGATGAGCAGATTACACCCATATCAACTGGCAAATTAAAAGCAGTTGTCCACATGGCTCAAGAGCCTGCTTTGCAACGTCAACACACTCCATTCTGTCCCCAATTGCGACCGTCTGCCTCTGACACACTTTAGAGGAAGAGTTCAAAAGCCTCACAACCCACCTATTCCAGGTAGACATGGCTAATAAACAAATGGCTTCCAAAGTAGCAATGCCCTGGATTAAATATGGAGATTGATACTGCCCCAAGAGCACAGTATCCAGCATTTACACACAGGACCCCGATTCTAATACACCTTACATATGTAATCTCTTAATTATTTGGAACTTTTAAAAATTATTCCTGCCACAATACATTCCATTTCTCAATTTTTACCCATTCACTCTTCTGTATTCCTGTGCAAATTCATAACCTTACCAAATGCCATTTCACCATCTCAGTATGCTGACCGAAGCCCATAGCACCAGATTCGACCCCATTTCCAATGGGCAGTCCAGAGCCAGCTCCTCCATGAGCAGCCTACAACATTCCATCCTGGCCCCAACCCTCTAGCCCCACTCTTCTAATGGCACCCCCTCCAGTACCACAAAAGTGCACACTTTTCCCTCTGGTGATGCCTTCCTTCCTCTATCACAATTACACCCTCACAGGCACCCCTTCCCCAGGTACAACCTCACCCAATACACGAGCATTCAAAACCCCTTGACCCCCCCCACCCCAATGCACCCACCCATAACAACTCCCACCCCCCAGTCTCACTGTGACACCTCAATGTCCCCTCACCTACCCACTACCCCGAGGCCCACCTCGCCCTCTCCTAACCCATACCTCTTCCACTATACCCAACCCCCCTTCCACCACCCCTTCCCCTATTCTATTCCTCCCCACTGACCCCTCCCACTCCCTCAGCACCCATCCTCCCCTCATTGCCTCAACCCCTATTCCGTTCTCCCCTCCCCCATCCCATCCCATCCCCCTCCTCCGCACCCCGCCCCCCCCCTCAGTTTCGCACCTCGAAGTGGCGGACAAAACGTGCGATGCCCGAGTACGGCTGGCTGTGCTGCTTCTCATGCGGCAGCTTCTCGAGCGGCGGCAGGTAGGGCACCGGGTCCCGCGGCGCAAACAGCGCCAGCAGGTTCGGCGGCAGGAACTGGGTCATGGTGCCTCACACACCGGGGTCGCCGCCAGCAACCGTGGCCAGTAACCCCGCCGTTAATCACTGGGGCCAGGTAATCAGAACTGACGAGGATAATCCGCCACCCGAGCACCGCCTGACCTCGGGGAAACAAAATGGCGGCGCTCCGCTACGCCGCACGCAGCCGCCGTATCACTGCGCCACACGGCAACAATCTTTAGCCAATGATCCTCTCGTTTTATAAACACAACAGTAAATCTAGAATTACTGCGAATGTGCGTATATATGACACGACTTTCAGTCAAAAACTTCTCTTCGCTTAATTTCCCTTAACTGCTTGGGAACTATATTTTTCCTCCCGGAACGCGGGAGTGTACAACCTCTTTCACTCTGAAAATCAGCCTCTCCAATATGGCGCGCGCGATCAACCGGAAAACCCGCCTTTTCCCTCAGTTGATTGGTTACAGTAGGAAAGTCATCCTTCCTTGCTTGCCAATTGGATAAAATGCATACCAATCGTATAATATTTCGTACGTTGTACGATGACTGGCTGTTTTCCGTGTCCATTACTAGCGGATCGCGCCCTGGTTGTTAATTGGTCCGCAGTATTGATTGACAGGGTGGCACCGCTCCTTTTGTTTCAGCCCCAGTCATTAAAGGGAAAGTCCACAACGTGGTTTTGGAATTAGGGACATTTTTCATTCTAAAAAAGCGTCCTGTAGACAGTATAGACGTAATTAGCAACCAAGTTGCAAAAAGCAGAGCCCACAAATCATCATTGGTCACAACCTGAGAACATTTTTAGGTAACACACACAAAATGCTGGTGGAACGCAGCAGGCCAGGCAGCATCTATAGGGAGAAGCACTGTCGACGTTTCGGGCCAAGACTGAAAGGAAAGATAGTAAGAGATTTGAAAGTTTCGGGCCGAGACCCTTCGTCAGAACTAACTGAAAGGAAAGATAGTAAGAGATTTGAACTTTCAAATCTCTTACTATCTTTCCTTTCAGTCTTGGCCCGAAACGTCGACAGTGCTTCTCCTTATAGATGCTGCCTGGCCAGCTGCGTTCCACCAGCATTTTGTGTGTGTTGCTTGAATTTCCAGCATCTGCAGATTTCCTCGTGTTAACATTTTTAGATAGTGGCATTTGTTATTAATTGTCTCAGGGCTATTATACCACCAGTTCAATTCCCACACACTGTCTGTAAGGCGCTTATTAAATTTTCTCTGAGACCAGGTTGGTCTCCTCCAGGTGCTCCAGTTTCCTCCCACATTCTGAAGCTGTACGGGTTAGGAAACTCCTTGGAGTCTGCGGCAGGAATTAAATCTGGTTTATTGGCCTTGTAAAGCGACGTGCTGACCACTATGCTACCAAGCCACACTGAAGTACAAAAGCCTACGTCGCCGTGAGATATGTCATTTTCTTGTGGGCATTCACAGTTGATACAAAGGAACACAACAGAATCAGGGACAGAGAAACAACCAATGTGCAAAATATGACAAGTTGTGCAAATACAAAAATAAAATAAACAAATAATCACTGAGGATCTCACCTGGTCTGTACTGAGGAAAGCACAACAACGCCTCTTTCACCTCAGACAGTTGAAGAAGTTTGGCTTGGGTCCCCAAATCTACAGCGGCACAGTTGAGAGCATCCTGACTGGCTGCATCACTGCCTGGTATGGGAACTGTACCTCCCTTAATCGCTGGACTCTGAAGAGAGCGGTGCGGACAGCCCAGCGCATCTGTAGATGTGAACTTCCCACTATTCAGGACATTTACAGCGACGGGTGTGTAAAAAGGGCCCAAGGGATCATTGGGTACTCTAGTCAACCAACCACAAACTGTTCCAGCTGCTACCATCCGGGAAACGGTACCACAGCATAAAAGCCAGGACCAACAGGCTCTGGGACAGCTTCTTCCACCGGGCCATCAGACTGCTTAACATGCTGGCACAATTGTATTTCTACGCTATTTTAACTGTCCTGTTGTACATAGTATTTACTACAAATTACTATAAACTGCACATTTAGACAGAGACATAATGTGAAGACTTTTACTCCTCATGCAAGTGAAGGATGTAAGAAATAAAGATA
Organism: Hemitrygon akajei; assembly: GCF_048418815.1. Classification (NCBI taxonomy): domain Eukaryota; kingdom Metazoa; phylum Chordata; class Chondrichthyes; order Myliobatiformes; family Dasyatidae; genus Hemitrygon; species Hemitrygon akajei. The sequence goes on from NC_133154.1 coordinate 25,693,460, forward strand.
GATAGATAGATAGATACTTTATTCATCCCCATGGGGAAATTCAACATTTTTTCCAATGTCCCATACACTTATTGCAGCAAAACTAATTACATACAAGACTTAACTCAGTAAAAATATGATATGCATCTAAAATCACCCTCTCAAAAAGCATTAATAATAGCTTTTAAAAAGTTCTTAAGTAGTTTACTTAAATACATTGAGTCCTAACCCCGGCACTTTAACATATCTCACTCCTGGCGGTTGAATTGTAAAGCCGAATGGCATTGGGGAGTATTGATCTCTTCATCCTGTCTGAGGAGCATTGCATCGATAGCAACCTGTCGCTGAAACTGCTTCTCTGTCTCTGGATGGTACTATGTAGAGGATGTTCAGGGTTTTCCATAATTGACCGTAGCCTACTCAGCGCCCTTCGCTCTGCTACCGATGTTATACTCTCCAGTACTTTGCCCACGACAGAGCCCGCCTTCCTTACCAGCTTATTAAGACGTGAGGCGTCCCTCTTCTTAATGCTGCCTCCCCAACACGCCACCACAAAGAAGAGGGCGCTCTCCACAACTGACCTATAGAACATCTTCAGCATCTCACTACAAACATTGAATGACGCCAACCTTCTAAGGAAGTACAGTCGACTCTGTGCCTTCCTGCACAAGGCATCTGTGTTGGCAGTCCAGTCTAGCTTCTCGTCTAACTGTACTCCCAGATACTTGTAGGTCTTAACCTGCTCCACACATTCTCCATTAATGATTACTGGCTCCATATGAGGCCTAGATCTCCTAAAGTCCACCACCATCTCCTTGGTCTTGGTGATATTGAGACGCAGGTAGTTTGAGTTGCACCATATCACAAAGTCCTGTATCAGTTTCCTATACTCTTCCTTCTGTCCATTCCTGACACACCCCACTATGGCCGTGTCATCAGCGAACTTCTGCACATGGCAGGACTCCGAGTTATATTGGAATAAAGTCAATTCAATTCAAATAATAACTGTTTATGTAGTTGAGCCCTTGAAAGTGAGACTAGTGCAATTCTACACTGTCATCATGGCAAATCTCCTCACATCAGCCATTACGGTCTCGTTTGGTGCAGTGTCCTTTCGCAATATACAAAAACTAGAGCAATCTGTCAGGGCAGGAGAAAACTGCAGAACTTGTATGGGTCCAGGACAAAGAAATGGGCAAGAAAAATTATTGCAGACTCTGCCCACCCTGCAAACTGCCTTTTCCAAAAGTTCCCTTCTAGAGGGTGCTTTTGGGTTATTAAAACAAAAAAAAAACTTCAGACCGTCCTAAAAGTTTCCTTCCCAAGTTCAAAGTAAATTTATTATCAGAGTACATACATGTCATCACATATAACCTCGAGATTCTTTTCCTGCAGGCGTACTTGGCAAATCTATAGAACAGTAACTGTAAGCAGGATCTGTAAATTGTAAACATGTGGAACTGTAAACAAGTTGTGCAAATGCTGTTAATAAATAAATAGCAATAAATAACGAGCACGAAATAACAAGATAAAAGAGTCATTGAGAGAGTGTAGTTATCCCCTTTTGTTCAGATGGTTGAGGGGTAGTAACTGGTCTTGAACCTGGTGGTGTGGGTCCTGAGGCACCTGTACCTTCTACCTGATGGTAGCAGTGAGAAAAAAGCAAGGCCTGGTTGGTGAGGATTTTTTCTACAGCAACATTTTATGTAGATGTGCTCAGTGGTTGGGAGGGTTTTACCCGTGATGTTCTGGGCTGAATCCACTGTCTTTTGTGGGATTTCCCACTCAAAGGCATTGGCGTTTCTGTACCAGGCCATAACTCAGCCAGTCAGCACACTTTCCACCACACACCGATAGACGTTTGGCAAGGTGTTTGACGACATGCTGAATCTCTGCAGACTCCCGAGGAAGTAGAGGCGCTGTCGCGCTTTCTTCACAATAATATTTCTCTGATGGGTCCACAACAGGTCCTGTGAGACAGTGACACCCAGGAATTTAAAGTTACTGACCCACTCCACCTCTGATCCTCGGGCAGTTAACCTGATCGGCCATTCTAATTCGCCCTCCCCACTCCCTCTATCTTTTACTCCATCACTGCACTCTAAACACTTAAATCCACTTTGTACAATGCTGTTTACATTGTGAATACATGCTGGTATTTATGCACATTTTATTTCATACCCCTTTGTATAATTCTTCAAAATTATTTTCAATGTTGTTTTTGTAGCATGCTGCTCCTAACCAGCACAGCAAATTCCAAGTACATGACTGTAATTGTATTTGGCAAGTAGAGTTGATCTGGATCCTTCACAGATGTTATCTGATCTACTGAACATCTCCAGCATTTTCCGTGTTTAACCTGGTCGTGGATTTTACAGCTTTAGTTCTGCAACCCACAACAGTTTTCTCTGCCCTTCCAACGAGTTTCAAAGGAGAACTGGAGTCAGGTTAATTATCACCGGCTTATATGACATGAATTGTGTTGTTCTGTGGCACCTGTTCAGTGCAAGAGCACGTAGATACTCCAATTTACAAAGTAAGGAATGCAAAACAAAAAGAAAGAACGATGAGGTTGTGTTCGTGCAATGTTCACAAATTTGATGGTGGAGGAGAAAAAGCTAAAATGTTAAGTGTGTGGCTTCAGGCTCCTGTACCTTCTCCCCAATGTTACTAGTAAGAAAAGGACATGCCCTGAACGGCAAGGGTCCTTTAAGATGGACGTTGTCCTTTTGAGCAGCACCTTTTTGAAGTTGTCCTCGATGGTGGGGAGGCTAGTGCCCAACATGGAGCTGGCCAGCCATCAACCTTCTGCAGGAGTTTTCTGATCCCGTGCATCGGCGTCTCCAAACCAGACGGTAACGCAACTAGTTAGAATGCTGAGCATGGTACAGCTGTAAACATTTACTAGAGCCTTTAGAGACATACTGTTATGTTTCATAACTTCAGAAGTTAATTGAAAGAAAAAAAGGGGAGATGGGGACAACGTGTCTGATTTGTTTTGCTTTCATGAGGCATGCCCATATGACATGGTGGCATAATGCCATTCACGTACTTTTACATATAACCCGTAACGAACAACGAAAGCACACAATGCTTGATCAAACAATATATTTACAATATCACTCAAACATTGTTGAGGTGTTAAATACACTACTCTCTGCTTAGCTAAAAACTCCATCTTAATACAGAATGCATCTCAACACAAAATAATAATGAAGTACTTTATTGGTCCCGAGTGGGAAATTCTTTCATTACAGCAGCAACACCTACAGACAAGACGTACAAAAAAGCTGGATGAACTCAGCAGGTCGGGCAGCATTCATTGAAAGAAGCAGTCAACTTTTCAGGTCGAGACCCTTCGTCAGGACCCTGATGAAGGGTTTCGACCCGAAACGTTGACTGCTCCTTTCAACGGACGCTGCCCGACCTGCTGAGTTCATCCAGCTTTTTTGTACGTCCTGATTTGACCACAGCGTCTGCAGTGTACTTTGTGTTTACATCTACAAACACGCATAGCAGTGTGCAAACTTAACTAATAATAAAGTACAGAATAATAATATACACAATAATAATTTAGCAATGTGCCACAATAATGTATGAAATAATAAATCAGAGGCTATTGTGCGTTCTCCTGTTGCACAGAGATGAACTGTTGTTATATGTTTATTGCATTTGGTAGGAGAGATTTTCTGTAACTATCTTTGCGATAGCAGAGCTTTATGAGTCTGCACATTGAAGGATCTCAGCTTGCTTAGAAAATAGAATCTGCTCATCCCCTTCTTGTAAACAGCCATGCTGTTGGTTTTCCAGTCAAGTCAGTTGTTAAGGTGAACACCCAAATATTTGTACTCCTCCACCACCGTAACTTCTTCTCCCAGGATGTTTACAGGACTCGTCACAGTCCTCCTCATCCTAAAATCGATCACCATCTCCCTGGTTTTGGCCACGTTCAGGATGTAATATGTTGTAATGTAATTTATGTAATGTATTGCTCTCTAGTCATCATTTATACGTAAGGGGAATCACTCTGTTTGGTAGATTAGACTTGTGCCTGTGAAACAATCTCAGGTCTGAGGCCTCCTCCACGGTGTAGCAGTTGACTCTGGGACTGCGGGAAATAGTTCTGACAGCTCTGGACACCCTTCTTCTCCAATAATTCACTCTGCTCTCTTCAACTGACCGACGTGTCATCTCCAGATGACATCAGACATAATCTCCACTGTGTGGGAAAATGGTCCAGTTCTGTCCATAATCTTTCCTTTCTTTTCTTTTTCCAATATTTTTATTGAATTTCATACACACAAATACAGAGTTCATAAGGATACTTATTATAAATCAGAGTAAGATAGCACAAAATGCCCTATATATTAATTATATATTCATCTATAATGATGATCTTTCAAATAAAATAATTTGAATGATGAAATACATTAGTATGGTTAATTATATTATTTTTAAAAATCTATACCCCTACCAAGTCAAAACTGGTTGGAGAAAGAAAAACAAAAGAAAAAGAAAAGAATACTTTACCATATAGTATTTTATAATAATAGCCCAGATCTATATTATAATAACAATTCAAAGATTTTTAAAATAGTTCAGAAAGGGAGTAATCTCTCCAAGTACCTACTTCTGATCACCTCTGTAGTCCCTCGCCAGGACTGTTTGCCCAGGAGTGAAACATCAAACCTCCTTGGTTGAGGAGCCCTCAAGTCATCTCAGCTGTTTGTCCTGCATTCTCCTCCTGAGATTGGGCTTGAGGAGGTCCAAGGGACAACCCAGGAACAGCTTGGCTAGTGAGTTGTTGATTGTGGAGTGTGCTGTATTGCGATATGCAAGGAGGAGATTGGCGAGCTTCTGATTCAGTGTTAGTGTCGTGTATTCTGCGGGCATTGCTCGCAGTGCGTTCTCTAAACTCTGGACGAAAATTTCTCCCAAGCCACTTATAGCTGGATGGTGCGGTACAGATGCAGTATGTCTTATACCCTTAATTTTCAGGTATGACTGAAACTGCTCAGCAAAATACTGTTGTACATTGTCACTGACAAAGTGTTCTGGAACACCAGTCTAGAACATGTGAACTTTGTGAAGTTGTCGTGAGGCTATTGGGAACACTTCTGGCACTTTGTAGCTCTTTCTACTACTACCAAGAGATCTGTGCCCATTGTGTATTTAATATTTCAGTAATATTGAGTAATATTGTAAATATATTGCTTGATTAAGCATTCTTTGTTTAAATAATTTTATGTGTAGGGCTCTCAGTACCATTAACTGTGGTGTTAACTGTTAAGGTTAAGAAAATGGCTTCTCTGTATTGTTATAATGAAATGGTTTCTCTGTAATGTTACTTAATGCTGTGATGGGTTTCTGTATCTGGAATGTTTGGGTTATAACTGCAGATAAGGGGGAAACTAACCAATGGAGAATTGTTATGCTATCTTGAGCTGAGTGGACAGCGGTTCCAGGGTGCCGGATACTGGAAATCGGTGGGTTGGATGGCGGCCGAAGGCCTGGAAGGACATTGTGGACGGAACCGGAGGCGTGAGCTCCAATGTATTAAAATACTATGTGCACAAACTGATAAACTTATTGATTTGGTGCCTTTAGGTTATCTGTTTCTACACAGATAACCCATCATGAGGAAATCACTATAAAGTTGTAATTATTTACTCACCTTTGGTGTATTGTTTGATATTTGTGTTGTGAGCGTGTACTGGGGGGAGCATTACGCCATATTTACACCGAAGTAGTGCACTGTTGGCGGGGTGATGGCGGTCCACCCTAGGTGAATGGGAGTAGATTGGGGGCACAGAACGCCACCATGTCATATATGCACGCACGTCACTTAAAGTAAAAAAAAGTTAGACACATTTTCCAGGCTCCGTGTTTTTGAACAAACTTGAGGCAGCTATCTACCTGATGAAGTGCAGCGAGATGTTTGAATTTTAAAAAGCACAGCTTTCTTCACAAGAGGAGGAGCGATTCAAGTTTTTTTTAAAAAAAGGCAGAAAATGGACAAATTCATGGGTTCATAAACAGTGAATACCTGGTGATAATAATCATAAATAATAAAAGAGCAGAAATAGCTGGCTACATTGGAAAGACAGATGTATTCGATTGCACAAGAGATAACTGGCTGCTGCATACAGAGTGAATTGAGCTGTATATTGAAGCTGATGAAACATGTGCCAATTTTGCTGAGTGCATTGGGTTTAAAGGCATACAGTTTGCTTAGAGGTTCGACTGCTCCAACCAAACCAGCTGAAATGACTCATTGATATCGTGAACGTAATGTAGGAACATTTAGATCTGAAGCCACTGTTGACAGCTGAACACATTAGGTTTCATAAGCGAAATCAAAAGGAAGGAGAGTTCATATCAGTGTATGTGTCGGAATTAAGAGATTGTCTGAGCATTGTCCAGTGATGGGCCTAATGATGCACTGAGAGATCAACTAATCTGAGGAATTTTACAGGAAAACATTCAAAAGCAGCTCCTAACTGAAACACAACTTACATTTAAAAGAGCAGTTGAAATTGCTGTATCAATGGAAACAGCAGGCAACATGTGGGCTGCAGTCAGGAATGAAAGTGAGTGTGAACAAAATTGCAACATCGAAACAGAAGCCTGCCTGGCCGAACAAAGTATGTTACCCTTGTGTCAGGGGCCTCACATACACCAGACCAATGCAGGTTTAAAGGTGAAACTTGCAGAAAATACAACAAAGCAGGACACAGACAAAGTGCATGGCAGGCAGACAAAAGTAAATGGACTGCACAGGAAAGACAAGAAGTCAAGTTGCTCTTTCAAAAAGAGCACTAATCCGCACGCTGCTGATAAAGAAGAAGTCTGATAATGATGAAAGGGATCCAGGGACTGGGTAGCCTTGAAATTTACAACGTGAAAATTAACTAGAGACAAGCAATATGGCATCACCAGAAGCGAATGCTAAATTAATTAAAATGGAATTGGACATTGGCTCAGCTGTTTCAGTCATTCCGCAAAATGAGTTTGAATGGCATTTTAAAGATCCTGAACTGGAGCCTGTAGATATCCAACTAAGAACCTCAACTGGAGAAAAGATAACTCCTGTGGGAAAGACATTCACAACAGTGAAATACAGTGATCAACAAGCCACATTGGGCTTGTGCACGGTAAAAACAGGAGGGCCAGCATTGTGAGGACATGAGTGGCTGAGACAAACACAACTTCATTGGAGACCCATACGCCATTTGCATGCCACATCCTCATGAAAAAGAGTCAACTGAAAGTGGATTAAGAAAGGTACTGGATGATGCCACAGCATTGTTCAAGGATGGCATCGGAGAACTCAACCATATCAAGGGTAAAAAGGTTAATGAAAATGCCACACTCAAGTTTTACAAAGTCCATCCAGTTCCTTATACCAACCGTGATAAAGTAGCCAGTGAGCCTCATTACATAGAGGCTGAAGGAACTCTTTCCAAGGTTGAGTGGAGCCTGTGGAGCAATGCCAGTGATCCCAGTAGCCGAGAAGGATTGTTCTGACAGGACCTGTGGCAACTTTAAGGTCACAATCAACCCAATACTGAAAGAAGATCAATACCCTCTGCCCAGGATAGAGGATATCTTTGCAAATCTTTCTGGAGGGAAACACTTCAACGAAGTGATGGAGACGGTAGAGTCCAAAGTGTTTCTCACCATAAACACTCTTGAAGGGCTTTATTGCTATAATAGGGTTATTTTTGGAGTGGCATCTGCACCTGCACTCGGGCAGAAATCTATGGACCAGGTGCTGCAAGGTTGACCAGACACTCAGTGTTACCTGGATGACATCACTGTTACCAGTAAGGATGATGAGGATCTTCTCCAAAATCTCAAGACAGTGTTAAAAAGATTAGAAGATTATGGACTCAGAACACGACACAAGTGTGAATTCTTTACACCAAGCACCACTTTATATGGTCGCACCATCATTGCACCAGGATCATTGCTGAGAAAATTCAAGTGATGGTGGATGCCCCAAGGCCAAAGGAAATGTCACAGCTGCAATCCTTTTTAGGATTTGTCAATAACTATAACAGGTCACCACTGCTCCTGGCTACTGTGTTCCATCCTTGAGCTCATTGCTACAGATTGGGAAGAAAAGGCAACAGACAAAGCAATGTGAGGTGGTTTTTCAAAAGGTAAAGGTGACGTCAGACACTGTACTCACACATTATGATCCACGTTGTCCTGTGTAGCTTGCCATGCACTGTTCAGGATACCAACATTTGCAGAAGAAATGTGTCTAGAGCTGTCAGAACATTTCCTGCAGTTAACTCCTACAACCACCACCGAGGAGGCCCCAGAAACTGAGATTGTTTGACAGCCACAAGTCTCACCTGCCTACCAGAGTGACTCCCCCCCACTATTGTCAAGAAATCGGTATCCCACAAGAGTAAGAAATCCTCTACAGTGATTAAATATTTCAATATGAATGGGACAAATTAAAATTTACTATGCTGTGGATGGCTATACAGAAATGTATATAGTGTCTATGTATATATAACTAGAGAGTAATACATTAAAAATTATTTGTTTTGTTTACCTAACATACAGTGGTGATGAGGAAGTCTTAAACAAACCTGAGACAACTACCTTTCTGTTGAAGCCCAGTGAGACATTAGAGTTATATTTTTTATAAAAAGCACAGCGAAATACAGTCAACTTTTTTTTTAAAAAAACCAGCGTGCCACATACCTTTTCAGAAGGGAGAGAGAGATGGTCAAGTTTAGAAAAGAGGTCAAAAACGGACAAATTCATAGGTTCATAAAAAGTGAGTACTGGCTAATGATGATCATAAATAGACTAAAAGTGAGCAGAAATAGATGGCTACGTCCAAAGATAGATGAGTTTGATTGCACAAGATAACTGGAAATTGTATATGGAGCCAATTGAGCTGTATTTTGAAACAAGTGTAACAGTTGATGAGAATCAAGTGACAGTTTTGTTGATTGCATTGGGTTTAAAGGCATGCAGTTTGTTCTGAGGATTGACTGCTCCAAACAAACCAGCCGAAAAGAGCCTTGCTGGAAATAATGCAGGAACATTTAGAATTGAAACCATCGTTGAATGCAGAACCCTTTAGCTTCCATGAGCAGAATCGAAAGGAATGGGAGTCCATTGCGGGGTACATGGCTGAATGGAAGGAATTGTTTGAACATTGTCAATTCAGTGATGGGCCTAATATTGCACTGAGAGTTAGAACCATAGAACATTACAGCACAGAAACAGGCCCTTTGGCCCTTTTTGGCTGTGCTGAACGATTTTTCTGCCTAGTCCCACTGACCTGCACCTGGGCCATATCCCTCCAAACCCTTTGGAAGGAACTAAAGTTCCTTTAGTTTGTGGAATCTTACAAAAAAGCTTTCAAATACAGCTCCTAACTGAAGAAAAATTACATTTAGAAGAGCAGTTACAATAGCTGTATCAATGGAAACAACAGACTGAGATGCAATTACATGGTAGTCAGGAATGAGAGAGAGTGTGACCAAAATTATAATGTCAAAACAGAAACTGGCCTGGTAGAACAAATCGTATTACCATTGTGACAGGTGTTCGCATATGCCAGAACGATGCAGGTTTAAAGACGAAACTTGCAGGAAATGCAACAAGGCAGGATATATATGAAGAGCATGTCAGGCAGACAGAAGTAAATGGACTGCAAAAAACTGAGGCGTGCATACAGTATATCCAATGAAGAATTTATAATAGAGGAAAGATAAAAGTTACAGGGATAAGATAGGAGGATAGGGTTGACAGAGATAATAAATCAGCCATGATGGAATGGCAGAGGAGACTCGATGGGACGAAGGTCTAATTCTGTTCCCATGTTGTATGGTCCTATTTGGTTCCTTTCACATCCCAAAGCCCTTTGTAACCAACTAGTTACATTCTGGATTATGTTAGGCTTCAGCAAATGAGAAGTAGGATAATGAGGTTTTTGATTAGTCAGGGTGTCAACGGCTACAGGTATAAGGCAGGAGAATTGGATTGAGAGTGAAAATAAATCAGCCTTGATTGAATGGTGAAGCAGACTCAATGGGCTGAATGGCCTTTGTCTTAGACAATAGGTGTAGGAGTAGGCTATTCGGCCCTTTGAACCAGCACCGCCATTTGCTGTGATCATGGCTGATCATCTTCTAGTCTTATGACCAGCTATGTAAACAGAAGCTGCAGGAAATTCCCAACAGGGGAGAGGTAATGTTTCAGATCGCCATTCGTTCATCAGAATCGAAGGACTGAATCTAAGGACAACGAGGCAACAGCAAGAACCTTCTGCCCTTGGAGGGGCAGCCCCGAGACCTTTTGTGTTCAGCTGGAGAACAGGAGATTGGTGGGGCACTGGTTGTGAGGTGCAGAGAAATGCTGGCTGCATGTGAGAGATCAGGACGATCGTGACATGAGAGCTGGCATTGATGAGGGGGTGAAAGGGGCCCATTTCTGTGTTGTACGATTCCACGATTAATATTAGAACTCTTGATGTAACAAAAGACCCCAGAATGAATAAGAAATAGATTAAAGAATGCAGAACTGGACTGAGAAGTTTAAGATGGAGTTCAATTCAAAAAAAGTATGAAGTGACTCACTTCGAAAGGTCAAACTTAGGTAGGACTAATCAAAATAGGACATATATGGTAAATGGTAGGGCATTGAGAAATGCAGTAGAACAGAGTGATCTAGGAATAATGGTGCATAGTTCCCTGAAGGTGGAATCTCATGTGGATAGGGTGGTGAAGAAAGCTTTTAGTATGCTGGGCTTTATAAATCAGAGCATTGAGTATAGGAGTTGGGATGTAGTGTTAAAATTGTACAAGGCATTGGTGAGGCCAAATTTGGAGTATTGTGTACAGTTCTGGTCACCGAATTATAGGAAAGATGTCAACAAAATAGAGAGTACAGAGGAGATTTACTAGAATGTTACCTGGGTTTCAGCGTCTAAGTTACAGAGAAAGGTTGAACAAGTTAGTTCTTTATTCTTTGGAGCGTAGAAGGTTGAGGGGGGACTTGATAGAGGTATTTAAAATTATGAGGGGGATAGATAGAGTTGACATGGATAGGCTTTTTCCATTGAGAGTAGGGGAGATTCAAACAAGAGGACATGAGTTAAGAGTTAAGGGGCAAAAGTTTAAGGGTAACACGAGGGGGAACTTCTTTACTCAGAGAGTGGTAGCTGTGTGGAACGAGCTTCCAGTAGAAGTGGTAGAGGCAGGTTCAATTTTGTCATTAAAAAAAAAAAATTGGATAGGTATATGGACAGGAAACGAATGGAGGGTTGTGGGCTGAGTGCAGGTCGGTGGGTCTAGGTGAGAGTAAGCATTCGGCATGGACTAGAAGGGCCAAGATGGCCTGTTTCCGTGCTGTAATTGTTATATGGTTATAACTTGAAGGCAGAATACAAGATTAATGGCAGGACTCTTAGCACTGTGCAGGAATTAGAATCAAGTTTAATATCAGTGACATATCTTGTGATTTTTTTTTACAGCAGCAGTACAATGCAATACACAATAACAAAACAAACTTGAAAACTTCTACAGATGTAGCATGGAGAGCATTCAGGCAGGCTGCAACACCACCTGGTAAGGGATGGGGGCGCTACTGCACAGGATCAAAACTTAGTCATCTCCATCACGAGCATTAGCCTCTGTAGTATCCAAGATTATCTTCAAGGAGCAGTACCTGAGGAAGGCGGCTTCCATTATTAATGATCCCCATCACTCATAATACACCCTCTTCTCACTGCTACTGTCAGGAAGGAGGTACAAAAGCCTGAAGGCACATACACTGCGATTCAGAAACAGCTTCTTCTCCTCTGCCATACAATTCATAACACTACATCTCTTTTTTTATTACTTCTGTTTTTGCACTATTTTTATTTTAACTATTTAATATACATATATACACAATACACACACACATAAATACACAGACTGTATTTTTTCCAATATTTATCATGTATTGCATTGTACTGCTGCCGCAAAGTTAACAGATTTCACGACATATTCCCGTGATTTTAAACCTGATTTACAAAAACAACTATACTTTCCAATAAGAAATATATTTAAAATTAAATAAGTAGTGCAAAAAGAGCAGAAAGATACTGAGATAGTGCACATGGGTCCATTGTCTCTTCAGAAATCTGATGGTGGAAGGGATAAGACTGTTCCTAAAACATTGATATGGGTTTTCAGGCTCCTATACCTCCTCCTAAATGAGAAGAAGGCATGTAAAATGGTTGATCAGATTAACTGCAAATACACAGCTCAAATGGGAACACAGCCTCGAGGGGTCTTTAATGATGGATGCCACCTTTTTGAGACACTGCCTTTTGAAGATGTCTTCAGTGCTGGGTAGACTAGTGCCAGTAATGAAGCTGGCTGAGCTTGCAGCTTTCGTCAGCTTTTTCTGTTCCTGTGCAGTGGCTCCTCTATTCTGGACGGTGATGCAACCAGTTAGAATGCTCCTCACGGTACTTCTGGAGAAATTGGCAAGAGTCCTTGGTGTTATATCAAGTGTCACCAAACTCTTAGTGTAGTATAGCCACTCTTGTGCTTTCTTTGCAATTGCATCGATATGCCCACGATAAATCTTCATAGATGATGACACCTAGGAACTTGAAACTGCTCACTCGTTCCACTGCTGATCCCTCGATGAGGACTGGTGTGTGCGCGTGTGGTGTGTGTGCGTGTGGTGTGTGCGCGTGTGGGGTGTGTGTGTGAAATCCAGTCAATTCCTTGGTCTTACTGTCGTCGAGCGCAAGGCTGCTGTTGCAACACCACTCAAACAGGTGATCTGTCTCACTCCTGTATGCCTCATCATCACCGTCTGAAATTTAGTTGTGTCATCGTCAAATTTATAGACGGCATTTAAGCCCTGCCTACCTGCACAGTAGTGGCTGAAGAGAAAGTGGAGCAGTGGGCTAAGCATGCATCTTTGAGGTGAGGAGTCCCAGTGCTGACTATCAGCAAAGAGGAGATGTTATTTCTGATCTGTGCTGACTGTGATCTCCCAGTGAGGAAGTCAAGAATCCAGTTGCAGAGGCCCAGATTTTGGAGCTTGTTGATTAGGGGCTTGCCTCAACAGTGGGTAGTGGTAGTAACAGATACATTAGGGGCACTTAAGAAACTTTTGGATAGGCATATGGATGAAAGAAAAATGGGGGGCAATGTGGGAGGGAAGGGTTATATCGATCTTGGAGTAGGTTAAAAGGTTAGCCTAACACCGAAGGGCCTGTACTCTGCTGTACTGTTCCGTGTTTTATAAATTCAAAATCTGATCTTACTCTCTCTTTCTGCACAAGCCCAACGTGATATCACTTTCCATACAAGGCACTAACTTACAACCCTGACGGCAATGGGGATTCAGAACAGAAGGGATTACAGATATTCACCAGCCCATGTGGAAAATCTTACTCTTGAGATCTTTTAATTTTCTTCTCTCTTACCCAACTTGAAGATCAACCTAATAATTTTCCATGACTACTGTGAAGCCTACCGACTATGGTCCCTATTCCCAAAGGACCTTGAGAATGATAATGGGCAAGGACAATTTCTTCAATTTCTACAAAACTTTCTTCAATTTATTTTATAAATTCCTCCTTAAAGCCCCTGGCACTAAGGCAGTCTCAGTCAGCACCGGGTGAGTAAAAATCCACACCACTGAAACCTTATTGCTTTGCATCCTACGCCAACGTATTTGTTCTTCTAATTCCCACTATGGACATGCCCACAGATGGCATAATAGCATAGCAGTTACCGTAACATTTTATAGCACCTCCTGTAAATAGTTTGTACATTCTCCCCGTGACCATGTGGATTTCCTCTGGAATTTCCTCCCACATTCCAAAGACGTGCAGGTTCGGGTTACTATGACGACGCCGGAAGCATGGTGGCACTTGCAGACTGTTGGCGTTTGATGCAAACGATACATTTCACTGTATGGCTCCACGTTTTGATGTACACGACGAAGAAAGCTAACCTGAAAAAGATCTCAATCTTAAACTCCAGTAAGGTGAGAATCCTGATTTTAACCCGACCTATCTTGTCATTGCCTGATCCCTCCAGAATATCCTCTCCAATCAGTTTCACAACATGTTTGCACCCCTCTACCACACCTGAACCTTCTCTACCCCAGAATTTCCTTCAAGCACTTTTCCATGACTGCAGCAATCCATAATCTCAGCTCATCAAATGACCCGCGAGGCTCCCTGCATAAGTAAATGCGGCGAGACACACTGGCCATATCCTCCCTCCCATCTCTGCTCCTCACTGGACTTTACCATCCTGCATCCCACCCTTTACCTCACTAACTGAAGTCCTCCTGGGCAAACCTCCCTGCAAGGATATTGGTCAAGTCAAGTCACTTTTTATTGTCATTTTGACCATGACTGCTGGTACAGTACACAGTAAAAAAGAGACAACGTTGAGATGTCTCCGGTTCAGGCACAACCTATCCTGTCCTAGAAGAAAACCCAAAGCCCTACTTTCCTGCACCAGCACTTCGGCCACGCATTCATGCAGCATTGAGGAGTACTGCCCAGGAATGGACCCTCCAGCCCAAAATGTCGTGCCAAATTCAAACGCTCAACTGATCCCCCCTGCCCACACAGTGTCTATCCTTCCATTTCCTGCACACTGATGTGCCAAGAGCCTCTTCAAAACCCCTAACGTACCTGGCTCCCTCACCACCCCTAGCAGTGCATTCAGGCACCCACCACCCTGCATAAAAAACCTACCCTGCACATCTCCCCTGAACTTACCTCCTCTCACCTGAAACGCATACCCCCTCTGGTATTAGACATTTCAACCCGGGGAAAAGATACTGTCTATAGGTATCTTATGGATAGGGGAATCAAGAGATATGGGGACAAGGCAGGAACCGGGCATTGATAGTAATTGATCAGCCATGATCTCAAAATGGTGGTGCAGGCTCAAATGGCCGAATGGTCTACTTCTGCACCTATTGTCTATTGTCTGTCTATGCCTCTCATAATTTTATAAGCCTCTATCAGGTCTCCCCTCAGCACCCGCTGCTCCAGAGAAAACAACTCAAGCTTATCCAGCCTCTTTTTATCGTTCGTGCCTCTAATCCAGGCAGCATCCAAAGCCTCAAAGTGGCAGAATGCAGAGGTTGGCTGGAAGAAAACTCATTAAATATTGTGGTGGGGGGAGGGGGTGTTTGGGGGGTGATGGGGGCAGTGTTAGAGGACTGGAAGTCAGGCAATACGACACCTTTGTTGAAATGGGGGGGTAAACTGAACTACACGCCAGTTAATTCACTGCTGGCAAGATACTCAAGGCAGTGATCAAACAGGAAACAACGTTATGTTTGCTGATATAATCCAACCCAGTCAACATGTTTAATGAAAGGCAAATTACATTTGGGAAATTAGCAGGGAGAGACTGCAGATGTAATGTATTTAAATAGTACAAACGTGGCTGACAAGGGAAGTCAAAGCTAAAGTAAAAGCAAAAGAGAGGGCATACAATAAAGCAAAGATTAGTAGGAAGCTTTTAAAAACCCACAGAGAGCAACTAAAAGAATCATTGGGAGGGAAAAGATGAAATATGAAAACAAGCCAGCAAACAATATCAAAATGGATAGTAAAAGCTTTTTCAAATATCAAAAAAGAGAAATGAGAGTGAATATAGAACCGCTAGGAAATGAGGCTGCAGAAATAATAATAGGGGACAAGGAGATGGCAGATGAGCTAAATGAGTATTTTGCATGTCTTCACTGTGGAAGACACGATTGAATTGAATTGACTTTATTTCTTACCTCCTTCACAAACATGAGTAAAAATCTTTACGTTACGTCTCCATCTACATGTGCAATGATAGTAAATTATAACAACTTATAGAACATCAGTGTAATATAGAAATACACTGAGATCAGCACGAGTTCATCAGTCTGATGGCCTGGTGGAAGACGCCACCCTGGAGCCGGATGGTCCTGGTTTTTATGCTGCGGTACTATTTCCCAGATGGTAGCTGGATTAGACCATGGTTGGGGTGACTCAGGTCCCCAAAGAACCTTTGAGCCCTTTTTTTTTACACCTATCTTTGTAAATGTCCTGAATCATGGTAAATTCATAACTACAGGTGTGCTGGGCTGTCCACACTACTCTCTGCAGAATCCTGTGATTAACGGAGGTACAGTTCCCACACCAGGCAGTGATGCAGCTAGTCTGGATGCTCTCAATTGTGTCCCTGTAGAAAGTTCTTAGGATCTGGGGGCCCACACCAAACTTCAATTGTCTGAGGTGAAAGAGGCGCTGTTGTGCCTTTTTCACCACACAGCTGGTGTACAGACCAGGTGAGGGTGATGTGGATGCCGAAGAACTTAAAGCTATTTACCCTCTCAAGCCCAGATCCATTGATGTCAATAGGGATTAGCCCGTCTCCATTCCTCCTATAATCCACAACCAGCACCTTTGTTTCTGCGACATTGAGAGAGAGGTTGTTTTCTTGACACCAGTGTGTCAGAGAGATGACTTCTTCCCAGTAGGCTACCTCATTATTGTTTGAGATTAGACCAATCAATGTAGTGTTGTTGGTAAATTTAATTCACAGATTAGAGCTGTGGGTGGCGACAGAGTCATGGGTATACAGGGAGTAAAGCAGGGAACATAGTACACAGCCCTGACGGGCTCCTGTGTTAAGAGTCAGAAGGGTAGAGGTGGGGGGAGCCCACTCTTACCACCTGCCTGCGATTTGACAGGAAGTTCAGGATTCAGCTGCACAAGGCAGGTTCAAGGCTAAGGTCTCTAAGCTTCCTGTCGACCCCAGATGGAATTATGGTGTTGAATGCGGAATTGTAGTCCAAGAGCAGCATTCTCACATAAGCATCCCTCTTCTCCAGATGTGTAAGGACGGTGTGTAGAGCAGTGGCTATTGTGTCGTCTGTTGATTGGTTGTGTCGGTAGGTGAATTGTAGGGGTTCCAGTCTGGGTGGTAGCAAGCTGCAGATGTAATCCTTGACCAGCCTCTCAAAGCATTTGCTTTTTATTGAGGTGAGCGCGATGGGATGCCAGTCATTCAGGCATGTTACCTTGATCTTTTTTGGTACAGGGACAATGGTGGAAGTTGCCCAGTGTTGAAGGGTGTGAGGGAAGAGAAGTGAGTACAGTTACTATTACAAGCTAGAAAGTGCTAAAAAAAAACTGGGAGACTTACAGGTGCACAAGTCACCTGGACCAGATGAACTGCACACTAGGGTTCTAAAAGAGGACTGGAAAATTGCAAGTGTCACTCCACTCTTTAAAAAAGGAAGGAGGCAGCAAAATGGAAATTATAGACCAGTTAGTCTGACCTCAGTGGTTGAGAAGATGGTAAGAGTCAATTGTTAAGGATGAGGTTATGGAGCACTTGGTGACACAGGAGAAGATAGGACAAGGTCAGCATGGTTTTCTTAAGGGAAAATCTTGCCTGAAAAATCTGTTGGAATGCTTTGAGGAGATTATAAGTAGGAGTAATAAAGGGGATGTAATGGTTGTATATTTGGACTTTCAGAAAGCCTTTGACAAGGTGCCATAC
This sequence comes from Hemitrygon akajei, assembly GCF_048418815.1. Classification (NCBI taxonomy): domain Eukaryota; kingdom Metazoa; phylum Chordata; class Chondrichthyes; order Myliobatiformes; family Dasyatidae; genus Hemitrygon; species Hemitrygon akajei. Next base: position 25,710,994 of record NC_133154.1, read on the forward strand.
ACAAGCTGCTTACCAAGTTAAGAGCCCATGGCATTACAGGAAAGTTACTGGCATGGTTAGCGCATTGGCTGATTGAATGGCACGGACTCGATGGGCCAGATGCTCTAATTCTGCTCCTATGTCCAAAAGATATTTGATAAGGTGCCACATGCAAGTGCCTGTGATGATTGCATGCACTTTGGTAAGGGAAAATTGGTTTGTAAATGGGGAAGGACTATGAGTGAATGAAGCACAGAGGGATTGAGGTTTTCTAGTGTCTGAGTCAGAGCTACCAGGCTGGTCCAATGAATAGTTAAGGCGGCAAAGGGGTTGGACTTTAACAATAGGTGGGTCTTATTCCAGTTGTACAGGGTGTTAGTGAGACCATTTCCTGGAATAATCTGCAGTTTTGGCCCCATAAGACGTAGTAGAATTAGGCCATTCATCCCATCGAGTTTGCTCCGTCATTCAATAATTGATTTACTTTCCCTCAAAACCTTATTCTTCTTTTTCCCTGTAACCTGTCACCTGTACTAATCTAGAACATTTAAATAGGTTTCAATGAGATACCCCCACCTTCATTCTTCTAAACTCGTGATTACAGGCCCAGAGCTATCAAACGCCCCTCATATACTAACTCTTACCCAAAAAGGATACAGAATAAGGGAGGCAGTCTAAAGGAGATTCACCAGAGGCAATTCCTGGGAAGAGGTGGAGGGTGGACAGACAAATTTTAGATACTCTGTGAAGTTTAGAAAAGCCTTATCAAATATAAACATCATGGTGGTTGTCAGGGTAGATGTTCAGATGTTTTCCCTAGTGGAAGACTCATCAACAAGGAAACATAACTAAAGGATGTGGGGCTGGTCAGCAACGTGTGTAAAAATGTCTTCTCAGAGGGTGGTGCAGCTTTGACATTCTCGCCCCCTGGGAGTGGTGGTGACCGGGCTACCACATTAAAGGTGGCCATAGATATAATTCAAGAGACTATAAGACATAGGAGCAGTTTTAGGCCATTTGGCCCATCAACCCTGCCCTTCAATCATAGTTGGTTTATTATCCCTCTCAAACCCATAACCCTTTATACCCCAATCAAAAACCTAATAAACCTCTGGGTGGTGGGTGGTGATATGTCTCTACCAAAGGAGGTGTAAGACTCTCATTCTCCCTACTCGCCTGCAGGCCATCCTTGGGCAAGGTGTAGCATCTGCTTAGTCCCCCGATCAGGGCCACATGAAGGCATGGGAGCAGGTGGTTGGTGGTCGAATGAGCAGCTGATTCTGCGACCACTGATGCCAGACAGACAACCTCTGAAGAGTATTGATCATGACTGGGATCACCCGTCTTGTAAAGGCACTTGCCTGAAGGGGGCAATGGGAAACCACTTCTGTAGAAAAATTTGCCAAGAGCAATCATGGTTATGGAGACCGCAATCGCCCACGTCATATAATGACGATGAATAAATCTCAGCTTTGAATATATCTGATGACTTGGCCTCCAGGCTGAGGAACTGAGGGCCATGAGAACTAACAGAGTTGAGGGCAGCATCGATGAGCCACGACCACACTGAATGTTGAGGGGCCGAGTACAGCCTCCTCCTATATCTCGTTGTGGTATTGACTAGACACACTTACATTGATGAGTAATATGGCATCGATGAGCCACGACCACACTGAATGTTGAGGGGCCGAGTACAGCCTCCTCCTACATCTCCTTGTGGTATTGACTAGACACACTTACATTGATGAGTAATATGGCATCAGGCTAAGCAAAAGCAAAAATAAGATAATCTTCCAGCTGTGTTCGTCAAGAATCTGCAGTCAACAAAAATAATATAACTACCGTACATATATCGCTTACTCATGGAAAAAGGGATCCAAGTAAAATCATATATACAAATTTAAAATGCAATTTATGGTTTAATAAACGTTAATGCTGCCTTTTAATTACACATAAGTTACACAAGGCATCAACAGCATTTTCTGTGCTTAAAACAATGCAGCTTAGCTGCTGTAACAAATACTTTGTAGAAGAATTCTGTATATTGCACATTTGCAAAAATGCATATTCTGTTTTTTTAAAATTCCATATACATATATTCATATAACCATTCATGGCACAGTATTTAAACACGATACAGCATCCCATGGATGTTTTGAGAGTCTTACAAAAAAATGTTTCAAATCCTGGCAGGAGAGGGGACATTTAGAATAATTTGTTTTGTATCTGATAAACCTAGCCATTGACAATAATTAAGACTTTTAGTGGCATGCCTGCCGACTCACAATACACTTCACATTTTAGATTGAAATATATATAAAAAAATTGACACAAGTACTTCAATATTAACCATGTTGCAGCATAATGCCAAGGCACTACTTCAGATTCAATGAAGCCACAATCCTTTCAGTGATTGCCAACCCTCCCCAATCCCATCAACACAGGTCTTTGTCATTGGCTCAATTGGCAATGGAACTCGGCTAAGACGATGTCCGCTATATCACCTCAAAATGTTCTCCACACAAAGAGCATCACTGAATCCCTTTGAGATGTGCAGCGGGAAAACTCAGGCCAATGACCTGGAATGATTATAGTTTGAGAGTGGGCCGACTACTGGGGGATTTTGTGACTGTTCTTGGGAATACCTAAACACAATGGCACTGGGTGTGCCAATCCCAGTCACATTCAGAAGTATTGTGGGTAGTTCTCCTAACCTTCAATCCTAAATGGGACTTTATTTTGTCACGTTACATACTCAGGGTACTGGGATGGATAATACAAAATCCCCAGGACCAAATTTACAGTTCCACGGAAGTTTATTGCCATAGTTCAAGAGAAGCGGTTTAACAGCATTTCTGCCATTTGAGTCACCAGGATAGTTTTTTAAAAAAAATAAATGATATTACATCAGAAAGTCCAGGTTTTTCCACAGTTTAGTATAGTATTTTTTGAACAGTTATTTTAAACCAGGTGGAGCTATATTCTGAGGGGAAGAAAGCTCTGACAACAGAAGGAGCTTCATTGGTCACATAGGTATCTACAGCATGTATAGTTTCTGGCAATTAATTTGTAGGTGGAACCTCTAATGATCTGAAGCCTTTTGAAATTTCACATGGTGTAATTGAATATACAGTAGTCTGAAAGAATTGTAGCTGGTCAGTATCTGCAGTTCATTTGAGCAGTTATGCTTTAACAACACATACAAACATTTATCCTAACATGCTTTCACCAGCTTTTGCAAACTTTGTTATGGTTCTTGCTGTATCTCAGGACCATTTCTGGCGGTACTAGCTAATGTATGGTACTCAGAGAAAAGCTTTGCTGGCAAATACTCACAGCAACCCACCCAGACCTTCAGTGTGAAGAGATCTGGAGAAAGAAGCTGGAAACATCCATCCTTTCAAAGTATTAAGAAAGAGAAACTAAACACATTTAGCTAATGGAACCTGGGGGAGCGGGGAACAGAGAAATACCCAAAAGTGCTCAAACAATTTTTAAAAACCGTGACACTTCATTCTGTGAAATTTTAGACCAAGAGTGCCCCCACAAGGGTTTCTTTCCACTCTAACAGCTCACTAACTGCCCCCATCGTGTCTCGCATCCTCACTGCCGTGATTGAGACTCTCTTACGTGTCAATAGAGAAAAGGCCACAAAGCATTTGCACCCAAAGACCCTTCAAACAAAACAAGCAGCAAGAAGGCCAACTAAAGTCATCATCTCTGGTTGTCCCAGCACTAAGGGGATATTTCTTTAGAAACTAAAAGATGCTGAAATGCAGGAGAGGCAGTGTCTCGACTGTGCGCTTGGCTGGGTTCTGAAAGTAAATGCTGCTGGTGTGTGGGGACGGGCATTCTCTAACGGTGACAAGATCCAGTTGGTAAAGTTCACAAACAATTCCAACAGGTGGAGGGAGCAGCCCCCAGGTTAGGCTGTGGCTGCCATGTCAGGAAAATGGAAGAAGTTTAAAAAGAGACCATTATGATGAAGGAAAAGACAAGATGCAAGAGGTGGTGCTGGGTGAGTACTGCATTTAATAAATGGGTGTACATGACAGCTTCTCCACTAGATGGCCCAGTGAGTCCACTTATGTTTACACAACGTTTAACACGTTGGCCAACTTGGCCTGTATTGCAGTGCAACAACACTGGAAAAGATGATGTGCTGGCGATCTGGGTGCAGTTCCATAGCAGGACGTTTACACTGTGCAGCTCCAGGTCCTGAACAATCCACCTCCTGCAATTGACACCCCGACATTTCATCTTACTGAACAAAGAAAATTTACAGGAAAAGGAAACCACGCTCAAGGGCAAAGGCACCTGCTCACTCTGAAGTGAGTCTCTAACTGTAATATAAACTTCACATAAAAACCACTAACTGTACAATAATTTTTGAGTGCACATAATAATCACCTTATTAGAAAAGACCCACCCACATACCCCCTCCCTCACTACCTGCAGCCCACACTTACATTTGCTGCCAATTACCTAACAATCAGAAGCTCACTTCCTACGATACTGTGATCGTTCTCACAAGCATTGCAGGCACTGTTTACTTTCAGGTTGGGAAGCAATGATTCACGTTAACAAAATTATAGCATTGAACTGCATCCATAATTTGAAAAATATAACTTGCACAATTCTGTTCCAGCCTTTGGAACTGCTTTGTGGTATCTCCTGATGAAAATATCGATTGCACTAGGCAGTGTAGATAGCCCTCAGACCTCTCTCACGGGGTGGGAGGGAATGGATATGAAACTCATTACAGCCTGACTGTGGTCAGCAGAATGGGCCAGGCAGACACACCTAGTGCCCGACAAGCATGCACAGCAGCCAAACACTTGGGCAGACAGTCTGAGTAGGTGACCCACATAGGAGACAGTAGCTTCGGACGTGTGAAAAGCTCAAACTACTGTGGCAAACAGTTTACCTTCCAGAAATTCGACAGTAAAAACCACTCGACAAATAGCCGAGGAATAAATTAAAAACTTGTTAACTGTAATAACAAACTGAAAGATAAGACATGCTGGTTGGGAATATTAAGACGCAGGACCCAAAGTGAGCACAATGGAGAACAAAAAGTCGAGGTGGGAAGATATCCTAATGTCCATTATACCTGATAAATACACCTACTTCCAGAGAAACTGACCCTAGTCTTTGTGGCCCTGAATTCACAATTTGGGTAGAAATTAAATACAAAATCAGAAGACCATTCGGTACTGGCAGACTTAAATCTTTAAAAGAATAATGCTCAAAGGCAGCATTCGCTTTCACGATGGGTCTCAGAATCAAGACCAATAATATAAATTCTCTCCTCCACACAGGCACTTCTATCATTTTCTGATTTTAGATCAGAGTCCAGCATCTATAGTTTTTTGTGTTTTGGAAATATGTCACTAATAGGACAAGTTTGTGTTCATGATCGCTTCCCAATCACCTCCCCCAGCATCACAGGCACATATGGGATGTAACTTAGCTTCCAAGTGCTTGGTCACAACCTGTTCCAGAAAGCCATTAGTATAACCGGCCAGATTGTCATCCTGATTGACAAACCAAGATGCTCTACCTTGCAGCAAGGGTTGTAAATCTCACATTTTGGCCATCAGTATGCAAAGCTAATGTAACAAAGAAATGCTCAGCATCCTACCCACTGGCTTTGCCCACAAGATGAGTTCTTGCCTGGAACACACTCTCATGGTTATGTAAGCCCCACTACTATCACATAATGTTTCTGGGCAAGTTAGGGACATTGAAAACCAGCAATATTGAGGTCTGGTTTCCAAAGTATTCAGGTGAAAAGAAAAATGCCTTGGGTTTAGAGCAGTACTGTGGTACAGCTCGCTCTGCCACAGATGCCATTAGGAAACAAAACCTTCAAGCTGCAGATAAATGGTGTAACTGTTTCCACAGGGTCTACAGACTGCTAATTGCTCCAAGGCCATAACTTCACACAGAGTACTGACACAGCACCACAGTGATACAAAAAGTAAGGAACTGCCTGACCTCTTCAAAGAGGACAGCAAAGAGATTTGAACAAAATCAGTTCATATTTTCTCAGCTCATGTCACGGGAAAGACTACTGTATATCTGAAACAATGAGGTTTGAAATTTAGTTCAATTCTGACCCATTCAAGCTCAGATTGGAAAAATTATCCCCAGTTCAAATTGAAATGATTAACATTCACATTAATTTCTCAGTTTTAATACTGCAATGATATCTTTTTTTAAAAAATCTGCATACAGGCACTCAAAATCTTTTACATTCTGTACAATGATTGTTACTAGAATTGCAACTTAGGAATGTTTGTGGAAGGAAGATTGCGAGAAATATTCATGGAGTGCAAGGAGAAAGGGACAGTGGTAATCTCCAAATGGTCACAGTGAAAGGACAAGAGACAGCAACGCACACGTCCAACTGACCAGCACACACAGACACATGGGTATAGGAAGTACTACTTCCATTTACAAAAACATAAATATATCTTCCAGGCAAATGCAGATCCAATGAAGAAACTTCACACTAATTAGGTGTGAAAGTTAAGTAACAGGGTTTAGGACAGAGGGGTTGGCACGTTGATTTGATTTAACGTACACTGGTCAGTGTTGTCTACCTGAACCATGTCGGCGATTCGCCTGGTCTAGCTTTGCTCTCTCCTGCCTCTGCCATCGTTCCCCCCAACAACAGTAATTTTGATTTGCCATGGAATGATCATTGGCATTGAAAATATTCCCCTTTGACCCAGACCTCAGGTCAGCTCCACCATAACAGTGCTGGCATTTGCTCTCCCACAAGCTGGTCCATTGGGACAGTGGCACTTTCACTACTTCGATAGTCTGCTGATGACGCGGATCAGCGCTGCGTTCTCATCCTTAAGCCTCTGATTGTCAGCTCTTAAATCTGTTAAAATCTATGAGTAGAGGGGAGGAAGGAAAAGGAGTTAAGTAACATACAAGTTGGCACTCAGTACTTCTTCAAGCGTAACGGATGGAGATAAAACATAGAACGTTACAGCACAGCACAGGCCTTTCGGCCCACGATGTCGTGCTGATCTTTTAATCTAGCCCTTCCCTCCCACATAGCCCTCCATTTTGACCTATTTTACTGTATGTTTCGATGTACATGTGATGAGTAAATTTGAACCTCGAATCTTGCTATACATATAAGCCTACTTTAAAAGCAACACCATGAAGGGGTCAGTTGTGGCTGAGTGGCAGTTACAGGTTCAAATTCCTCTGTTGATAATCAGGCAGACCCACCCCTTATGCCTTATGCTGGAGGTAGATAATTCTTATTTGTCTCTCTCAGGCGAACTGTTGAAAGACAGGCCTGGTTGAAGTGAAATGTTTCTTGCCACAGCTTTGAGGAGGAAGAGCAGGGAGACTATCCCTATCTTCTGGCCAAAGTCCACCCTGAACACTACCAAGCCACTAGCACACTGCTACCTGTGCAAGCTTCATAAATGGCCATTGTGGTTCCTACTGTACAACTGTGGTTACACTTCCAGAGGACTGGAATGCAAAGAGCTCAGAGAAGGGCTAAAAGGAGCAAACAAGCCACTCACAGAAATGTTTGGAACAATCGTGCATGCAGAAAAAACTGCAAAGACACATGAAGGAGACGGTTTGCGAACAGGCTGAAAATCTATTTTTAGTCACCACCTCTTTCACTGGCCTCACAAAATGTGTTTGTGGTGTAGGGTTAGAGTGGCCTGGATCAGCAGATCTGACGATGGCTTTAGAGTCAGAGACGTATAGCTGGGAAACAGGCCCTTTGGCCCATCTCATCCATGCCAACTGTGTGGCCCAGTGAGCTAATCCTATCTACCCACACTTGGCCCATATCCCTCCAAACTTCTCCTATACATGCACTTAGCTAGATGACTTTTAAATGTTGTGAATGTGCCACAACACAAGGTGATAGGTGAGACTGGGAGGGGGAGGGCTGAAATAAAGAGCTGGGGAGTTGATTGCTGAAAGAGACACGGGGCTGGAGAATGGGAAATCTAATAGGAGAGGATAGAGGCTGTGGAAGAAAGAAAAGGAGGGGAAGGAGCACCAGAGGGAGGCGATGAGCAGGCAAGGAGATAAGGTGTACTTTTTTCCATAGATGCTGCCTGGCCTGCTGAGTTCCTCCAGCATTTCATGTGTGTTCCTTGGATTTCCAGCATCTGCAGATTTTCTCTTCTTCACTATACCTAGCAACTAAATACGCACCACCCTTTGTGTGAAAAATCTGCCCCCAAAGTCCATTTAATTCTCTTGCCACTGACCTTAAACCTTTGCCCTCCTGTTTTTAGCAACACCTCTCAAGGAAAAAGGCTACATGCTCTAACCCTGCCTATGCCCCTCATGATTTTACATACCTTTGCGATCTCCAACGTTACAGGGAGTAAATTCCTAGTCAAAGCAACCCACCCCCGGTACAGAGCAGCATGGTAGTGTAGTGGTCAGCGGAAAGCTATTACAGCACCAACCACCAGGTTTAAATTTCGCCGCTGCCTGCAAGGAGTTTGTATGTTCTCCCTGTGGGTTTCCTCTGGGAGCTCCGGTTTCCTCCCACATTCCAAAGTTTATAGTGGGGGAGTCTGGGACCAGAGGGCACAGCCTCAGGATAGAAGGACGTATCCAAAGATAGCGGTGTTTTTAGGTTGAAAGGTCACATGGGTGCAACTGGGCCGGAAGTGTCTGTTACAATGCTGTATCTCTAAATAATAAACCTTTCCTACAATTTTTTTTATTTTAGTCACATTTTCCCTCTAATGTGGTTATCAAAACTGGACTCTAGTGCAACCTCACCAATTACTTGTTTCCTCAATTGAAGAGGCAAAAGGGCGACAACTTACCAACTGACTTCAAATTTACTTTCTAAAATAAATCCTGTATTCATGTGATACAGAAGTCACTGGCAAGGCTGGAATTTATTCTTCTCTCCTCAATACCCTCAGCACTGAGGGACTTTGTTAACAGAGTATTACCGAGAACTTCCTGTAACGTACACCCACAACAACCATGATGGTGATGCTGTTGTCTTCATCTTTCTCAATTACCTGTAGCCTCTCTTCCAGTTCAGCTGTCTTTCTTTCAAATGCCCTTCGTTCCTGTTTTATAAAGAGACAGACACTGATCAATATTATCCCCACTGGCAAACCATATAAAAAATGACAGTTGTAATGTAAATTATCATCCCAATCCCTACACTTTATAGAATAAGATCGCACAGAGGTTGGTCATTTGAAATACTAGGCAGGTACTTGCTCTTCTGAAGAGCATCATTCCATTTCTTTCTGCCATATTTTATTCAACACCCAAAATCTTCCAAAAATGCAACCAAATACAAGGAACTATACAGTACCAACCAGGCCCTTCAACCTATCATGCTCATGCTAACCAAGGACGAATCCAACCGAATCTCATTTACTAGCATGCAGCCAACGATCTGAAGGAGAACATCGATGGAAGTTTTACCAGTGAAGGGGAAATAGTAATCACTGTTCACATGCCTACCCTACACAACGACCACCATCTACAGTAACAACTAAAATGCACTGATAAACACGAGAGATTCTGGAAATGCAGACCAATATGGAGAGGAATGAAGGGTCGATGTTTCAGGCCGAGAACTTTCATCAGGACTGGAAACAAAGGGAAAAGAATAAATAGTTGGATGGGAGCAGAGGGCAAGGAGTACAAGCAGGCAGGTGATAGGTGAAACCAAGTGAGGGGGAAAGTGGGTGGATGGGGAAGGAGGATCAAGTGAGAAGTTGGGAGGTGATGTGGAAGAGCTAAAAGGTTGTAGAAGAAGGAATCTGATAGGAGTGGACAGAGGACCATCAGGGAAAGGGAAGGAGGAGGGGAATCAGAGGGAGGAGATGGGCATTGAGTCTATATGCTCACTTTGTAAATATTTTATCTGAAGGAGTGAACACTTTCTGGAATTGCATGTTTATAGGCAGCTTGATGTTAGCATCTGTGCTTTCAAGGACAGTTTCGTTCTAATTTTGTTGAAAAGACAAACTGCCACCCCAAAACCAGGAAAAGCTGAGATTACGAACTTACGAATCTCTCCAGCTCTAATTGTGCAGGCTGATCTCCACGCTGCTCCTGTCTCTGAAAGTGAGTAAAACGTAAGCACCAGTTAAAAATAACAAAGTGTTGTATACAACTCATCACATCTCAAAGTGTATAGTGAGTCATTTAATACACCCATTATTACAATGGTGGCACTATCACTGACTGTGGCATGAAGTTTCCATAAGCAGCAGTGGTAGACCACGTCACAGAGGGGTTTGCTGTGGGATGTTAAGATATTAGTGTTGAGGTAACACTGTTTTTCAAAAGGTGCAACAGCACAGTGGACTAGCGTCTCACTGCGGACTGTGGACCAGAGTCTCACTGTGGACCAGCGTCTCACTGCAGACTGTGGACCAGTGTCTCACTGCGGGCACTGTCGACCAGCGTCTCACTGCAGACTGTGGACCAGTGTCTCACTGCGGACTAGCGTCTCACTGCGGACTGTGGACCAGCGTCTCACTGCGGGCACTGTCGACCAGCGTCTCACTGCGGACTGTGGACCAGCGTCTCACTGCGGGCACTGTCGACCAGCGTCTCACTGCGGGCACTGTCGACCAGCGTCTCACTGCAGACTGTGGACTAGTGTCTCACTGTGGGCACTGTGGACCAGTGTCTCACTGCAGACTGGCGTCTCACTGCGGATTAGCATCTCCCACAGGCATTGTGGACTGTGGACTTGTGTCTCCCACAGGTACTGAGGACCTTGAACCCAAGCAACGTCTCATGAAGGTCAGCAAGTCCTTCAATGCTGTACTCCCAATACGGCACTCAACAACAACTCTCATCCTGTCTCGCAACCTTTTAAGAAGCCAAGTGCCGAGAACATAGAAGAGTTCAGGCTTTTCAGCACACAATGTGCTGACCTTTTATCCTACCCAAAGATCAATCCAAACCTTCTTTTCCGTGTAACTCTCTGCTTTTCCTTCATCTATGTGTTTATTTAAGTGTCTGTTAAATACCCCTAATGTATCTGCCTCTACTACCACCATTGGCAGTATGTTCCACGTACCCACCTCTGTGTAACAAAACCTACTTCTAGCACCCTCCCTTTACTTTCTTCCAATCACATTAAAATTATTCCCCCTCATATGTCTGCCCAAGTACAAAGTCTCTGGCTGTTTACTTGATCTGTGCCTCTCATCATCTTGTACACCTCTATCAAGTCTAGTGAGATTACAGAATACAGAGATGGTAAACAAAAACCAGCATTATAGTGACAGTAAACGCCTGCTGCAGTATCTGCTCACAGCAATTAAAGAACCCCAGCCACCAACTAGGAATGTAGGGAAGCATGAGGAGGTCAGGCTGATTACTGGGCTAGTTATCCTTTCTGCAAAAGGCATGGTAGTAAATTGTAAGAGGATATAAATGGACTGGCAGAACAGGCAAACACACTGCGAAAGATAATGTGGAGAAATCTGAGATGGCACACTTTACTAAAACGAATGTGGAGAGGAAATGAAAGATATTGTTCTAAAGGGACTGCAGGAGCAGGAGGCTCTGGGAACACGGGCGCACAGGTTGTTGAAAGTGATAAGATGATAAAAGTGGTTAAATTAAATTGGATATTATCTCACACGTACTGAGATACTGTGGAAAAACTTAGAAACATGCTATCCATATAGATCATGTCAATATACAAGGGAAAACAACATAATGCGGAGTAGAGTGTTACAGAGAAAGTGCAGTGCAGACAGACAACAAGGAGCAAAGTTATTAAGAAGTAGATTGCGAGGTCAACGGTCAATCTTACTGTACGAGGGGACTGCTCGATAGTCTTATAACAGTGGGACAGAAGCTGTTCGTGAGCCTGGTGGTGCATACGTTCGGGCTTCCGTATCTTCCAACGGGAAGGGGGAGAACAGAGGTTGTCCAGGGTGGGTGGAGTCGTTGATTATGCTGGCTGCTTTGTCTAGGCAGCGAGAAGTAGTGGGTCCACGGAGGGCAGGTTGGTTTCTGTGATGTGCTGAGTTGTGTCCACAACTTTGCAATTAAGACACATATTAATTGGACACGTGCATTTTGAGCTTTACCAATGGTTCAAAGTTTCCCTTTAATATCAGAGAATGTATACAGTATATGGCCTGAAATTCTTACTCTTTGCAGGTGTCCACGAAACAAAAGAACACCACAAGGAACCAAAATACTAATGGAGTTTAAAAGGGAAGTCAGGCAAAACCTGAGGAAATACACTGGCCTAGTGTCAGCTGGAGCACTGAATTCAGTTCTGGTTGCCTATAACAAGGAGGATGTGAAGGCATTAAAGTCTAGAAAGGATTTAAGTCAACAGTTCCAGGGATGACAGTTGCAAGGACTGATCAGAGGGGCTCTGTTTTCTTTACAGTGGCTGAAGGGGAGAACCAATAGAAATACATAAAATGACACGGCGTTTGGATAGAGCACATCATGGGAGGCTCTTCATGTCAGTGGAGAAGCTGAGAACTAGAGGTCACAGGTGTAAAGGGGAAGAGAATTAATAAGCCACGCGTGGTTGGAACCCAGAAAGCGGCGCCTGCAGATGTGCTGTGCGGCCTTCAACAGGAAACTGCTGCAAGCCTAAAAGGAAGGGGCCAGGGATGGAATGAGTGAGTTGCTCTTGTAGAAAGTTTGCAAAGGCTTGAATGGCCCCCTCTGTGCAAAAACCTGAGGCAGATCAAAAGTGAACACTCATCAGTTGGCCATTAAAGTTGTTATAATGTGCTGAGGTTTATGATCAAAGAACAGAAAACAGGCAGTTAATAATGTGTGCACCAGCTACAGGGACGATGACAGTAACAGCTGCAAGACTTGCAAACAAATTAACTTTCAACTCAGTTAAGAGCAGACTTGATTTCTTACCTTCATTACCCTCTCCAACTCATGATTAGCCTGTGAGAGGTAATACTGTGCATCTCGTAACTGCTCCTTGAGTTTCACATTCTCTGCCAAGACCATCTCATACATCTGAATGAACAAAAGAACAGTGTGAGTTCTTCGCACGCCCACAGCACGTTATCTCCGCATTACTTCAAAGGAGTATCTCAAAGCTCCTCACAAAATACACCAACTTCCAATGTGCTAATGCAAGGGTAAATGCAATAGCCACTGTCACTCAGAAACTCCCGAACACCAACCACTTTTTTCTGAAAGCGACCATTTTGAAATGAAGAATCACTCCTGTCAATCTCCTGCCCTGGGCTTTGTGTCTGCGAGCTCTGTGATGTTTTGCTCCGCTGTGTGATGAACTGAGGTTGAGGCTGTGGGCCTGCTCCGGGCTTCGTGCCAATGGACTCACCTTCCTTCTGAATATTGTTGCTCGCTTTTATTGTTTGCATGACTTGTAGTTTCACTCCCCTCTCTGTGCATTGTGTGTTATTGTTTTTTTAAAATGGGCTCTTTTGGGTTTCTTGTTTTGTAGCTGCCTCTAAGCCTACGTCCATACTAGACCGGATAAATCCATAACAGAAGCTTTTTCTCTGTTTTGACCCTCCGTCCACACTGAAACGGTGTTTTCCTCCCCCGAAAACGGAGCTTTTCTAAAACGCCCTCCAGACTGTGTAAATTTGAAAACGGCGATTGGGCAGAGTAGTATGGACGGGGTAACTGGAGATTTCTAGAAACGCTGTCATGACGTGCCGGAACAGATGGTGGTGGTAGCGTGGCATTTCATTGTTTTCTTGAACGCAACCCCCACACAACCTAACAATTTCAGAATAGACGGCAAGAAGACTGAAACCAGAAGAATTAGAAATATACTCACCAAATACTTTGACCCATAACTTACTGAATAAATAAGTATACTCACTTTGCCCTGTTTTCTATCCTTGCTCGTATGAAGGTGGTTTCCCTATTTATGCAAGTACTTCTCTGACAATAGATGTGTAACAGCCTAATGTAACATTGTATGGAAATACAAGATAACACTGATGCAGACATGTTTTATACATTTAACAAGGTGTTTTATTAATGCAACAGAGTTAGTCAGTTTTTCAATGTTCGTCGTCAGCCCAGTCATACTGTCCGTGAACTCCCTGTCAGTTGCCTCCATATGCTCCAGTATTTGTTTTTTTTTTTAGTTTTATGTCCTCCTGCGCAAGAGCCAACAGCTGTCCGTTGTTTGGCAATTTCCTTTTAAGTTTTTCTAGTCTGTAACTGCACAAACGCGCACTTTCACAGCGAGATTCGACACCAAATATGTTGCTTGTTTTCTGTAGATGTGTCCTGTGCATGCCTAGTAGGAGGAGATTCGCCCAAATACCAGTTTTAATGTGGACGGAGGTATTTTCAAAAACGCTTGGTTTTTTCGCAAAACCGGCGTTTTCAAAATTATCTGGTCTAGGGTGGACGTAACCTAAGTATACATACTTTGATAATAAATGTACTTTGAATCTTGAAACACAGCCAAACAACCTAACTTCTGTTAATTTTTTTCATTTCCCAGTCTCTCTTTTTCCATTCCCTATTTTGGTTCCCCTCTCACCCCTTTTCTCCTCACCCGCCCATCACCTCTCTCTGGTTCCCCTCCTCCTTTCCTTTCTTCCATGGTCCACTGTCATCTCCTATCAGATTCGTCTTTCTTCAGCCCTTTACCTTTTCCATCTGTCACTCCCAGCTTCTCATTTCATTCCCCCTCTCACCTATCCACCCACATTCCCCCTTACCCAGTCTCACCCATCAGCTTGTACTCCTTCCCCACCCCCACCTTCTTATTCTGGCTTCTGTCCCTTTCCTTTCCAGTCCTGATGAAGGGTCTCGGCCCAAAACGTCGATTGTTTATTCCTCTCCGTAGTTGCTGCCTGATCTGCTGAGTTTCTCCAGCACTTCATGAGATCTTTAACATCCACCTAATGATGTGCTAAAAGAGAGATCAATCTCTCTCATAATTGCAATGGAGGACCAACTAAGGATATACACTCGCATCTTGAATGGTGGGCTTGAACCTTTGATCTTCTGACCCACTGGGCAGAGACTTTCAACACAGTTAAACCAACACTTTTACCATAATCGTTCTTAGGTTGATTGCATTTTTTTTAAAGTAAGTGGTTAGCTTAGTTTGAATCCCCTTGGTCACAGTCACCATACTTTGAACTGGGTGTCAGCAGTCTGCAGTGAAGCCACTTGGTCCCATGATTAAAGCTTGTATAGATGTCCATCTAATGTGCCCAAATCAGAAACTCTGCTTCCCCAATGTTAACACGATTTATTTTACAGTGATACTGTTCTTACTTCGTAGCACCATTTGTTGAACCTTCTCGGCCATTCATTTCTTTTGACAAACACTGAGACAGTTCTAAAGTAAGCACCACTTTCCAGTGTTAATGATCAAATTCTGTGAACTTCACTCTATGTGAACACTGTATAGGACTGCAACGAGCATCAATGTTATACATCGCTTCAACTATCTTCTCTTAATTGTATTTAAAAATTGAAATTCTTTTTGTATAATTCTTCATAAAGTCTATTGTAATCTTTTATTTTCCTGTAAATGTCTGCAAGAAGGTAGTTTATGGTAACATATATTGTACATACTTTGATTAAAGTTACCCATTCAGATTGTGATTGTGCTAATCACCTTTGGCAATTGTACAATCAATGTTCACCCAGACTGAAATGCTCAATATAACATATTCACACACAGACAATAACAATGATCCAAACCCTTTGCCCATTATTACCTTCCTGAAGTCACCATTACTGTCTGTCACTCCGCCTGCACTGCGATAGGTGGAAGTTCCAATTCTGTCCCGAGTCCAATCACTCATTTGGTTGGCCAGACTTGAACTAATCAACCAAGAGGAGATTACTTTAGTTTCCATCGGTTGTCACCAGAAATAAGGTCTAACCTACTATTTATAGCAGGATCAAACATATATCTAAGATTTAGAACATCAGAAAAAAACAGATAGACACAGAATTTTACCAAAATTCAAGTCCTGTTGTACTAGGCTAGAACTTCAGCCATGAATGGGAATGGGAATGGGAAAGGATCTGCAAGGTGATTTCAGTGCAACTCAGCTGTTGTGGAACGTTCTGTCCGTCAGGGAAAAGTTGCCGAAGTTAATTTTGGTGCAGTTACCATTCCATGACAGAATGGTAACCATTCCCAGCCAGCTTAGACCACATTTCGTAAATTTTTGTCAGGTTACTGTTAGGTTGTTTTCCAAATGAAGTACAATTTTGAAGGTATCAGGTGCTTTCAAACACATATGTAAATGGTTGTAAATCATGCATGAACAGTGACATACTCTTGGTAGTTTGGTTAGTTATAGGAGGTCACTATACATGTCCTCACAGAGCTATATGTTTGATTTCCAGCAAAAAGATGATGAGAAGTTAGACCTTTATTGGATTTTCCCTTGCCAGACGCCGAATAAGGATTAGCTTTATGTATCACATGTACATGAAACATACAGTGGAACGTTGTTGTCATAAATTACCAACCCTAACCCATAAGTCTTTGGAATGTGGGAGGAAAGCCATGTGGTCAAGGGGAGAATATATACAAACTCCTTACAACAGCAGCAGGAACTGAACCCTGATCTTGCAGCTGGCACTGTAAAGCATCACACTAACTGCTATGTTATTGTGCCACCCACATTTTCTCAACTGTGGTAAAACCTGCATAATCATAGGAACAATAGGCTACTGAGCCCCTCAAACTTAGTCCCCACTCAGCTGTACCTGTATCTCACCGTTCTATCCTTCAATTCACATGACCACCAGAAATTCAGAGTCCAGGAAGCCCCAGTTGTCCTGGTAGTCACAACAATTTGAAGACAATAGAACAATAGAACAGGACAGCACAGGAACAGACAATTCGGCCAACAATGTTGCACCGAACCAGCAAAAAAGCAAATCAAAAACATCCAAACATTAATCTCTCCTACTTACACCATGTGCATATCCCTTCATCTTCCTTACATCCATGTGCTCATCCAAACGTCTCTTGAAAGTCTCTAAAGTATTTGCCTCTACCACCATACCAGGCAGCGCATTCTGGGCATCCGCTACTCTCTGAGTAACACTTACTTAAAATATTTCTGATTTCTCTTTCATAATTTGGCCAGACAATGTAAGACTTAGCCCAATCCAAAGCCTTGTAGATAAGAAATGAGGACTTGTAGGTAAAGACATTTGACATTGTCGTACTTGACTTCTCTTTTTGATTTAAGGTTTAATCATGAAGCACAGGACCCTGCTGGATGAGTTTCTGCAGATACCTTATGAAAAGGAACCATTCAACTAAAGCCATGTTATTATTGTGTAACACACACAAAATGCTGGAAGAACTCAGCAGGTCAGGCAGCATCTATGGAGAGAAATAAAACGTCGACGTTTCGGGCTGAGACCCTTCATGAGGATTCAGAAGGAAGATGGAAGAACCCAGAATAAGAAGGTGGGTGGGGAAGGAGTACAAGCTGGCAGGTGATTGGTGAGACCAGATGAGGGGGAAGATGAAGGGTGAGGGATGAAGTAAGAAGCTGGGAGGTGATAGGTGGAAACGGAAAGCACTGAAGAAGGAGGAATCTGATAGGAGAGGAGAGTGGACAATGGGAGAAAGGGAAGCAGAAGGGGCATCGGAGTGAGGCAATGGGCAGGTGAGGGGGGGGGCACAATGGGGAATGGTAAAAGGGAGAAGGGGAGAAATTGCTAGAAGTTGGAGAAATCAATGTTGATGCCTTCAGTTTAGAGGCTAGCCAGACGGGATATGAGGTGTTACTCCTCCAACCTGAGCGTGACTTCAACCTGGCAGCACTTTGTGTGTGTTGCTCAAGATTTACAGCATCTGCAGAATCTCCATGTGTTTATGTCATTATTGCAAATTGGATCCAACAGATTAAAGAAAGAGATAATGGTACGATAACACATAGGGACAACCTGTGGTTCTTCAGAACCACTTGCTCCCTTTCACCATTGCCTTGAGAGATTCCCCTCTTTGCCTGTATCCAATTCTTTGTCAGAAACTCTAACTCTTATCTCTCCAAGGTGCAGTAACATGAGACTCTCATCAATTGTATAATCATAGAGCACTACAGCACAAAAACTGGCCATTTAGTCCGTGACAATCTGTTTTTCTGCCTAGCCCATCGATCTGCACCTGGACATTAGCCCTCCATATCCCTCCCATCCACATACCTATCCAAGCTTGTCTTAAAAACATTACAACCGAACCCATATCCACCACTTCAGCTGGCAGCTCATCCCACTCTCGCCCACCCTGAGTGAAGGTGTTCAAGCAGTGCCCATTTCAGCAATTCTCTTTTGCCCCTTCCATCACTTGTAAAGGATAGTATCCAGAAATACTCGCCATGCTCCAGTTGGGCTCATATGCGTGACTTACATTGTAAATTCCCTGGGATGGATTCTGACCAACATATGCGAAGAATTCAGCTCTATGAATTCGAGTTTTATTTTATCCCAATCTCCACATTATTTGGATTTTGCTAACCCTAGCACAGCATGGGACTGTGCAGGTAGCATTGTGATTAGCGTGACGCTGTTACAGCTCGGGCCATTGGAGTTCAGAGTTCAATTGGGCTAGGGTTAAATAGGTGTGTTTCTGGGCGGTGTGGCTCGTTGGATGCAAGGGACTATTCGCATTGTATCTCGAAAAGAAATGGAATACAGTGTCGGGGGAGTCATGCACTTTGGGAGAAGGAATAAAAGCATATTTTCTAAATGGGGAGAAAATTCAAAAATCCGAGGTGCAAAGGGACTTGGGAGTCCTCGTAGTTAATTTGCAGGTTGAGTCGGTGGTGGGGAAGGCAGATGCAATGTTAGCATTCATTTTGAGAGTACTAGAATATAAAAGCAAGGATGAAATGCTAAAAGCTCATAAAGTACTGATGAGGCCTCACTTGGGAGTACTGTGAGCAGTTTTGGGCCTTTTATTTAAGAAAATATGTGGTGACATTGGAGAGGGTTCAGAGGAGGTTTATGAGAATGATTCCGGGGATGAAAGGTTTATCGTATGAGGAGCTTTTGATGATAGCCTTTACTTGCTGGAATCTCGAAGAATTTTGGGGGGGGGGGGGGGGGAAGGAGATCTCATTGAAACCCACTGAATGTTAAAAGGCCTAGATAGAATGGATGTGGAGAGGATGTTTTCTATAGTGGATGAGTCTAGGCAAGAGGGCATAGCCCCAGAATAAGGGGATGTCCATTTAGAATGGAGATGAGGAGGAATTTCTTTAACCAGAGGGTGGCAAATCTGTAGAACTCATTGCCACAGGTGGCTGTGGAAGCCAGGTCATTGGGTGTACTTAGGGCAAAGGTTGATAGGTTCTTGATTGGTCGTGGTGTGAAAGGTTACGGGGAGAAGGTAGGAGAATGGGATTGAAAGGGAAATGGATCAACCATAATGAAATCAATCAAATGGCCTAATTCTGCTCCTATGTGTTATGGTCTTATGGTCAAAATAAATAAAGAGCATGAAGCTGTTTAAACCACACCTTCACCACTGCCATGAAATCCAAAGGAACTGTAAATTTAGATCAGTGATGAAAACAGACTGGATCTGATCTGTACAGGTTCAACCTTTGCAACAAATGACTATCAAAGAATAGTTAGGGCAACTACAGAGAGTTCCAAAGAGGAGGCACAATGCAGGACAGGACAAACAGCTGTTTGTTGCTTCAGGACCAGGGGGTAAACAGACATGACTGAAGCTGGAAATCAGGGAAACTGATCACCTTTAAGCATTTAATTGGAACAGATTGCTTAATTTGTTGTCCAGCACAGATAAAATCTATTAGGCTGTGCGAATCATTTCAATCTGTTCTGTCAATGAGTTAAATAGTCTTGCCTGACTGCTGAAGTATCCACACTGTTCATCTGCTCTGTGCTGTCTTCCTGAAACACATCAACACAGAAAACATCGTATTAAATAGACAAACCCAACAGTCTGCTCTCTTGTGTTTCTACACAATGAGTGATGATAATATTGGGCTCACTTAGCACAGGGAAACACTTCTTTGCTCATTTTAAAAAAATATATTGTTTAATAGAGCAAAGGCCATACAAGCAACACTCTCAGAAAGCAGTAGACATGTATAACAACAGGAAATTAACTTGCAATAGTCTGGGGGTTGGGTTCAAGAGTCACGAGGTAATGTTCCAGCTCTGTAAAACAGTGTTTAGACCGCACTTGGAATATTGTGTTCTATTCTGATCGCCTCATTATAGGAAGGATGTGGAAGCTTTAGAGAGGGTGCTGAGATGATTTACCAGCATGCTGCCTGGATGAGAAAGCACGTCTATGAGCACAGCTTGAGTGAGCTAGGGCTTTTCTCTTTGGAGCGAAGGAGGGTGAGAGGTAACTTGACAGAGATGTACAAGATGTTAAGAGGTATAGATCGAGTGGACAGCCAGAGGCTTTTTCCAGGGTGGAAATAGCTAATAAGAGGGGTGATTGGAGGAAAGCACGAGGGTAGGGAATGTTAGAGTTAAGTTCTGTTCACAGAGACTGATGGGTGCATAGAATGCCCAGCCAGGGGTGGTGGTAGAGGCAAATACATTAGAGACATTCAATAAAACTCTTAGATAGGCACATGAATGGAAGAAAAATGGAGGGCTATGTAGGAGGGAGGGTTAGATTGACCTTAGAGCACGTTAAAAGGTTGGCACAACATTGTAGTCTGAAGGGTCTATACTGTGCTGTGTTGTTCTATGTTTAAGAAAATGACCATGTGATTAATGGGCCCAAACCTTACCACATTTGTAATGATGCAATTGGTGAGGCAGCAATCAAGATTAAGTCAGAAGAGATTCTGCAGATGCTGGAAATCCAGAGCAACACACACAAAATGGCATCTTCACCCTTCCTTTCCAGTCCTAATAAGGGTCTTGACCCAAAATGTCAATTGTTTATTCATTTTAATAGATGCTGCCTGACCCGCTGAGTCCTCCAGCATTTTGTGTGTGTTAATCAGGTTCAATTTACATCACATCAAGTCGTAAATACCAATGAATGGAAGATAAAAGCTAAAGGAATAAGCAGTCTTAACAGCAAATGATACAAGTTCTCTCATTCACCCATTATTCTTACAGAAAACATTATATGAAAGCTATCCAGAAAGAGCTGACAATATTATACAGCTATGATGTATCAAAGAACTTGCTGTATGAAATAATCTTGACAAGCAGGGATTTGCCAAACCCTGCCATTCAATCCAATTTTTAAAAAGAGAATCAAATGTCATTTGCAAACAACTGAAGTAGTGTTAAGTTTTAATGAAGGGTTTCGGGCTGAAACTTCGACTGTTCTCCTCCATCAATTATGCCTAGCTAGCCAAGTTCCCCCAGTATTCTGGATTTCAGCATCTGCAGTCTCTCGTGTTTACGAGGTGACAACACAAGTGAACTGAATTTGTCCCTCAGGAAAAAAACATCAATGTAAATTATATCATATTAAGAAAGAGGACAAACCTCTTTTCACCAAAAAAACCCAGACTACTACCCAGTCAGGTAAATGCTCTCAGCCCAGTATACAAAAGCAATACTAAGAGTCTTGTACATTAAACCAAACCTCCTCAGTTCTAACTTTAGCCCCAACCATACAAGGCAGCCCTTTCATCTACTCTATGAGAACAAGTCATTGCTGAAAAACAAAGTATTCACGCAGATATCATGGCTTCCAATGGTTTGGACATGTTGGATCATGAAATTTCAGGAATCTGGCCCAGGAGGGGCCTGATCAGTTTTGTTCGTTTTTTTGTGTGTGGGAAGAGGAATTTGGGGGTCGATGTGCCTGATCAGTTTTGTGTGTTTTTTGTGTGGGAGAAGGGATTTGAGGGTTGATATGCCTGTTCCATTTGTTTGTTTTTTTAATGGGGAGTTGGGATTTGGGGGTTGATAAGCCTGTCCCATTTCTGTTTGTTGTTTTTTTAATGGGGAGGTGGGATTTGGGGGTTGAGATGCCTGTTCCACTTCTGTTTGTTGTGTTTTTAATGGGGGGGATGGGATTTGGGGGTTGAGATGCCTGTTCCATTTCTGTTTGTTGTGTTTTTAATGGGGAGGTGGGATTTGGGGGTTGATATGCCTATTCTGTTTCTGTTTGTTTTTTTTAAATGGGGGCGGGATTTGGGGGTTGATGATCTTGTGGCTTTTTTTTCTTTCTTGGTTTCATGGCTACTCAGAGAATTGAAGAATTTCAGAGTTGTGTACATTGAATAAAATGAAGCTGTGAACTTTTGAAAGCAGCTCTGCCTTGAAAGTTTTGTGAAAAACCTAGCGACATTCATGCACTGAGAATGACAGAAACAAACACTCCTTAAACTAAAGGCACGGACAAGAAGCATTACAACAGAAACTTGCTCTAGTAACCAGACAGGTTTTGTGGGGAGAATTAAATGACAGCCTTTTTCTGGTGGTGAAATGATTCTTTAGTTTAATGCCAACAGGTGACCAAGACTAATCTTGCAATTGGATACATGAGAGATTCTGCAGAAGGTGGGAACCCAGATTAACAAAAACCTATAAGAACTCAGCAGGTCAGGCAGCATCTATGGAGGGGAATAAATAGACGTATTTTTGAGCTGAGCGAAGAAGTCAGAATAAGATGGGTGGAGAGGAAGGAGTATAAGCTAGAAGGTGATAGGTGAAACCAGGTGAGGGGGAAAGTAGGTGAGAAGGTGGGAAGTGAGAGCATTTGTTCCTTTCCATAGATGCTGCTTGACCCACTGAGTTCCTCCAGCATTTTATATGTGTTACTCTTGCAATCAGATAAAAGGCAGATGCAAGAGACAGTAAAGTATCTGCAGGACGGGCCATTTCCTTGCATTTCAATACCACAACTTACCATTGTCTCTGCAACTAGGCAAGAAGTCACAGGCCAACATAAAATAGATCTATGTTTGCAGGAACTCAAGACGATTATGATCACCAAAGAACTGCTACTGAGCAAGGTGCTAAAACAAAGGACGCTGGTGCAAATAAGAGCTGATGTAGGAGGCAACATATAGGTGCAGGTATAAGATTGCCTAGCTGGTAGGGAGGTTATATATATACACACACACACCCACACACCACACACACATAACAGGTACTTTTTTTCTCCTCTTAAAGCAGGAGACTGAAGGGTGATCTTATATATTTGTATAAGATCATGAGGGGCATAAATTTTATGTAAGATAAAATTAGCTCTATTTCTCACATATACATTGAAACATACAGTGAAATGCATCATTTGCATCAACAACTAACATAGTCCAAGGATGTGTTGTGAGCAGTCTACAAGTGTCGCCACACTTCTGCCACCAACATAGCATGCCAACAACTTGCTAATCCTAACCCGCAGATCTTTGGACTGTGTGAGGAAACCCATGCAGTCATGGGTGCATGTACAAATGCCTTCAGACAGCAGCGGGAAATGAACCCCAATCACTGGTTGGCACAACCAACCACTAAGGTACGTCCTGTGCGTACTTCCAGGGTTGGGGAATCTAGAACGAGGGGACAAAGGTTTAAAATGAGAAGGGAAAGATTTGATAGAAACTTGAACAGAAACCCTTTTTTAAAACAATACACAGAGGGTGGTATGGAATGATCTGCCTGAGGAAGTGGTTGAGGCACATATAGTAACACTTAAAAGACAGTTGGACCAGTAAGGTCCAAGGATATTGGCCATGGGCAGCCAAATAGGACAAGCTAAGATTGGCATCTTAGTTGGCATGGACTAGTGGGCTGAAGAGCTAGTGTCTGTGCTGTGCGACTTTAAGATTCTGTAAAAGGGTCTTTCCCTAGTTGGCCTACATCTTTACCAGTTTATGGAATTGAAGGGATGATAGCACTTCAGCTGTGCATGATTGTTGTAACTGTTAACAAGTCAAAAAGCAATCTGGGAAGATACAAGCAGGAGATAGATGAGTTGGTGGACAGAGAACTGGCAAGTGGAGACCAATGTGGCCAATGCAAAACTTCCCATTGTGGTATGATACAAAAAAAACAAATGCTAGACTGCGTTGTGCCAGCAAATAATTTGCTACAGACCAGCAGGCAAGTGCAGAACATAATTAGGAAAGATAAAAGAATGTCACTGGTTATTGCTAGAGGAAACAAATAGACTAGTAGGGCATTAATGCTTTGGTTACAGAGTCACTCTGCGAGATCACACCTGCAGTACCACCGCTGGTCTCCTTTGTCAAGGAAGAATGGTAATGCATTGGAGATACTTCAGAGGTTTACCTACATAATACCCTAGTTCGTACAGACTAGGCTTGTTTTCTGCTGGAATTAGATGAGTGAGGAGACTTGTGGAAGAGTGGGCATGCATTTAAGGTGAGAGGGGATAAGTTCATCAGAAAAGTGCAAGAATTTCATTTAAAATGCAGAGAGTGGTGGGTGGCTGCAGTGGAGTGCCTGGGTTGGTGGTGGAGGCAGCTCTGATAGGGGTGTTCATAGCTAGGCACATGAATGTGAGGAAAATGGAAGGATATGGACAGTGAAGTTAGGATTTACCATCAGAGAACAGGTTGAATGAATATACAACCTACAGGCAAGATAAACAAGTGCTGAACATTTTTGAAGGATCAAGGATCAATTTTATTTGTCATATACATTCATGTGTTTTGGAGATTTGCTGTGATGTGTTGGTCAGAGCGCGACATGCAACAAATAATATTCAATAATTACTAAGAATAAATAATTATATAAAAAAGTTGGAGGTTAAAGTATGGATGTGGGATAAAATGTGAATAAAATATCAGCATGTATTTACAAAGTAAACAAAATTATAAAAAGCTGGTTTAAAGTATGCAGTGTCGGGGAGTAATAGAAGGAAGTGTGGGGGCAACTAGAATGGTAGAGCAGATTAATTGCCTATATACAGCTCATATAAACCTACTAGCCCTGGGAATGACAACCTCTTCTGGTTTCTTCCACTGCACAGAGGGCTATAATTTAAATACCCACAACAATTCAGAATCAAGAGTTACAGGTAAGTAGAAAGCAAATGTCTTAGAAGTAGCTTCCAACCGTTGTACACAAGCAAACTTGGTCTCCCAAACCAGTGTTGCCCAGCTAAGAATGCTCCATAATTCAGTGCGCTCTCCAATTACCCCTTTAGAGTTACTCCTCCCCGGTACACACAAACCCTGCTCACCTCTTCTGTGGAATCTGTTTTGCCAGTGAACCGGCGTTCTTTCCTGGCTTTCCGCCGATCTCGCACAGATAGCCGATTCCGATTGTTACTGTCGCCATCCCCTCCTTCCCTTTTGCTGCTTTCCGACTCCTCGCCTGGAAGAGAAAGAAATTGTCTACGTGGTGTAACCCCTCTCAAAATAAATACTGTAAAAGCTCCAAGAGAAACTAGCTATTTGCAAAATTGTTATAGTGTTGCTCCTAAATGGTGTACGAGGAACCTAAGAAATCAGTCAAAATAATAATCAGTCACAAAGCCATTTTGGAAACAGGCCATTTGGCCCATCAGATCCAGGTACACCTCTGGGAATCCATGTGTATTAATCAGCACTCCGTCAACAGCCTTCTATGCCAAGGCGACTGAAATGCTCGCCCTGGCCCTACTTAATCACTGTCAACACCTCTGCTTCCATCACTCCCTTATGGAGTGCATTCCAGGTACGGGCCACTCTCAGGATGAAAATGGTTCCCTTTAAATCTCTTACCCCTTAGCCTAATTTTATGTCCTCCAGTCTCATCTTCCTCCAATGTGGGGAGAAGTTCTGTGCCGTCTACCCGATCTATAGTCCTCAATTGTACATGTATGTTCCTGACTACCTCCTTGGCTCCATTTTGGGAAATTAACCCAGCCTCTCCTCTCTCTCCTCATAACTGGAACTCTGCTTCCCAAACAACATCCCAGCAAATCTCCTCCACACCCTCCTTACCGTTGTTATATGCTTCCTATTGCTTGGTGACCAGAACTACACACAGTTGAAATATGTGCAAAGTTTTAACACCGGAGCATACCCCCCCCCCCCCCCATTTCTAAGAGAGAAATAACTTCGATCTACTTGCAGTAAGTTGACAGCTACACAATGGGAAACATTGAGAAGAAATTACAGAAGTTATTGCCTTGTTAAATGTTTTGCTACTGTGCAAATGTCATCTTGCTGTGAGTAGATACACCCATAAGCTATCTTTGCCAGACCTCTTTTATATTAAGTTCTTCATCATTACGTGCTGTATTGTATGGCATAGGTGATCATGGTTCCACATGATTGTCCATGGCAAAATTTTTACAGAAGTGGCTTGCCTTTGCCTTCTTCTGGGCAGTGTCTTTACAAGATGGGTGACTCCAGTCATTATCAATACTCTTCAGAGATTGCCTGGCGTCAGTAGTCACAAAACCAGGTCTTGTGATATCACCAGCTGCTTATACGACTAATTGCCATCTGCTGTCATGGTTTCATGTGACTCTGATCGGGGGTGGGAGAATAAGCCAGTGCTCAAGGGTCATCTGCAGGCTAGTGGAGGGAAGGAGTGCCTTACACCTCTGGGGTCAGTCCGCAACTGTCGCCATGCTTCTGGCGCCAACAAAGCATGTCCACAACCTACTAACCCTAACCTGTACATCTTTAGAATGTGGGAGGAAACCCACACTGTAACAAATGCCTTACAGACAGCAGCAGGGATTGAACCCAGATTGCTGGTGCTGTAAACCATTAAGCTAACTGCTGTGCTACTGTGTCACCCCTACATAATGTAGCAATGCCTAACAGTGCATTTATCTCTTCCGCCTTTACTTTCTCCCAGGCCTCCCCCACCCCCCATCTCGAGTGGAATTCTATACCCTACGATAGAGTTGTCAGTCTTGTCCGTTCATCAATTATGTCCCAGTGATGGCAACAACATCACATACCCGTGTTAAAGCTCCGAGTTATTTACTTTACTAAGTGATACTCCTTGTGTTCAAATAGATGCACTTTAGCTTGAACCCCCTTGACATTCACTAA
Organism: Hemitrygon akajei; assembly: GCF_048418815.1. NCBI lineage: Eukaryota > Metazoa > Chordata > Chondrichthyes > Myliobatiformes > Dasyatidae > Hemitrygon > Hemitrygon akajei. The sequence goes on from NC_133154.1 coordinate 25,737,933, forward strand.
CTTGTTCTGCCTACTGGACACACTGACTTTTGCACCTCTCCATCGGAGTGACTATCCCAAATTAGGAACGCATGCCTTCCACTCAAGGGATATATTGGGGTGAAATTTAATATTGCACTCAGTATCACCGCCAATATCTAATTTCTTGGTTGAGTGAGAGATTTTCTGTTTGGAGCAGAGAATGAGAGAAGACTTGATGTGTATATGATGAAAGGAGGCAGAGATTGAGTGGACAGCGATGGGAGTATTTCCCAGGACTATGAGAGGATATATTTTTAAGGTGACTGGAGGAAAGTATGGGGGAGGGGTGGGGTGTGAGTGTGGATACACAACCAGTGGTGGCAGAGGCTGGACATTTAACAGACTTAGAAAAGCAAATGGATGAAAGAAAAATAGACGGCTACTCAGGAGGGAAGGGGTAGATTGATCTTGGAGTAGGTTAAAAAGTCGGCACAACATTGTGGGCTGAAGGGCCTGTACTGTACTGTAATGTTCTGTGTTCTTTACTCATAGCACAGATGGGTTGTCTGTAACACAGTGGAAACTTTCTTCATGGCAGCAATTCCTTGGGTGTTACATTACATTACAAACTAATGAAATTCCCCAGTGACATCTTTGCAACCTGATTACAATGGCGGTCACTCTAAAAACACAGGGAAAACCAAAGCCTCCGCGGTCTGTTCTTGTGTGTGGTTCACACAAGCTGGGAAGAGAACATTTCCTGTCGTAAAACAAACATTAGCATGATTTCAGTTTACCTTTATCAGAGCCCTGAGAAGATGCAGGAACAGAGTATCTGGAATACGCAGGAGTGAGTGAGGAGCCAGAGTTAACGGTGTCCGTGGCCAGGGGTCTCAATCGACTACCCACATCCTGTGGGGGTAGCACAGAAAACACTGGTTTGGTTTGAGAGCAGAACAAAAATAAACGCCATTCTTTAGAGATAAGAGGAAGCATTCAGAATTGTCAGCGCACCAGCAATTAGTGGTCCAAGAATCTATCAATACTAAACAATAGAACTTAAAAATATTTTGATTCATCTAACAGAAATCACGGCAACGTATTTTCATTTCTATAAAATACGCTGGTTGTCAGCACACACAGATGTTGGCGTGAGCTGTTTCCAACCAGATCTCCACATCGGCGCACACCAAATGTGCAGTACAGGAGTGATAGTTCCTGTTTAAACCTGAGCACATTAGACAAGGGAGCAGAATTATACCATTCAGCCCATCTTGTCTGTTCCACCACCCCATCATGGCTGATTTATTCTCTCTCAACCCCTCCTCCTGCTTTCTCCCTGTAACTTTTGACTCCCTGGCTAATCAACAACCTATCAACCTCTGCCTTAAATATCCCCAAATAACTTAATAACTTGTTCTCTACAGCCACCCGTGGCCATGAATTTTACAGCTAAATCTAAAGGCTAAAGAAATTCCTCATCTCTGTTCTAAAGGGACATCCTTTTATTCAGAGGCTGTGCCTTCTGGTCCTAGACTCTCCCACTATCGGAAACGTCCTCTCCACATCCACACTTGCGGAAGTTCAATATTTGGCAGGTATCAGTGGACCAGTTCCACCGGTTGATGGCTGATTTGAATCTTAACCTCAACACCCACTTTTGTTTCATATACTTTTACATCAGTATAAGAATCTATCAATTTTCATCCACAAATTTTCAATTCCATACTCTTTTATCAAGTTTTTCTTTGCCTGTGTAACTATTTCCCATTGGTCTTGTTTTAAATAATGTGCCTTGGAATTGCCCTAATGTTTTAAACTGATGCACCTTGCTTGAGACTCCCTGCATCAGAGGCACTTGTTTCAGTCTTCCCCGCCAACTCTGAGCCACCTCAATTTTTCATACCTTGTCATCACTCACTGAACTCCTTTCTCTCCTGCTATCGTTCTCTTTCACTTCTTCCCTCCTTTCCAGCTGCTCTTGGGGTTTCTTTTCAGTGGCAATACCGAGGGTCTTCTCTGCCTCCTTAAGATCAGTGAGAGTAACACCCTGCGAACAAAAAGATACAGAGATCTAGAACAAATGTTTCTTCCCTGAAGTACAATCATCTGAAATTTGATCTATGCCAAACACAACGAGTACGGATTCAGGGAGAAGGGCTTGTACCTTATTGGGAAATAATCTGTCAGCAATGCCTTGCACATCCCCCTACCCCCAACCCACAGGGACAAACAGTGAAAATAAAATTGGGGTATGGTCCATTTCTTAAACTAGACCAAAATTTACTTCTGGACAGTGTACTCAAAATGTGCAAAAGCATTGGTTTCACATTTTCTTTAACTAAATCTGTTAATTTTTTTCTCCAGTTAAACATGAGGCTGTGGCGACCCACTTCCTAGCGCACTCGAACCGGCTCACAAATAGCCAGCGCGCCGGCATAAAGGCCAGTCCCAAAAGGGTGCCAGGTCTGCTTCACCAACAAAGGGAAAAGCCCGTGCGGGACTGTGAATACGTGCCCCCTACAGCATCCGCGCGCGGGACAGGACTGTGAATACGTGTCCCCTACAGCATCCGCGCCCGGGGAGGGCGCGATCAGGGAGGCTTTAAAGCGAGGCCGTGAAGTTCGAATAAAATCTTCTTCTTTAGCTGCAGTTTACCAACTCCGTGTCGTTATTTCAGCGCTGCGTGTAGCACACCGCTACAATTGGTGACCCCGACGGTCCAAACGATATTTGGACCGGAGATGAACGACGCCGCATCTGTTCATGCGGTTTCGTTGAAGCTGCCAAGCTTCTGGACGCTACAACCTCACCTATGGTTCCAGCAAGCAGAAGCTCAATTCCACGTTCGGCAGATAACCTCAGAGGACACACGTTACTACTACATGGTGAGCTCCCTCGACCAGGAAACAGCGGCCCAGGTTGAGGAGTTCGTACAGTCTCCCCCAGCGGACGGCAAATACACGGAATTCAAAGCCCTGCTCATAAGGACTTTCGGACTCTCATGGCGCGAGCGGGCTGCCCGTTTACTGCACCTGGATGGTTTGGGGGACAGACCTCCATCGGCTTTAATGAATGAGATGTTGTCTCTGGCTGGAGGACACAAGCCCTGCCTCATGTTTGAGCAGGCATTCCTGGAGCAGCTGCCCGAGGACATACACCTGCTGCTGTCCGACGCGGATTTCAGCGACCCCCGGAAGGTGGCAGCCCGGGCGGACTTGCTGTGGAACGCCAAGAAGGTGAGTGGGGCGTCCGTCGCACAGATCACCAGGCCATGCTCCCAGCAGCAAACCAGACCAGGCCCGGCCACAGAGCCCGCTAACCCCAGAGGCAGGGGTGAGGAGCCCAACAAACAATGGTGCTTCTACCACCAGCGGTGGGGCGCAGAAGCCTGCCGCTGTAGCCTGCCCTGCAAGTTCTCGGGAAACGCCAGGGCCAGTCGCCGCTGATGGCTACGGCGGTTGGCCATCGGGATAGCCTCCTGTATGTGTGGGACAAGAGGTCGGGACGCTGTTTTTTGGTCGACACTGGTGCCGAGATCAGCGTCTTACCTCCAACGCGTTACGACACCCGCAACAGGGCACCGGGTCCCACCCTGAGGGCCGTGAACGGCAGCACAGTAAGGACCTACGGCACCCGTACGGTGCAGCTACAGTTCGGCTCCAGCTAGTTCACGTGGGACTTCACACTGGCCGCCGTAGCCCAACCGCTTCTGGGTGCGGATTTTTGCGGTCTCACAGCCTGCTGGTCGACCTGCCGAGGCAGAGACTGGTCCATGCCGGGACCTTTCAGACGTTCTCCCTGGGTGCAGCCCAGTTGCCAGCCCCTCACCTCGACTCCATCGCGCTGTCCGACAACAACTTCACCAGGGTCCTGGCGGATTTCCCATCGGTTCTGGCACCGCAGTTCACGGCAGCCATGCCCCGACACGGCGTACAGCACCACATCTCGACCCAGGGACCACCCCTCCACGCCCGTGCTCGAAGGCTTCCCGCGGACAAGCTCTGACTGGCGAAGGAGGAGTTCAAGAGGATGGAGGAATTGGGGATCATACGGTGGTCCGACAGCCCATAGGCCTCCCCCCTGCACATGGTGCCCAAAGCGGTGGGGTACTGGAGCAACTCATCGCGGGTCGCTGGCAACCCCTGGTGTTTTTCAGCAAACACCTGCGACCACCCGAGCTCAAATATAGTGCTTTCGACCGGGAACTGTTGGCGCTATACCTGGCAATCCGGCATTTCAGGCACTTCTTAGAAGGTAGGCCCTTCACCGCGTTCACGGACCACAAGCCGCTTACCTTTACGTTCACGAAGGTGTCCGATCCCTGGTCGCCCCGCCAGCAGCGCCATCTGTCCTACATCTCTGAATACATGACGGATGTCCGGCACGTCTCGGGTAAGGACAATGTCGTGGCGGACGCGCTATCTCACCCTAACATTCATGCCCTTTCCCAAGGGGTAGACTTTGAGGCGCTGGCAGAGGCGCAGCAGGCAGACGAGGAGATCCCTAGTTTCAGAACTGCAGTCTCCGGTTTGCAGCTCCAGGACCTCCCCGTAGGCCCAGGTGAGAGGACCCTACTCTGTGACGTCACCACCGGCCAACCCCGTCCCGTTGTCCCGGCAAACCGGCGGTGACGCGTTTTCGACTCCATTCATAACTTAGCGCACCCCTCCATCAGGACAACCGTCCGGATGGTCTCCAGCAGGTTCGTTTCGCACGGACTCTGCAAGCAGGTCAGTGAATGGGCCAAAACGTGCATGCACTGCCAGACGGCCAAGGTGCAGCGGCACACCAAAGCTCTACTGCAGCAGTTCCACCCCACCCACCGGCGTTTCAACCACATTCATGTGGATATCGTGGGCCCCCTGCCAGTGTCGCGCGGAGCATGGCACCTCCTTACTATCGTGGACCGGTTCACCAGATGGCCAGAGGCGATCCCGCTCACCGACACCACCTCCGAATCTTGCGCCCGGGCACTGATCACCACCTGGGTGTCCCGCTTTGGTGTACCGGCCCACATTACCTCCGACAGAGGTGCCCAGTTCACCTCCAGCCTGTGGTCAGCTATGGCCAGTCTTTTGGGGACACAGCTGCACCACACAACTGCCTACCACCCACAGTCGAACGGCCTGGTGGAGCGTTTCCACCGTCACCTAAAGTCGGCTCTCATGGCCCGCCTGCGAGGAGCTAACTGGGTGGACGAGCTTCCCTGGGTCCTACTCGGCATCCACACAGCGCCCAAAGACGATCTGCACACCTCGTCGGCTGAGTTGGTGTACGGCGCACCCCTGGTCGTCCCCGGGGAGTTCATACCAGCCCCAAGGGGGCAAGAGGAAGAACCCGCAGCAGTCCTGGGCAGACTACGCGAGAGGCTCGGCAACCTGGCCCCCATACCCACTTCGCAGCATGGGCAGAACCCGACCTGCGTACTCAAAGACCTGCAGAACTGTAAGTTTGTGTTTGTATGAAGGGGCGGGCATCGGCCACCACTGCAATGGCCCTACGAGGGGCCGTTTACGGTGATCAGGAACAACAGGTCCACATTCGTGCTGGACGTTGGGGGGAGAGAGGAGGTTTTCACGGTGGACCGACTCAAACCGGCCCATGTGGACGTGGCGCAACCGGTCGAGTTCCTGGCACCGCGGCGCAGAGGCCGTCCTCCCAAACAGGGTCCGACCCAGACAGTGGACATTGGGGGGTGTATCGCCGGTTCTGGGGGGTGGGGGGGTTATGTGGCGACCCACTTCCTAGCGCACTCGAACCGGCTCACAAATAGCCAGCGCACCGGCATAAAGGCCAGTCCCAAAAGGGCGCCAGGTCTGCTTCACCAACAAAGGGAAAAGCCTGTGCGGGACTGTGAATACGTGCCCCCTACAGCATCCGCGCACGGGACAGGACTGTGAATACGTGCCCCCTACAGCATCCGCGCCCGGGGAGGGCGGGATCAGGGAGGCTTTAAAGCGAAGCCGCAAAGTTTGAATAAAATCTTCTTCTTTAACTGCAGTTTACCGACTCCGTGTTGTTATTTCAGCGCTGCGTGTAGCACACCTCTACAAGGCAATATTGGGGATTAAGATGGTGTCCTGAATGGAGTAACTGTGTACAAGTAACTATTATTTAGCAATAAAGATACATGGTCATATGAGGCAAATAAAGACCCGATCTTATCAAAACAAGTTAACACCGACCTGCGTCGATCGCCTGGACTGTCGAGCGTGCCGTGATCGCGCCTTTCTTTGGGATTCCGATTCATCGTCACGTACTGGGGTAAGATACAATCTACAGAAAGTGAGGCGAAGGATTTAATAAATCGGTACACCTCGAGGAAAAGAAACGACAGTTTCACAGTTCAAGGGCATGAAGGAATGTCTGCAGGTAAAAGAGGGAACATTGTACATGTACAAGTACATGTACATTAGCCCATCCTACACTGGCAAGATAGGCTATGATTTATAAAATCGTCTTCACTGGGAGTAACTTTCATGAGGAGGCTAGTATAAAGACTAATTCCTATCTCTCACCCCATTTTACTAAAGCATCTGCTATGTAACTCAACTCGATTAACAATGACTAGAAGGTTTAGTTACATTTTATGAAACATTTTATACGGAGGAGGTTCACGAGAAGTTGTCCTTCAAGCCACACACAATCCTGAGCTGGAAATAAGTCACCGACCATCGCTGGAACACTCCATTGCTCACAGCACTGGGGCTGTACTGACACCTCAAGGGTTGCAGTGGTTCAAGGTGACAGCTTACCACCACCTTCTCAAGGGCAACTAGTGAAGGGTAATTAAATGCTGGCTCAGACCACAAAGCCCACACCCATAGTAAGAACGCATAAAAGAAATGCGGGATTAAGGATGTTGCAATGACAATGTGATCACTGGTGAGGGAGAAATATCATCCTTAAGTCAGGTGGTTCTCAACATGGGCCGTGTGGCCCTACAGGGGACCATGCTGGATTTTACAGGGGCCACAAGTAAAAACAAAGAAACTGGGGAGCACCAGTTTCTGAATGGGCCACGATAAGTTTACTGTTTTAATGAAAAATTACTAAAATAGAAAAATAAAAAAGAAATTAATATGTGTAATTTTATTAGAACCCTAAAAGAAATGAATGGGAAAATATGCTAGATGATGCAAGTTTGCGTATGCGTGTGTGTGCGTGGAGAGGGAGACACACCACACTTTTTCACCATGCACAAATCACCACTCACACCCTGCAGGGAGTCCTGCTGAGTCCCACTCCACATCCACCACAAAATCACAAGCTGCAGCAAAGCTAATCAGTGAGTGTGCAGCAGGAGACCGGTTCTGTTTGCTTTCCACTAACCCTTCATGTTATAATACTTATAAATCGTGACATGACGGCTGCAGTTACTGAAGTGGGGTCATTTGCACAAAACAGCTAAACTACAGAGGTGAAAATAATGTACATGAAGTCTACAACTGCATCACTATCCTCCACTACCACTACAACTTCCGTTAAATCCTCGATACTGCCCATACTTTGAAAGGAAGTTCTATCCGCTTTTCTTGGTGAGTACATGCTCTTAATTGCCACAGATTTTTTAATATATAATCGCATTTAAAAATACTAAATTATTTTTAAAACTGCCTAAAAGGCTAGTTTTATTTTTAGATCACTCTGCTATGAAGAGGAAAGGCCTGCTACTGGGCCGGGAGAGAGTTACCCAGGTTTTCCGCATTTTGGATGTGGACTTGGACTATAGACATTTTTGTTCAGTCTTATAGTTTTTTTATATTCTGTGCTTTTCACCCAATTTTCCTTTCTTTTGTTTTCTGTGTTGGAGAGGTGGATTTGGGGGTCGATGTGCCTGCTTCGTTTTTGTGCCGGGAGTAGTAGGGATTTGGGAGTTGATGATCGTGCTACAGTTCTTTTTTTTCTTTCTTGGTTTGTGGCAATCAGAAGAATTTCAGAGTTGCATACTTTGATAATAAAATGAACCTTCGAACCTTTATTTTTAAACTTTAATAACTAACAGCAATTATAGAGAGTGGGCCACAGAGGTAAATGAAAGTCACAAGTGGGCCATATGCAGAAAAAAGGTTGAGAACCACTGCCCTAGATGATACCATTCTCTTGGTCTCTGAGTTTAATCAGAGAGCGTCACCCCAGCAACCTTCCCAATCCAAAGGGCTTCTGGTCAAACACCCTCCCAGCCCCACCAAGCAGCTCCTAATCACCAAAATACTAGTAGGGTTATTTTCACTGGCTTCCTTTCATGTTCAAGTTTAGGCATCAACAGAATGATAAGTCTGTATGCAAAAATATTTGCCTAAGTATTTTGAGCAGACAGAAACATAGGTCATCAACAGTTAAACTACTTTATAGGCATAGATAGTGAAACAAGCAGCCAATATGGAACCACCAGGTTCAAGAACAGTTACCAGCAACCATCAGGCTCTTGAATAAAAGGGCACAACAACTACACTCACTTCCCATCCATTGAGATGTTCCCACAGCCAATTCTCTTACTTTAAAGGCTTTTTATCTTATTTCATGTTCTCGTTATTTATTGCTAGTTATTTATATTTGCATTTGAACAGTTTGCTGTCTCCTGCACTCCGGTCGATCTTTCATTGATTCTGGTATAGTTACTATTCTATAGATTTGCAAAGTATGCCTGCAGGAAAATGAATCTCAGGGTTATATTTGGTGACATACATGTAATTTGATAATAAAATTTACTTTGAACTTTTATTCTCATCTTTCAATTGCCTTAATTAATAAAAATCTTTCAATGTCAGATTTAAAATGAACAAGATTCACTCAATCTCAGTTAAAAAGAAATAATTCTGGAAAATCACTGAGCAAAAGTACGAACCTTTCTTTCATTATAAGAGAGTATTTCTATCCTGGGCACAACTCTTCCCAACATTGAGTACATCTACAAGAGGTGATGCCTCAAGAAGGCAGAATCCATCACTAAGGACCCTCACTATCTGGGACCTGCCTTCTTTGGGGAGGAGGTCCAGGAGCCTGAAGACCCATACTCCATGATTCAGAAATAGCCCCTCCCTCTTTGATCAGATTTCTGAACCCATGAACACCACCTTGTTATTTGTTTTTTTCACACTATTTATTTATTTTTTGTAACTTATAGCAATTTTTGTCTTGTCCTGTACTGTTGCTGCAGAACAACACATTTCATGATACATTAATGACAATAAACTTTATTCTGATTGTGCCGAAAATAATGTGCCTGGGTTCCATAAAGTTATTTCAAAGTGATGCTCAGCCCCCCCAAGATCGATACATCTCTTGAGTGGGCTGGTCAGCAATGATCACACTTAACGGTGGGACAGACTGAACGGATCACTCTTGCTCCCATTTTCTGTTACTCCATATCCAGTATTCCAGCCAGATCACTGAATAGCTGTTCTCTGGGATACCAAAGGCACCATTCCACGTGGCGTAATGATAACTTTCTGTGCCATTGTTGACACTTCAATCATCTCTGAACAGACAAACCTTTCACAATGATAAAATGCTAAAGAACTGTCCATTTTAGGATACTCTTTTCATAAAGAAACTTCAGGAACTCAGAACTTCTTCACTACACAAGCAGATACTGTAGTACCCACATTTTCTGATAATTTGTACTACACTTAGAACCCACAATCACTCAATACATACACACTTTTTGACCCAGGGAAACTGCTGCAACGTATAACCATAAACAAAAGAAAAACACAGAATTGCCATTAGAGGACAACACCATTTCATATGTGCACTTCTACAGAGATCTTTCCAGATACACACAGCCTTAACCTTTCCCACTAACTCTCCAGCCCAGTCAGTCAGAGCTGTCCTCACTCATCAACACTGAAGTTCAGTGGGCTCCCTTTTTCAGATGAACCCCCCCCCCCCCCACCACCACCACCACTCCATCCTCAGCAACACACATAATTGTAATTGCACATGATCTGGATGAGAATGGATCACAGAATTTTGTACAGTTTACATCTCCTTAATATACAAGATATTTGCCATAGAGGGAACAGTTTCATCAGTGTGGGTGCAAGGATATTGTTAGTTTGCCATACGAGGAGAGATGGAGTGAACTAGTCCTGCAAATTCTCTGGAGTTAGATCATCTTGACACTTGCAACATTGTCCCAGGGCTCAGCCTGGTGGATACAGGGAGGATGCTTCCCAGTCTGAAGACCAAAAGTCAAAGTATGAGTACAAGAGGTAGACTATTCCAGAATCAGGCTGAGAGAAATTGCTTCATTTAGAGAATTGTGAGTCGCAGATTTCCTCTAAAGGGAAGCAAGGTTCTCTGCTTGCTTCCCCTTACAGTAAAGTGAATTGGTTACAGTTAGAGTTAGTTACCTGCTGCAGTGTTTTGACTATTATTTTTCTGAAGAAAATATAATAAAATAGCTGTAACCGTAAGATTTGAGCCTCATTCTTGACTTCTAAAGAACTTTCTGGACAACCTCATCTCCAGATCCAACAACAGATGCTCTTCATCCTTATGTTCATATAACTTTAGAAGTCAATTACTGGAATATTCTGTAGTCATTTTACAATTCTCTTTCACCTTGACACTACTGTTGGTCAGCCGTCCCCCCCCTTCCTCTGTCGTACAACTTGTTATTATATTCTTTCCCCTCTCTACCAAACACCCAGCTACATCTCCGATTTGTGCTTGGTGAAAAGCTGCAAACCTTGATAGCTCAGCTCCAAAGGCTCTTGCTTTCCATGCATGTTACCTGATCGGTGCTTCTGGGACAGAGTTCTCACGTTTTTGATCCATGTGTTCTTGGTAGCTGGTGCTATAGTGATTCTTACCTGCGCCTCTCTTTAAAGTCTATACTGCTTGTTGGAACAGTGGTTTCCCCTTGTTGAGTGACAGGCAAGTCCTTTGGAATCTGAGAGCTCGGTTCTTTACCCTGCTGGTACGTAGAGCTGGAAGTAAACAATTAAACTTCTTCCTTAGGAGTTTGCGAAGATTCAGCATGACATCTAAAACTCTGACAAATTTCTAAAGATGTGTAGTGGAGAGTATATTGGCTGGCTGCATCAAGGCCCAGTATGGAAACACTAATAGCGGATGGCCCAGTCCATCATGGGTAAAGCCCTCCCCAACATTGAGCACATCCGCATGGATCATTGTTGCAGGACAGTGGCATTCATCATCAAAGACCCCCACCATCCAGGTCATGTTCTCTTCTCACTGTTGCCACCAGAAAAAAGATACAGAAGCCTCAAGACTCACACCACCAGATTCAGGAACAGTTATTACCCCTCAATCATCAGGCTCTCGAACCAGAGGGGATAACTTCACACAACTTCACCTACTCCATCACTGAATTGTTCCCAGAACCTATGGACTTACTTTAGGACTCATTCTCTCGTGTTCTTCATACTTATTGCTTATTTATTTATTTTTCTTGCTTTTAATATTTGCACAGTTTGTTGTCTTTTGCAAACTGGTTCTCTACCTTGTTGGTGTGGTCTTTCATTGATTCTATTATGGTTATTGGATTTATTGAGCATGCCCGCAAGAAAATGAATCTCACGGTTGTACCCATATGCACTTCGTTAATAAAGTTGCTTTGAACTTTGAAATGTTTCAGAAAATAGGTGCACTTATTATAAATAAGTAGCAGTGAAACATTCTGGAATCTGCCAACAGGCTAGGCAGCATCTTCAGGGAGTGAAATAGGTAACGCTTCTAGTAAATGATTTTTCATCTAAACTTTGGAAAAGTTAGGAATCATGAATGTTTAACACTGTGAAGAGCAAGGAAAAAGGATGGAGAAAACACAAGGGAATGCCGAATGATTTACAAGGATTCTGCCAAGACTTGAAGGACCATGTTATAGCAAGGGGTTAGACAGGCTGGGTCTTTACGCCCTATAACATAGGATAACTTCACTCACCTGAACAATGAACTGATTCCAGAACCTACGGACTCACTTTCAAGGACTCTGCAACTCATGTTCCTAGTATTATTTATTTTTTATTATTATCATTTGATTTTTATTTGCACAGCTTGTCTTCTTTTGCATATTGGTTGTTTGCCAGTCTTTGTGTCTAGTTTTTCACTAATTCTATTGTATTTGTTTGTTCTACTGTGAATACCTGCAAGATAATGAATCTCAGGGTGACATAAACATACTTTGATAATGAATTTACTTTGAACTTTATGACTTGACTCATGGAGGTCATTTTCAGATCAAATGCTACAACACACATCCGTGGATAAGTGTTTTCTTCGCTCAGCCTTCAATACTAAAATTTAGTTATTAGTTAGGGAGAGTTTACTAAGTTTACTAAAAAGTTAGGAAGAATCTCTTTGCTTACAAAGCGGTGAGGTTAAGAGTGGGAGTGAAAAACAAGAGATGCACAGAAGGGGAAGCTGAATACAGAAGTGTATGCTAGCAGAGTGAGAGGAGAAGGGGCAGGATGAAGATGGCACGAAGTATAAATACCAATAGATAATGAGGTTTACTATTTTAACAAAAGAGATGAAAAAAAAATCTAAAGCTGCAGTGAAAGGGAAGCCAGATCAACATTAGAGGAACATGCTGATAGGCTGGGAGTGAAATGGAGTGAAGGGAAGTTCGTGTGGCAGATGAACAATAACACAGACTTAGTCACAGAGCACCACAGCACAGAAACAGGCCCTTCAGCCCATCTAGTCCATACCAAACTGTTCTGCCAAGTCCCATCAACCTGCACCTGGACCATAGCCTTCCATGCCCCTCCCATCCACGTACCTATCCAAACTTCTCTTAAAAGTTGTGATCAAGCCCATATCCACGATTTCTGCTGGCAGCTCATCCCACACTCGCACCATGCTCTGAGGAAAGAAGATCCCCCCTCATGTTCTCCTTAAAGATTTCAACTTTCACCCTTAACCTATAACCTCTAGTTCTACGCTCACCCAATCTCAGAGGAAAATCCCTGTTTACATTTACCCTATTTATACCCTTAATAATTTTGTACATCTCTTATCGAATCCCCCCTCATTCTCCTACACTGCAGGGAATAAAGTCCTATCTATTCAACTAATCCCTATAACTCAGCTGCTCAAGCCCTGGCAAAATGCTTGTAAACTTTCTTTGTAATCCTTTCAATCATACTGATATCTTGTAGGTAGGTGACCAAAATTGCACACAAAGGCCTCACTAACCTTATACAACTTCAACATAACATCCCAACTCTTGTACTTAAGTTCAAGCTCAATTGTCATTCAACAATATACATATAAACAACTAAACAATAAAGGGTTCTTACAGGGCCAAAGTGCAAAACACAGTACATTCAGTCACACACAGCACACAACACATATAGTAATGATAGCACAATACTCAATACACTGATTTATGACTGGCCAAAGGGCCTACTTAAGCATTGAAAGGACTGGATGACAGAACTTTAACACTATGAAATCTGACCACCTTCCAGAGCCCAAACTGAAACCTACACGTGGTTGTGCTCCAGAACCTCTTCTTGAATAGCTGTCTGGAACATTACATCATAGAAAACTAACTGATTTGGTTCCGGTCCCGACTCACCTCACTGAGCGTTCAATGCCGGTCTCGGGCACACTCAATGACCTTCCGATTGGAGTTGGAGGCACTCTAGCCAGTCGGGTTTCTGGCACCTCTTTGCCCTGTGAATTGGAGTTAAAAATGTCAGATCATTTGAAATTCACGCTTTGTAACAGATGTTGGTATTGGTCAGGCTGCCCTTGGAATACGGTGAGCAGCTTTGGGCTCCATATCTATGAAAGGTTGTGCTGGCAGTTGAGGGTCCAGCAGAGAGAGGGTCATGACAATGATTCCAGTAGGAGGTGTGTTTGAAGACTCTGGTGGGCCCATACTTGCTGAAGTTTAGAAGAATAAAGGGGAGGGGAGGATCTCATTGAGAACTTGAACCTGGATAGCTGTAACAGTGTTAACTATTATGCTACTGTGCCACCCACGTTGTCCAAAAAGAGATCTTTTAACAGACCAATTATATTTTGCATTTAGAAATGCTTGTAGAGTTACAAGGGAACTCTATACACTTCATGATGCTATAACACCCCAATTCAGGGGTATCTTTAAAAGACAAAGTAGGTGCTCTGCTCTACTGTGCTTTAGTGGCACAGTCTGACTTCAGGGTGGGTTTTGCTTGCGATGCCTTACTCCCTCCCAGATCTGCCTGCAATATGCAACATCAGCTTCCACAGAAAACCAAGTAGTTTTACAGCACTAGAACAAGGTGTTGGAACCACTTGATGCTTACTCCTCACAAGACATGCTTCACACCTCACTAACTGATTATAGCCAACAGCTATTTCTCATTAGGAGTTTGACAGATTTCGTATGTCAACTAAGACTCCGAAGAAATTTGCTAGAGTTACCAAGGAGGCCACTCTGACTGATTTCGTCACCGTCTGGTACAGAGGTTCCAAATACACACGAAGCAAAGGCGGCATCCGTCATGGAGGATCCTCACAACTCAGGACATGCCCTCTTCTCATTGCTACCACCACGTACAGGAGCTGAAGGCACACATTTAACACCTTAGGAACAGCTTTTTCCCCTTGGTTATCAGATTCCTGAATGGACAATGAACCAATGATCACTACCTCTATGTATTATATATATATATATATATATATATATATATATATATATATATATATTTCTTATTGTAATATATAGCATATTTTGTGTCTTGCACTGTACTGCTCATGCTCAAAGTTAATTTACATATATTTTGATGGCAAAATGGCGCCAACAACAACAGCAACGTCCTGCTGAAGTTCAGAAAACTACTTCTCCTTCTTTTAAATATACTTCTAACATTAATCTGTGGGTGATTGGAGCTGCAATTTACATTTTGATAATGTGTTTTTGGTCTGACTGAGCGACCTGGTGCTTTTAGTATCTCAGAGGGATTTTAGTGTGGCTGAGAATGGAATATGTGGCCCAGTGGCAGCACGTGAACCCGTGATTGGACCCATACTCGCTGATTAAGGCGCTGAGCAAGACTGATATCAATGAGGATGAGACTGAAAGGTGAGCACGTGTACAGTGCTGTCTACCTGCATTTGACTGGTCTCCCGCTCCCTCCCTGATGCCGGAGGGTGGTGCAGGAGTCTTGGGTCTTGGGCAAGGTTTGATCAGCACAGTTTGTGATTGGACTAATTTTTAGAGGACTGTGCCGCTCATGTTACAAGTGTTTCTGATTTCTCCTTCTTTTGAAATTGCTATTCTGCATGATTTTGATCGGGTAAGATTGGCTCTGCAGCCTGCAGTTAACAAACTACACATTGCTAAATTGAACTGAAATGAACATTCTTACACAGCTTCAAGGACTCTGCGGTTCGATGTTTAATATTCTGTCCATTATTCACTTGTTACTTTTGCTATTTGCGCAATTTGTTCATTTTTTTGAGCACTGGGTGCTTGATATTTTCTTTGAGAGGTGTTTCCTTGTTCATGGCTGTGGGGAAGACAAATCTCAGGGTTGCATACTGCATACATACCTTGATAATAACTGTACTTTGAATCATTGAGTAGTCACCATATACAACCCTGAGATTCATTTTCTTGTGGGCATACTCTATAAATCTATAATAGAATAACCCACCTATTAAATTATATTTCTATTATAGAAATCTATAATAATCGACCACAAAAAAACAAATTTCACAATATACGTTAATGGTAATAAATGTGATTCTGAGCAGATCTTTTTAGTTACCTGCTCATCTAATATAATATCCCCTTAATGGAGTTACCCCTCCATTCAGCTTAATTTTTTTTTCATCAGCATTATCTTGGTTACATTTCTCTCAAACCCCTTGCTGCATTTCTCAGCACATGGAAACCAGTCAGACAGCACCATAAACACATCTCTCAGCAGCTTTTTCATGTTTGTTCAGCGACCGGACAAACACTGATATAACCACGATATGCAGTTACAGTCTGTCCAAAGTACCATAGCCACACCTACAGAATGCGAAATAACCTGACGTCTGTTATCCGAACAGCCTGCTTCCTCTTTCTTGATCGACTGATGGCCTGCAGCCCAGTCTCCCGCCCACTTCCTCCCTTTCTCTCAGATTTACCAATACCTAAAGCAAGGCCATAATCTGTTTGCAAAACTCACTGTCCAACAGTCCAATTCCGAGGGGAAAGAAAGACATTGACTGTTAGTGGATGGTTCCTTTTCAAACAATACAGCTCTCTAGTGCACTGGGAATCTTACCATTGTAAACAGGTTTTCCCATCGTTTTACAGCAGTTTCAAACATTTATAACCCCACACGCTGATCCTGAGGTACAACCTTTATCTTCCATTGTCTCCTAACAACACAAATGACACATAGCAGGCGGCACAGTTGCGTAATTGCTTTACAGCACCAGCGATAACCGACCGGGGTTGAATTCCTGCCACTGTATGTAAGGATCTTGGCCGTTCTCCCCATGACCGTGTTTCTTTCCTCTGGGTGCTCTGGTTCGCTCCCACATTCCAAGAATGTTTGGGTAAGTTGTGGGCATGCTATCTTGGTGCAAGAAGCATGGTGACACTTGCAGGCTGTCTCAACACATCCTCAGACTGTGTTGGTCATTGACACAAATGATGCAGTTCACTGTACGGTACCGAGCAAAGGCCTTAGACACATACATACATAGCTAGGGTGCCAGAGACTTTTGCACAGTACTGTATATTGGTTAAAATAGGAAGGTGGTTGAGAAACAAAAGTAAGAGTTCTTAGCTCAATAATATTAAGTGTTATTTGGTAACTGGAAAGACACAATATACAGTGCTGTGCAAATCCCCACCATTGCCTGTAAGGAGTTTGTACGTTCTCCCCATGACCGCATAGGTTTCCTCCCACAGTCCAAATACATACAGGTCGGTAGGTTAATTGGTGATTGTAAATTGTCCCATGATTAGGCTAGGATTAAATTGGGGGATTGTCCGCCAGATGACTCGAAGGGCAGGAAATGCCTAATGGAGGCATGCCACTTTAAAAAGAGTTTAAAGGTTAGCTTTAGATGTCACTTGTAGGTTGAAACATACAGTACTATGCAAAAATCTTAGGCACCCCAGCTCTACATATATGCCTAAGATTTTTGCTCAGTACTGTGTATTTCAATGTACATGTAACAAATAAAGCTAACTTTTAATTTCTTTTTAAAGTGGCATGCCTCCATTTTCCCCTCACTCACTAAACAACACTGCCTTTCCCACGTTTGGAGCGCTCCACATCATTTACGATCAATGCAGATTTAATCATACAGAAGTGGGATACTACATAAACTATCCCCAAATATCTGCCAGTATTTTGAGAATTTCCATCGGGCAGTCAGTATAGTGACTCAGCTGGGAGAGCCATTGTGTTGCTGTGTCAGTGACCCAGGCTCAGTCCTGACCTCAGGTGTTGCGTTGTTTCAATATTCTCCATGTAGTATGGGGCTTTCCTCCCACATCTCCAAGATGTATAAAACGGTAGGATTGTAGTTTCACTGGCTGCCAAATTGTCCCTTGTGATGAGTGCTGGAACTTGGGCAGATGGAAATGAAAATAGAACAAAATAAAAACGGGATCACAGCTGAAAAAGGATCTAGTGCTTTGCTGGCGTGTATGGCGAATAAACACCTCTTGGGCTTCCAGCCAGGTACAGGTATCAATTATTACTGACCATTCGATAACAAACTGCCATCTGCTTCAGCGATGATGCCGGGGCATGTCTAGTCTGTGGTATTTATACCACCGTAGTCCGTCCCCCAATTGGTTAGTCCTCTTTCAATCAGGTTTTCCATTCTCCCACCTTGTTTACAATCTAATTCCAGTTCGTACTTAGAGCAAGACCTTCATTTTTGTTAAAATTCTTTTCCTCTAGTTTTATTTCAATGACTTTCTTTACCAAGTGGTCCCAAAAGCCATTGGAATTTTGGGACCACAAGGTGGGAGAGCAGAAACCTGATAGGATGAGGATTAACCAATCAGGAGGGATGGACTACAGGAGTATAAATACCACCTGACTAGACATGCCGAGGCATCATCCCTGATGTAGATGGCAGAGTTTATCATCGAAACTTTGGTTATAATTGATACTTGTACCTGGCTGGAAGCCTGAGAAGAGTTTATTCAGGATCATAGTTGTTTGATGGTCAGCACAGACTCAGTGGACTGAAGGACCTGTTTCAATGTTGTATCTCTCCTCAACTCCAAAGCAAAAAAGCTCCTGCTATTGACCAGAACATCACTGGCAAATCCACATCATTCCAGCTGCCACAGCTCAGCTGACATTTCAATGGAGATCTTGGGGAGTGCTGCAGTGTCAAACCTGCCATCTTTCAGATAGGATGTCAAATGAAGACAGGCATCCAAATGAATCATTGCTGGTTATGAGCACTAACCATGGAATACACATCCTAGGCTCACCACTGACATCATATTGCATTTGTAAGAGGGTCACCGGCTTGTTAAATGCAGACGTAGCTACAGCTCGGGTGCCTAAGACTTTTGCACAGTACTGTATTTGTCAACATGGAGTGGACAGTGTTTGCAAATCTGACCAAAACAAAGGATGTTGAGAATGGCGAAGGTGGAATGCTGTGGAAGGGGTGTGTGACAGGTAGCAGAGGAGTGCCTGGGGTGGGTGATGGCACAGGTGCAGAAACAACCCCCCAGCCCTGAGACACCAAGACCCATATATATCAAAATCAGGTTCATCATCACTCACATGTCATGAAATGTGTTTTTTTTTTGCAGCACCAGTACAGTGCAATACATAAACTTACTACAGTACTGTGCAAAAGGCTTAGGCACTGTAGCTATATATATGTGCCTAAGACTTTTTCACATTACTGTGTTAGAGCTGTTTTGGCCAGATGTGCTCCCCGGACAACCCTCCAGTCCCTAGTGATCAAAATTCTCGAGTTTCTCAAGGAATCAAGCCCCTCTATACAACAGCAAACATTCAAGGGAGGATGTTTCCCTAAACCATCGGCTGGCTCAGTGACATCTGATAGCTCAGAAATCTTAATGGGTGGACATCTGGCACATTTTATTAGTCTGGCATGTGAACTGGGGCCAGCATTAACAGCATCTGGGGTCAGGGCTGCAAGCATGTTTATAGTCCTTTCAATTCACTGACCTTCAGCTTCCCATCCCTTTA
This sequence comes from Hemitrygon akajei, assembly GCF_048418815.1. Taxonomy (NCBI): domain Eukaryota; kingdom Metazoa; phylum Chordata; class Chondrichthyes; order Myliobatiformes; family Dasyatidae; genus Hemitrygon; species Hemitrygon akajei. Next base: position 25,757,063 of record NC_133154.1, read on the forward strand.
AACTCAGTGGGATCACTGGAAAAATTATGTATTATGTTCTAATAAAGTGAAATAAACACATCTAAATAGTAATATTCAACAGTATGGAAAATCTGATGTCTTGTGCCAAAGTCACAAGAATATCAGATTAGTGGAGCTCCCTGTGGATACAACTTCCAAATAATGACGAAAAATATTCAGCTTTAATTCTCCACATTCTAGAATACTTTTACAGAAATGCGGAGCCAAATCTTTGCTGTATTAATATCGTCAGTCAGTTCAAGATAGAGCTACTTGGTCAATTAGATGCTTATACATATCTATAAAGCACAATTACAAAGAAAATCCCTTCAAGGTTGGGGTTGATGAACTCCCTTTGATACTTCAGATAACACTAATGGAATGCTGGAATAGAGATCGGTTCAATTACCTGTAAACAATCAATCAATTCTCTTGCTAAATAGGTCTGGTCACACTAAGACCATTCTCATAAAGCGAGTGCATTTCTGAAGGAGGGCAGGGGGTTCCCACAAATCAGAACTAATGCACAAAATCAACTAACCTTCTTGTCTGAACCTAGCCGTGGAGTGGAAACAGAGCGCTTGATACTGGGCAACAAAGTCTTTTCAGAGGTGATCTCTGCATCCTGTAACGTGGCGTAACTACTTGTTTTCCGAAGATCTGTGTACCTAGAAGGGGCTTCTTGTTTGACAGCTGGCTTTGGAGATGGATCAGTATACTGCAGAGGACAAAGGAGAGAACATAAAGCATTTAACTTCTTGGCTATGCCGAACCATTTTTTGCCTAGTCCCACCGACCTGCACCTGGGCCATATCCCTCCAAACCCCTATCATCTTTAATAACTTTAATCATCTTTTATACCTGTCCATCTTTAATAACTTTCTCAATGTACTGCTTGGGGAGTAGATTATGCACAAATGATAATATGGGGAGTTTACAAATGCAGAAGTACACACAATTGTACTTGTGTTAGCTATATAGAATAAAGAAATTTACAGCACATTACAGGGCCTTTGGCCCACAATGTAACCTACTCTAGATAGATAGATAGATAGATACTTTATTCATCCCCATGGGGAAATTCAACTTTTTTTTCCAATGTCCCATACACTTGTTGTAGCAAAACTAATTACATACAATACTTAACTCAGTAAAAAATATGATATGCATCTAAATCATTATCTCAAAAAGCATTAATAATAGCTTTTAAAAAGTTCTTAAGTCCTGGCGGTTGAATTGTAAAGCCTAATGGCATTGGGGAGTATTGACCTCTTCATCCTGTCTGAGGAGCATTGCATCGATAGTAACCTGTCGCTGAAACTGCTTCTCTGTCTCTGGATGGTGCTATGTAGAGGATGTTCAGGGTTTTCCATAATTGACCGTAGCCTACTCAGCGCCCTTCGCTCAGCTACCGATGTTATACTCTCCAGTACTTTGCCCACGACAGAGCCTGCCTTCCTTACCAGCTTATTAAGACGTGAGGCGTCCCTCTTCTTAATGCTTCCTCCCCAACACGCCACCACAAAGAAGAGGGCGCTCTCCACAACTGACCTATAGAACATCTTCAGCATCTCACTACAGACATTGAATGACGCCAACCTTCTAAGGAAGTACAGTCGACTCTGTGCCTTCCTGCACAAGGCATCTGTGTTGGCAGTCCAGTCTAGCTTCTCGTCTAACTGTACTCCCAGATACTTGTAGGTCTTAACCTGCTCCACACATTCTCCATTAATGATCACTGGCTCCATATGAGGCCTAGATCTCCTAAAGTCCACCACCATCTCCTTGGTCTTGGTGATATTGAGACGCAGTTAGTTTGAGTTGCACCATATCACAAAGTCCTGTATCAGTTTCCTATACTCCTCCTCCTGTCCATTCCTGACACACCCCACTATGGCCGTGTCATCAGCGAACTTCTGCACATGGCAGGACTCCGAGTTATATTGGAAGTCTGATGTGTACAGGGTAAACAGGACCGGAGAGAGTACGGTTCCCTGCGGCGCTCCTGTGCTGCTGACCACCGTGTCAGACCTACAGTCTCCCAACCGCACATACTGAGGTCTATCTGTCAAGTAGTCCACTATCCAATCCACCATGTGAGAGTCTACTCCCATCTCCGTTAGTTTGTGCCTTAAGATCTTGGACTGGATGGTGTTAAAGGCACTAGAGAAGTCAAGGAATGTAATCCTCACAGCACAACTGACCCCATCTAGGTGAGAGAGTGATTTGTGCAGCAAATACATGATAGCATTCTCCACTCCCACCTTCTCCTTATACGCAAACTGAAAAGGATCCTGGGCGTGCCTGGTTTGTGGCCTCAGATTCTATATTATCAGCCGCTCCATGGTCTTCATCACGTGCGACGTCAAGGCAACAGGTCTGAAGTCATTCAACTCCTTTGGTTGTGGTTTCTTCGGTACCGGGACAATACAGGATGTTTTCCACTGTCTGGGTACTCTTCTCTGCTCCAAGCTCATGTTGAAGATGCGCTGTAGTGGTTCTCCCAGCTCAGTCGCACAGGCCCTCAGTAATCGTGGGGAAACTCCATCCGCTTAGACTTAGACTTAGGCTAAGCTAGAGACTGCTTAGAATTTCCATTGTGCATAGCCCTTGATTTCTCTAAGTTCCACGTGCCTTTCTAAGAGGCTCTTAAAAAACCCTCAATATGGCATTGAGGTATTTTCTTAGGATTCCCAGTAAGAAGAAAAGGTCAGCCATTTAAAAGGAGGAGGAATTTCATACTCATATTTCAAGAAGTATTGCGAATCCTTGAAATTCTCTATCACAGATTATGAATGCTTGTTGACCGAGAATGTTCAGGGATCAGTATGTGACTTGCAGATATGAAAGTGGTACAGGGATGCTGAAACACAAGTCCACATAAGTATGGACCAGAAGCTGTAAACTTCACCCCAGCTCAGGCAACAGCATCGTTGGATCTTTTGCATTCATCTGAAGGGGCAGGTAAGGCTTTAATTCACTGCCTCGTCTAAGAGGGTATAAACCAATACTTTTCATGCCTTCACTGCCTTTGAATTATACCTTGCAATTAACCACATTAGTGGGGATCAGAGATCATAGTGCCCAAACCAGGCAATGATGAGATTCCTTTCTGTAGATTTTTGTGACCCCACACATAATCTCACTAGTTTGAGATTTGGTTAATTAATTAACAACTGAAATGCTTCATTTGGCAATGGTAGGTAATTATGGTAATAGAACATAGAACAATATAGTACAGGCCAAGATGTTGAACACCTATATACACCACCTCCACAAAATTAATGTTAAATAAAGGCTTCGCACACTCATGCTACATCCACACTAGACCGGATAATTTTGAAAATGCCAGTTTCGCGTAAAAACGATAGGCGTCCACACTATGTGTTTTTGGAAATATCTCTATCCATACTGAAACAGAGATTTTGGCGAATCTCCTCCTCCTGCGCATGCGCAGGACACATCTACTGAAAACCAGCAACATGTTTGGTGTCGAATCTCGCCGTAAAAGTGCGCATTTGTGTAGTTACAGACTAGAAAAACTTAACACGACAGATAGCTGTTGGCTCTCACACAGGAGAACTTAAAACTAAAAAAAAATACTGGAGCATACGGCGTTCACGGACAGATTGACCCGGCTGACATCTTACACATCTATTGTCAGAGAAGTACTTGCATAAATAGGTAAACCACCTTCATACGAGTAAGGATGGAAAACAGGGCAAATTGAGTACAATATACTTATTTACTCAGTAAGTTATAGGTCAAAGTATTTGGTGAGTACATTTCTAACTCTTCTGGCTTCAGTCTCTTTGCTGTCTGTTCTGAAATTGTTCTGAAATTCAAGAAAACAATGAAATAGCGCGCTGCCGTCTGATAGTGTTTTCAGAAGTCTCCGGTTACGTTGTCCACACTGATCTGCCTGAGCAGCGTTTTCAAAAATAACCCACCCTGGAAAGTGTTTCTGAAAAGCTCCATTTGCGGGGGACAAAAACGCCATTTTAATGTGGACGGAGGGTAAAAACGAAGAGAAAAAGCTTCGGATACGGATTGTGTAAGATTCAAAATTAAGATGTGCGTTTCTGAAAGAGGTCTGGATTAAAGTCAAAGGACAAATGTGATTTAATTATGTCCGGGGACAAATGTGATTTAATTATGTCTGGGTTAAAGTCTGTAAACAAATGTGATTTAATTATGAATGCAGAAGCCCTGACAAGATTAACTGTTTGTGGAATCATTGAAGTCCTGAGATATGGACTATTGTTTTACAGAAATGTGTAAAAAAACTCCAAATATGGAATGGGATAAGACTATGTACCTCCCGAGTCAGGGAGGGGGGTGGTAAGGAAGAAGGATAAAACCTGCTGCCCTGTAAGGTTCAGGGTTCCCTTCTCTGAGGGGGCCCAGCTCTGCAGAACTGTTAATAAACTGTTTCCTTGAATTTGTCTTGAAGCCATTATTCGGGAGCGTGGCTCGTTTCTGACATCCGGCATAGTGTGGATGCAGCCTCAAATCTCATAAAGTAGCGAGGCAATAAACTGTGTTCAGACAATTGCAAACACTTTCCTACAAATGAAAATTAGGTTCAATGGCACTCCTCTATGCCAACACAATGGAAACCAAAGGTGACAACTAAATACTTAGCAAGTCTTGTGTGTGTGAAACCACACTCTGAACCAGCATAGTTGCCAAATCTAAGTTACAGGGCTAAAAATAACCAGCACAGCAAGGCAGTGTTACTTTGCAAAACACATTTCTTATTTAAGTTAGTTACATGCAACTTAGGAGTCAGCCTACAGCCACCTTACTGCAACCACAGAAACTGTTCATGCTTTTCCAACTGCCTACAATTCAGATGCTAATGAGCTTGGTTTGCAGATCAGAGCTGCCATAAACACTGGCACTTCCCACATTTCCTGCTCCTTGCATCTACTGTTAGGGAGTATTCTGGAGTTATGTGAATTTGGCAGATATTAATTCTAACAAGAACCAATCTTCAGTTTTCATTGTAAATTGCAAGCTGTAAACTGAAGTAAGAGATATAGTTTGCAAAATGGTGACCATGTGGCATTTACATATGCATGAGCAAAATGTTAAGACACAATGGGTTTGTGTTGATTGGTCTGCATCTAACCAGGTAACACAGACAAAATACTGGAGGAACCGGATCCGCAGTTCACCCAACATTTTGTGTGTGTTGCTCGGATTTCTAGCATCTGCAGATTTTTTCTTGCTTGTGATCAAAGTAGGCAACGTGGCCCAAGTTATTTGCACCACTGTGACTTGAGCTCAAGCTGGCAGACCAGACTGACGTTACTTAGCATATCAAATATGGTCACAGGTATAGGAAACCTACAGTTTATTTGTGTGACAAAAGGGTCTCAGCCCAAAATGTTGGCAGTGCTTCTCCTTATAGATGCTGCCTGGCCTGCTGTGTTCCATCAGCATTTTGTGTGTGTTGTTTATTTGTGTACTCAGACACAGTCCTGACAACATTAATTTTTGGTGCCTGGCTCTCTGTCTTCAGAAGCATATAGACCACTTGAGTGAATTACTTTGTGACAAAGGTGTTCGAACATTCAGAGGTGTCTCCTGTTGTAGATGCGTAATTCAAAAGAAGCACTGTCAACTTAAAATATGGAAGTGAACGATGTCATTGTAACTACTGAAATTGTATTCAATCACCTACTGTTACCTTTGATCTGAAGGGTATAAAAATATAATGTACTTTTGGGTTTGTGACACCTACTGAGAATATCTCCCGAATGATGTCTGCTTATTGTGATGAATAAAGACTTCAAAATCACCAGTTTCAGTATCCCTCTGGTGACTTTGATCACAATCACAACATCCACCACCTTCAAATTCATGTTCCTGCCTGCACACAGATCTATGTGTGTTGAGACATGCATTCATTATTATTAATAATGAGACTGACAAACACACACAAATAGTACACTTCCAATTGTGACTATTTACTGTAACATGTCCGGGTAGATTTTTGTATCCTGTCAAAGTACAGTATGTTCTGGAGCAATAGGAAAAGCAAGATAGTGATTCATTTGTCACTTCAATTACTACCTCAAGCATGTTAAACCAATATATCACTGTATTTTGTTTAAATTAGGGACACGAGACTGCAGATGCTGGAATCTGGAGCGTAAAACAACTGCCGAAGGAACTCAGCAGGTTGGGCAACATCTGTGGAGGGAAAGGGATGGTTGATGTTTTGGGCCTAGATGCAGCACCGAGTAACAGGTCTTAACTCGAAATTTCAGCTTTCCATTTTCATCCACAGATGTTGCCTGATCCACCAAATTCTTCCGGCAGTTTTTAAGCTCCATTCTGAAAAAAAATGCATTACTCATTTGTGTTCTTGATGCTGTCATTTCCAGTGAAATCCTTGTACCCAGCCCCAATCCTGTTCCCTGAAATCCCTGAAGCAGACTGCACGGCACACAGCTAGCTATTCTTCACCAGAAAAAGCATCACATTTACTGTCAGCTTCCAGACTGCTCTCACCTGCACATGCTCCACCTCTGACACCTTCCCCCCAACTCAGGGAATAAACTTATGTTCAAAAGCCAGTCAAAAATACTTTAAAAACCTTGCACTGTTAGACTGTTAGGAAGTCTAAGAGTGCGTTAAATGGGTTTCTAACGTCATGAATATTATTTGACTCTAAACCCCCCACGCAACCATCCCTTGTCAAATAATTCCACAGATATGTACTGTAACTTTTCCACATAGAGCAAACTTTTAATTTCCAAACACAAGAGTTTCTGCAGATGCTGGAAATCCAAACCTCTATAATTCCTTTATGATATGTCATACTCTTATGTGGACAATCTCTTAAGTTTTTTAAAATAGTTATTTATAAGTGTCTTATGTTTTTAAATAATTCCTGGTATATTGCCTGTACAAATTCTTTCCAAATCACCATCACAGCTCTGGGACATGAGGAAACCACATCAAACTGATGTAATGGAAAGTACCTGAACAGGGATTGGAAAACCTTTTTGCTGAGCTTTCAAAATCAGCTGCCCACGAACTATAAACCAGCCACCCAGCTGAACAGCCTTACCTTTGGGGTTGTTGGAGCTAGTGTCACAGGAGGTACCAGTGGTAGATTCTCAGTGCCGTTTACATTACTGGCATCGTTGAGGGCTGGCTGCTTCTTCCTTTTCGCTTAGAGTGGAAAGAAATGAGATGGAAAACAGAAGGGAATTGACAGAATATTTCAAAAGTAAGAAACCCGTTTTCAAGATTAAGTCTCACTCCACATAAAATACTACTCTAGTTGGCACCCTCAGCATCCAACACTCATTTAGATCTGACGGTAGAACAAGGAGAGAATGCAAATGCTTGACACATGCACACCGCACCCACACGTAGAATCTGCATGCTTCCCATTATACCCAGTGTGCTTTTTATAAATGTTTAACCATGCTTTATCTTTATTCAAAGAAAAGCATGATATAATAGTCACAGAGCACTACAGCACAGCAAAAGACCCTTCACCCCATTTAGTCTGTGCTAAACTGTTATTCAGCCTAGTTCCATTTACATTTGATGGCTTTGGGTCTGTACTCACTAGAATTTAGAAGAATCTTATTGAAATCTTTCAAATGTTGAAAGGCCTGAACATTTCCCGTGGTGGTGGAGTGTAGGAGAAGAGGGCACAGCTTCAGGATAGCGGGGTAGTGAATTTGTGGACTTTATTACCACAGGCAGTTGTGGAGGCCAGGTCATTGGGTGTATTCAAAGCAAAGCTTGGTAGGTTCTCGATTGGACACGGTATCAAAAGTTAAGGGGAGAAGGCTGGGGAGTGGGCTGGGGAGGGGGAAAAAAGGATCAGCTGTGATTGAGTGGCAGAGCAGACTCGATGGGCCAAATGGCCTAATTCTGCTCCTCTGTCTTGTGGTCTTACCTCCATAAGCCTCCCATCCATGTACTCAAACTTCTCTTAAATGTTGAAATTGAACCCACATCCACCATTTCCACTGGCAGCTCGTTCCACACTCTCACCATCCTCTGAGTGAAGTAGTTCCCCAAGGTTCCCTTAAATATTTCAACTTTAGCCCTTAACTCATGAACTCTAGTTTTAGTCTCACCTAACCTCAGTAAAAAAGCCTGCTTGCATTTACCCTATCTACACTCTTTTTAATTTCCCTATGTTTCACAGAATGAAGTCCTAATGTTTTTAACATTTCCCTATAACTCAGGTCCTCAAGTCCCAGAAATATCCTTGTGAATAAATTACTAATTAAAATGTATCCTGACATACCGGTTTCACACTCCGAGTCAGACTCCGAGGCTTCTTCTGTCTCTGAACTTGAACTGCTGGACTCCTCTTTCTTGTTTTCGGCCAGGGGCAATGTCTCCAGGGTTTTGCGTTCCTTTGACAGATCCTGCACTGAAATCTTCTCCTTACTGCTCATCCGGCACACAGAGCTCCTGATAAAACAAAAGCTGAAATAGCAGCAGGACCAAAGCCAATAAAAAAAAACATAAAACTCCAAGATATCAGAGCAGAATTAAACCAGTTGGTCCACGGTGTCTGCTCCGCTGTTCGATCATGACTGATTTATTTTCCCTTTCATACTCCTTCCTTCCTCCTTAACCTTTAACTCCCGGACTAATCAAGAAATATATCCTCCGCCTTAAATATACCCAATGACTTTGCCTCCACAGCTATCTGTGGCAATCAATTTGCACAGCTTCACCACCCTCTGTCTAAAGAAATTCCTTCTCGTCGCTGTTCTAAAGGAATGTCCATGTATCCTGAGGTTATGCTCTCTGGTTCTAGACTCTTCCACGAAACAAACTCAACTGATATTACAAACCCATGATAGAAACATACCTATCGAAAAGGATCACACGAATAAAACTGTGTAATTTAACATCAAATACTTGCTGAACATACATTGGAAATATAATCAACTACCAGGCAGTAGAATTCTAACCTCTAACCTCTAAATCAGCAAGTCCCAGGCCCAGGTCATTCATACAAGTCATGACGACCTGCTGAAGCTGCACAGAAGGACAGATGCACTGTCAGAATACCAGCTTTCAGATGAGGGGATAAATAGTGAGTTGTTCTCCTCTCTCAAGTGGGTGTCAAGCATCCTTGGCAGAATTTCAGAGAGTTCAGTACTTATTAGCATTTATCACTTAACTGACATTTCTCAAACACATTCACTCTCATTAGCAAACTAATGCTTGCACAGGCTTGCTGTGCATCAGTTTAATTCCTACATTATGTTATTAACTACACTTTGACTGTCAAACACTGGGCTATTATGAGACGGATGTGAAAGGCACCAGGGAAACACGTCTCTGAATCTGATCTAATGAACTGAGATCCATTCTTTGACAACAATCAGCACAATTCTGGTTTAAACCATGGCAAGTGTTGTCATCTCAACTGCCAGGACTAATCCCAATGCTAATTCACCTCAGCATACCTGCCAGGACTGATCCTGTGCTAACACAGTTAGTTAACACGAATCATCCCTGTGCCATGGTAACATAGCAGCAATATGACAATAATTAAATTATGCCAGATTAGTGGCATGGTAGAGATTGATGTGAGACAGACAGAGAGAGCGAGAGAGTGTGAGTGAGTGAGTGTGCGTGCGCCCTTACTCCTAATGGAGGCATCAGGGCATCATCATGACAAGCTTTTTGCACCGTATGGTGTGTCTCGGGCATCTGAAACCTGGCATCCCTCTCCAGGTTTTTTTTACGAGGTCGAGTTGCTAGCTCAACACTCAACCCAGGCATGAATGGAGAACGTGCAAGGGAGCCGGCTGGATTCAAACTTGGGACCCCTCACCCTGAAATCCAGCGCTGATGCCACTACGCCACCAGCCGGTTTGGTAGTATAGCAGTTAGACTAATACAATTACAGCACCATCTTGTTTCAATTTTAGACAATAGACAATAGACAATAGGTGCAGAAGTAGACCATTCGGCCCTTCGAGCCGGCACCGCCATTTTGACATCACGGCTGATCAACTATTATCAATACCCAGTTCCTGCCTTGTCCCCTTATCCCTTGATTCCCCTATCCATAAGATACCTATCTAGCTCCTTCTTGAAAGCCAATTTTGTCCTTGTTTGTAAGGAGTCTTCCTGTAACAGCGTAGTTTCTGCTGGGTACTCCAGTTTCCTCACACATTTCAGGGGCGTACAGTTGTGGGTATGGTGTAATGGCGCTGGGATCATGGCGACATTAGTGTACTTCCCCTAGCACATCCTTAAACGGTGTTTGCCATTGATGGAAACAATGCTTTTCACTGCGTTTCTATGTACATGTGGTAAATAAAACTAATCTTTATAAAATATACTGTAGATCTTTGCTGAGTATACTGTATAGGGCTACTTTATGTAAATAGCACTAGTGTTTACCAGGAACTGTAACTGGATACCACTCAAAAGGTGACTGAAAGGGCTTGGACACACAAAGGCCAATTGAACATTAACAAAGCATTATTTGCCCAGTTTTTTTCTGAATAAAGGCACCTAACATAGGCCAAACTAGCAGCACTTAAGCAATAAGCCTGAAAACAAACCTAATTCCTACATGATAAACATGACTACCTTACCTGTCAATATGAGCAAGCTTATAAACACGTACATCTTTAAAACTGTAAATCATACTCTTCCATAACCCTAATTCTCAAACTTAAATCTAAACCCTCATGGTCCAACAGTCCTGGATTTTAGCACTCCACATGTAAAAATTACATCTGACTCCATTTAGTATGAGCCTTTCATTTTGTTTTTCCAGCTCATGCTCTCGCCCTGAAGGTGCTAGTTTGATGGATCTAACCTCTGAAGTGTGCAGTGAAGATTTATGATAACAATTGCACGAGTATCAGTATTAAGATCAGACTGGAGAGGGTGGAGGAAGCTGATAGAGGATCACCCTTGGCTTATTTATGATTTCCCAAGCAAATCTCCCATTGCACCGACAAGGAAACAAGTTTTTGTACATAGATTGCTTAATCACCTTTACCATCCGAGTCCCTTGCGAGGCAATATAAAGAGATTAGCTTCATTTGTCATGTACGTCAAAACAACGCAGTGTTTTGAATCAAACACCAACACAGAATGAGGATTGTGATGTAGGGAGCCCGCAAGCGTCACCACACTTCTGGTGCCAACGTAGCATATCCGTAACTCACTAACTCAAACTGCAAGTCTTTGGAATGCAGGAGGAAACTGGATCTGGGAGAACAGCAGCAGTTATCAAACCCCAATCAGTGATCATTGGCACTGCGATGCAACTGCGCTGACTGCTATGCTGGCATGTCGCCCGATAGTATAACTAACCTGCAATAAATCCAGCTACACTTAACTTGTTCAGTTGCGCTAACTTTGTTACTTCATCCTGTTAGTCACAATGACAAAATGTTGGTGACAAGATGCACGAGTACAGGTTATTCACTGGAAAAGAATACTCCCTCTAGTCTGTAATGAATTGCGGCACTTTGGATAGGACTGACCTTACTAAGATTACTGAAAAGAAAGCTACCTCTGCCCTAATGTGAATCAAAACTGGCTTTCAGTAATATGTTACTTATTCTGTCATTTATAACTGGTGCTTTGCTGGAATTAAAAGGCAAGCGAAATCTTCCTTAAGTACAAGTGCAAAGATTATAAAGCAATAAATTAGCAATGTTGAAACTGCAGCACTGTTGGTTTACATCTTCAAATCAGAGTTTTGTGCAGAAATTTCTTACTTCCTGGGTTTGGTCGATTGTTGCTGTTGCTGTGTGGATGTTTCGATGATGGCACGCTTCATCTTTTCTTCCTTCTCGGTCCTCAACTGTGTTAACACAAGAACATGCAAATCCAACACAAATTAGTCAAAATCCCAACATTGTTTTGTAGTCTATTGTAGGAAACAAACTTGTGCCAATTCTGTTTTGTTCACAGATGTTTCCTGGTCTCCATTAGCTTACTAAGTAGCACTTCAGGCAACCTGCTACTGTGGGCATCACAGCTGAGTCTTAATCCCATCTCTGTGTCAATGCAACTTCAGTGTAAACTCACCTAATTGAGGTTATGAACAAACCTGATTTCTATCCACCTCACCCCCCAATTAATATTGCAAAGGATCAGGATCCTCTGAAAGTGGGTACTGATACTTTATAGATAATGGCTGCTTGTTTCATATAGTTAATCTCCCATCACATTGGCACATGTGATCACATAGCTCAAGCACAATGTTCTGATCAAATGCTGTAATGACACTAGAGACTGGCACACAGACAGAATCAAGTCATCTTAAACCTGACTCCACATTCATAAATGGGAACAATTGGAGGATTTAATTAAAAGCCTGATAATCCACACCCATTTGTTGGAAATCCTGATGTTTCAACTCCAGGCAATCATTAGTATCACACTAAAGATGCTCCAGCATTTTGTGTGCGTTACTCTGGACTTCCAGCATCTCAGAATCTCAAGTTTATGATCAGGCACTCACTTGACTGGGTCAGAAATACAAGGGGCCAGGAACGTAGATAAGTCTGCTGCTGAACGGCTGCATGCTTCAGATCGTTTTGGCAAGTGTAAATAAAAATACAACTCACCAGGTTCCATTCCCTACACCCTCTAAATTCAATGCTTTTAGAACAGACATAAGGAGAAATTTCTTTAGCCAAAGGTGGTGAACCTGTGGAATCCATTGCTACAGACGGCTGTGGAGGTCAAGTCATTGGGTACACTTAGAGCGGTGATTGATAGGTTCTTGATTAGTAAGAGCATCAAAGGTTACAGGAAAAAGGCATGGGGACGTGGTTGTGAGGGATAATAAATTAGCCATGAAGGAATGGCAGAGCAGACCTGATGGGCCGACTGGCCTAATCCTGCTCCTCTGTTGTATGGTCACTAGAAAATTCATTATACCATTGTGTAACATGAAAGAAAGTGAAATAAAAACATATTGGGTATTAATGAGTAAATGTCAATAGCTCAGAAAAACTGCTTGTACAGCACCTCCAATATCCTCAGCAACCACATTATGGGGTGTTTACTGTAGTCTAAGAATTATTGGAAAAGGGAATGCAAGCTGGGTTTAAGTTTTCTACTTCCTCCAGCTGGCTTGCTGTGTCTGTGCATACCGATACAAAAGTTATTTAGTACGTGGCTTTTGCTGTTTCTCTTTCAACCTTTTCTCATGGCTCCCCTCATCACATTTCAGATATTACTCTTTCCTCATCTGTGTCCCTGACAACTTCCCCATGGGAAGTAATGGAAGTTGTGACCTGAAAAGGCACCAAAGGCAGGTGACATTTTATTTCTGGTCGAAGAGTGTTGAGTCCAGACTGCGCCAGAACACACCTCAGGTAATTAATCATTGGAGGTACGGAGAGATCCAAATTGGTGAGGCACTCTCGCACAACTCCATCGACCAAATACATTGCTCAACATTCTCTCAAACACTTCTTGGAAACTAAACGAAGGCCACAGTAGAGCTTGACAGTCAGATTTCTCTCTCCAAAACACATGCTGACAACCTCCCCTTTGAAACTGAAACCATTAAAATTGAAAGCTGCTTTTTACCAATTATATAAAATAGATTCATGATTGCTATATTAGATAGAAAATACAGCAGTGGACTAGAATGAACTGTATATTAACCATAAATATGCATAATCCAGAATCAGCTCAGAGGGCTAAAGGGCTAAGTGGACAAATGCTACAAAAGAGTTGTCACTCGCACTTGCTGCACAAGAGCTAAGGCTGCATATTATATTCTGTTCCTGAAATCTGGTTTTGGAAGTAGAAGGAAAATATACAGACAGTATCACCCTAATTGTTAAGGATTAGTGATGGAGGATATTTCTG